>NC_091759.1:12076054-12446054 GCF_043380555.1 Nothobranchius furzeri
CAAACAAGTTAACCGTACGACCACAATGTTTGGAGTACAGTCATGGATTATAGCTCAAAACGAAGGTATTTTTGTTAGCTGTAAGCCAGTGTGTGTTTCATTTCAATCGGACCTACGGTTCTCTTGCTACAATGCCAGAAATGGAGCAAGGGAGGGTCACTGCTCCTATCTTTCCCCATTATAACTTTTGTGAATTTTTCTGAAAATTTCAAGTCGTACCTCAACTTCTACCTGCGATTTTAGAAAAACCGTAAAAGATATCAAAAAGCCTCTTTAATGTGTTAAACAGGAAAGTCTTGTGAGTTTGTTAAACTTTGAATGAAGTCTCTGAGTTAAAAGGAACCCAGTAGAGTTTTAGGTCAAAAAAGTGATAGGAATTTGCTGAAAATTGACCAATCCCATTCATTTCAATGGGAAAATTTTTGCAGAAAAAGCTTAATAACTCGAAAAATTTTAAAGATATCAATGCCAAAAGTAATAGCCGGAAAGAGCTTAACGAGCTGAACGTTTTGGTATAAAATTGTTGAAATAGCTCAAAATTTGAAGGAGAAGAAGCGGTTCAAAAAGTGTACGGAAGCAGAATAAGAAGAAGAAGAACTAGAAAAATTGCATTTATTGCACAAATGCTGTTTGAATGCTGGGTAGCTGAAACTGTAAGCTGAAGCTGCTGAACAGCTGAACTAAAGCTGCTGAACAGCTTAACTGAAGCTGAAACAAAGCAAAACTGTCCAAATGAGCTGAATGTCTTGAAAGATGTAGAAGCAAAAAGCACCAACAAGCAAATAAAGCACAAAAAGTAAGTGAAGAATAGAGAAAAATAATGCTAAATAGCAAAAAAAAATAAATAAATAAAAATAAAAACCTTTAATCTGTGAACATTGTATAAAAATCTGGACAGCTTAAATATCTAAACACCTGTTATATCAGTTGGACAAGTTTAACTGTTTAATCTTTACATTTAGCTGAACTGTGAAATTAGCAGTATATGCTAAATTTGGTAACTGATTGCTGAAGTTGTTGAACAGCTGAAGTAAGCTGAAACTAAGCTAAACTGTTAAATGAGCTGAATGTAGTGAAAGATGTGAAAGCAAAAAGCACAAAGAAGCAAAAAAGCACAAAAAGTAAGTGAAGAATCAAGAAAACTAATCCTAAATAGCAGAAAACTCAAATCTGTGAACACTGTTTAAAAAATTGGACAGCTAAAATGTGTAAACACTGTTATTTCAGTAGGACTAGTTTAACAGTTTAATTGTTACATTTAGCTGAACTGTGAAATTAGCAGTATATGCTAAAATTGGTAACTGATTGCTGAAGTTGTTGAATAGCTGAAGTAAGCTGAAACTAAGCTAAACTGTTGAATGAGCTGAATGTAGTGAAAGATGTGAAAGCAAAAAGCACAAAGAAGCAAAAAAGCACAAAAAGTAGGTGAAGAATCAAGAAAACTAATCCTAAATAGCAGAAAACTCAAATCTGTGAACACTGTCTAAAAGAATTGGACAGGTAAAATGTCTAAACACCTGTTATTGTAGTAGGACTAGTTCAACAGTTTAATTTTTACATTTAGCTGAACTGTGAAATTAGCATCAAATGCTGAATTCAGAAACTATTTGCCTTACGCTGAAACTAAGCAAAACTGTTAAAATGAGCTGAATGTTTTGAAAGATTTAGAAGCAAAAAGCACCAAATTGTAAATAAAGCACAAAAAGTGAAGACCGGACAAATCAATCCTAAACAGCAGAAAACTGAAATCTGAACATTATTCAAAAATCTGGACAGCAAAAAGGTCTAAACACTTGTTGTTTGAGTAGGACTAGTTTAACAGTTTAATTTTTAGTTGAACTATGAAATGAGTAGCATAAGCCGAATTCAGAAACGGATTGCTGAAGTTGTTGAATAGCTGAAGTAAGCTGAAACTAAGCTAAACTGTTAAATGAGCTGAACGTAGTGAAAGATGTGAAAGCAAAAAGCACAAAGAAGCAAAAAAAAAAGGCACAAAAAGTAAGTGAAGAATCAAAAAAACTAATTATAAATAGAAAACTCAAATCTGTGAACACTGTCTAAAAGCATTGGACAGGTAAAATGTCTAAACACCTGTTATTGTAGTAGGACTAGTTCAACAGTTTAATTTTTACATTTAGCTGAACTGTGAAATTAGCATCAAATGCTGAATTCAGAAACTATTTGCTGAAGCTGAAACTAAGCAAAACTGTTAAAATGAGCTGAATGTTTTGAAAGATTTAGAAGCAAAAAGCACCAAAATGTAAATAAAGCACAAAAAGTGAAGACCGGACAAATCAATCCTAAACAGCAGAAAACTGAAATCTGAACATTATTTAAAAATCTGGACAGCAAAAAGGTGTAAACACTTGTTGTTTGAGTAGGACTAGTTTAACAGTTTAATTTTTAGTTGAACTGTGAAATGAGTAGCATAAGCCGAATTCAGAAACGGATTGCTGAAGTTGTTGAATGGCTGAAGTAAGCTGAAACTAAGCTAAACTGTTAAATGAGCTGAACGTAGTGAAAGATGTGAAAGCAAAAAGCACAAAGAAGCAAAAAAAAGCACAAAAAGTAAGTGAAGAATCAAAAAAACTAATTCTAAATAGCAGAAAACTCGAATCTGTGAACACTGTCTAAAAGAATTGGACAGGTAAAATGTCTAAACACCTGTTATTTTAGTAGGACTAGTTCAACAGTTTAATTTTTACATTTAGCTGAACTGTGAAATTAGCATCATATGCTGAATTCAGAAACTAATTGCTGAAGCTGAAACTAAGCAAAACTGTTAAAATGAGCTGAATGTTTTGAAAGATTTAGAAGCAAAAAGCACCAAAATGTAAATAAAGCACAAAAAGTGAAGACCGGACAAATCAATCCTAAACAGCAGAAAACTGAAATCTGAACATTATTTAAAAATCTGGAAGCAAAAAGGTGTAAACACTTGTTGTTTGAGTAGGACTAGTTTAACAGTTTAAATTTTTGTTGAACTGTGAAATGAGTAGCATAAGCCGAATTCAGAAACGGATTGCTGAAGTTGTTGAATAGCTGAAGTAAGCTGAAACTAAGCTAAACTGTTAAATGAGCTGAACGTAGTGAAAGATGTGAAAGCAAAAAGCACAAAGAAGCAAAAAAAAAGCACAAAAAGTAAGTGAAGAATCAAAAAAACTAAATAGAAATAGCAGAAAACTCAAATCTGTGAACACATTCTAAAAGAATTGGACAGGTAAAATGTCTAAACACCTGTTATTGTAGTAGGACTAGTTCAACAGTTTAATTTTTACATTTAGCTGAACTGTGAAATTAGCATCAAATGCTGAATTCAGAAACTATTTGCTGAAGCTGAAACTAAGCAAAACTGTTAAAATGAGCTGAATGTTTTGAAAGATTTAGAAGCAAAAAGCACCAAAATGTAAATAAAGCACAAAAAGTGAAGACCGGACAAATCAATCCTAAACAGCAGAAAACTGAAATCTGAACATTATTTAAAAATCTGGACAGCAAAAAGGTGTAAACACTTGTTGTTTGAGTAGGACTAGTTTAACAGTTTAATTTTTAGTTGAACTGTGAAATGAGTAGCACAAGCCGAATTCAGAAACGGATTGCTGAAGTTGTTGAATAGCTGAAGTAAGCTGAAACTAAGCTAAACTGTTAAATGAGCTGAACGTAGTCAAAGATGTGAAAGCAAAAAGCACAAAGAAGCAGAAAAAAAGCACAAAAAGTAAGTGAAGAATCAAGAAAACTAATCCTAAATAGCAGAAAACAAATCTGTGAAAACTGTTTAAAAAATTGGACAGCTAAAATGTCTAAACACCTGTTATTTCAGTAGGACTAGTTTAACAGTTTAATTTTTACATTTAGCTGAACTGTGAAATAAGCATCATATGCTGAATTCAGAAACTAATTGCTGAAGCTGAAACTAAGCAAAACTGTTCAAATGAGCTGACTAGCGTTAAAATGTCAGCTATGCTGCTACTTTAGTTTTAATTGTATGGGGTTGGTTGGTTGGTTGGTTGGTTGGTTGGTTGGTTGGTTGGATGGATGGATGGTTGGTTGGATGGATGGATGGATGGTTGGTCTGTTGGTCGGTTGGATGGATGGTTGGATGGTTGGTTGGTTGGTTGGTTGGGATGGATGGATGGATGGATGGATGGATGGATGGTTGGTCTGTTGGTCTGTTGGATGGATGGATGGATGGTTGGATGGATGGTTGGATGGTTGGTTGGTTGGTTGGTTGGATGGATGGATGGATGGATGGATGGATGGTTGGTTGGTTGGATGGATGGATGGATGGATGGAAGGATGGATGGATGGTTGGTCTGTTGGTTAGTTGGTTGGTTGCTTGGATGGATGGAGGGATGGAGGGATTGAAGGATGGATGGATGGATGAATGGATGGTTGGTCTGTTGGTCGGTTGGATGGATGGATGGATGGTTGGATGGATGGTTGGTTGGTTGGTTGGATGGATGGATGGATGGATGGATGCAGGGATAGGACGGATGGATGGATGGTTGGCTGGATGGATGGATGGATGGATGGATGGATGGATGGTTGGTTGGTTGGTTGGTTGGTTGGTTGGATGGATGGATTCCTTAGGCCTAGCCGATCGATTTGATGCCTCACATGCGTGGGTGTGTAATTCCATTTAGCCGGAAGATGATTGACCTCTCTCAACCAATCAGGGAGCTGGGAGGGAGCGGGGCACTTTCCCACCTTCTGACGGTCAATCAAATTGAACATGTTTCTAGTTTGAAGTACAAATGGTTAAAAAAAATCAAAAACAGGAGTCTGTTATTGGCTAAACATTCAGCTTTTTAATATTCATTCCTATGAGACTTGATTAAAGTGATATGTAGCTTCTTGTGTTGCCATGGTAACAGATAACGCATTTAAAATTTAATACAAGATTCCTGAGACCAAACTGGTCGATTTGATGTGTCATTTGTGTGGGTGCTGGATCCCGATTGGACAGAAAATGGTTGAACACTCTCAACCAATCAGAGAGCAGCACTGTTTTCCCGCCTTTTCCCCCTGGCTGTTGGAGGCCTGCAGCTGTACTCCTGTTAATGAAAGAAGCCTTAAAATCTGTCCTTCAGAAGTGAAATTGGACCTGTCAAACTTCTCATCACCATTCGAAAAGTACTGCACCGATTTGAAAAATTCAAAAAGCGTGAGTGGCAGAAGACTTTGATGATCATCTGTGCCGATTTGTATGTGCCTACCATGAATTGTCTAGAAGCTATGACGAGAAACTTTTAGCTGTGTGAAGCCGAACTGAGGAGAAAATCTCTCTTCCTTTAACATGGGTTTCAATGAGACAGATTCTGGCTCTCTCCTCCTTCTGAGGCTTGTAGGGAAAGAACGGTAACACTTACAGAGAAAATGAAACCCATTCTGAAAAGCTGACAAAAATTCCTACTTTTTGAGTTATAATTTGTTTTGGTAGTCCAAACGGTCTGGGGGTAGTAAAGAGTTGTTCACAGAAGATGTGAAGTTCAAAAGTTAGAGTGCGGAATCTTCAGTTTACAGTGGGGAGAGACATTTTTTAAAATTTGAATTTTCTCAAACAAATGAACCGTACGACCACAATCTTTGGAGTACAGTCATGACTTATAGCTCAAAACGAAGGTATTTTTGTTAGCTGTAAGCCAGTGTGTGTTTCATTTCATTTGGACCTACGGTTCTCTTGCTACAATGCCAGAAATGGAGCAAGGGAGGGTCACTGCTCCTATCTTTCCCCATTATAACTTTTGTGATTTTTTCTGAAAATTTCAAGTCGTACCTCAACTTCTACCTGCGATTTTAGAAAAACCGTAAAAGATATCAAAAAGCCTCTTTAATATGTTAAACAGGAAAGTCTTGTGAGTTTGCTGAACTTTGAATGAAGTCTCTGAGTTAAAAGGAACCCAGTAGAGTTTTAGGTCAAAAAAGTGATAGGAATTTGCTGAAAATTGACCAATCCCATTCATTTCAATGGGAAAATTTTTGCAGAAAAAGCTTAATAACTCGAAAAATTTGAAAGATATCAATTCCAAAAGTAATAGCCGGAAAGAGCTTAACGAGCTGAACGTTTTGGTATAAAATAGTTGAAATAGCTCAAAATTTGAAGGAGAAGAAGCGTTTCAAAAAGTGTACGGAAGCAGAATAAGAAGAAGAAGAATAAAGAGAAACAGGAAAACAATAGTTTGAATGCTTAACAGCATTCAAACAATAAAGAGAAACAGGAAAACAATAGTTTGAATGCTTAACAGCATTCAAACAATAAAGAAAAACAGGAAAACAATAGTTTGAATGCTTAACAGCATTCAAACAATTAAATAGAAGCCGTGTTGGATGTGGGAGAATATAATGTGTTAGTCAGGCCAACTTCTAGTAAATACATATCTTAATGAGGGAATGGCTCTGCTTTGTCGTGTGAAAGAAGAGCCCGGAAGGACAAAACCATTTATTTTCTGGTGCATGGACATGCCAACCCCTCACTAGTGGTCACACTGTTTGGATTTGTGACCGGAAGAAGAAGTGAAAGACGTAGGGCTGCTGCTTTGGTGCGTGTTTCGGGCATTGGACAAGGATACCTCCTGGCTGCCTTCCACTTAAGCTTTTCTACGCACAAACTGAGAAGAGACCTTGGAATAGACCCAAACTTTACATGAGGGATTATTTATCCTCTCTGGCTTGCGAACACCCTCCAAAGGAACTGGACGGTGTTGTTGGCAAGAAGGATTCTTGGACTTAAATCCTGGACCTGCTACCTCAGAGACCTCTAATTTGAAAAATGCATTAATGGATAAACTCAAATTTATTTATTCATAGCTCATAATAAGAGACAGTGTGCAGACTCGGGTAAAAATGCTGTTTCCCAGTGTTGTCCAAGCTTTGACAGGGCAGGAAGGTGAATAGGACATGGGCTCGATGGGTGAGATTTTTGCTCTGGTTCTTCTTCTGATGGAGTCAATAGCCGTGTTTCCACTATTGGAGTTCAGGGAAACTTCTAGGAGGGAAAAGTGATACGATGACTGGCCGTTGCAGCTGTTGTGATCGGCGCCAAAGGTCATCCACAAACGTTATTAGAATTTAATAGGTTTTATTCTGTCAAATAATCCATGATTTAATCAACTCGGTTGGCTGGGAGAGTGTGATGTAAAAGTTGCCGTTTAGTGACCAGAAGAAGCGCTGTACTTTACGTCGCTCCATGAGACGTCAGAGCACCGTGAAGTACAGAGTTGTGGAGGAAATTCCACCACCTTTTTCAGCATCGGGAGTTCAGAAAAGCTGATTTAAAAAAAACGTGAACATTGCTTATTTTCTTTCCCTTCTATTCTGCTTCAACAGCAATTCTTCCAATTTCAGAAAATTTTAAGTGCCAGTTGTTTTGGTGACAGCTGCCAATTCCATGTCCTGCTGTGTTACAACCAATCAGCAACTCTACCGGACCACTTCGAGCATGTACCCCAGTTCAGGAACTCCGCTGGGTCCTGAAATGGATCGAAAATTGGAAACGGAGGCACGGGCATGCCTTCAAGTTCTGGTAAATATACCCTGAAGGCCTGATGTCCTCCGGAGAAGGGGGACTACTGTCTACGAAGCAGATCCAACCACTCTTCATAGCACCTTTTGTCAGCCTCAGAGCAGTTCCAATAGTGCTACAAACGATCAATATGACCTCCAACTCACACCAGCAGAAGGAAATTAACAGAGAAACCAGCATTTTTCAGCCTCCTCACAAACAGAGTCATTTGTTAGACTTTTTAATTATGCCGGCTGTGTCCACGACTCATGCAAGATCAGCGAGAACATATTTAGCTGTTTTCACCAGCTGCACTGCTTCTCTAACGTGGGGGAGGGAAAAGTGTGAGCTATCCTTTTGAATCCCACTACCACCTTTCGTTGTTGTCACATTGGGCTGTTTGCAAGCACTTGTACATCCAAAACACTGCAGCACACGCTTCCACCATGAAGCAGCAGTACAAAGAGGAGAAGCGGAGAAGTATTTAAAGCTTGATCACAAATGCACAATTTGATGTCTCAAATTGAAAAGAAGCAAAACAGACAGTCCTTCGATTATTTTGTCATTTCCTTCCATAAACCCTTATAGAAACATTTACCAATCGCTGCTGACCGTCCGATTCGCTCGGTTGTCTTATTTGCTGGGGGTGATTTGTAAGGTTGCAATTCCATAAAAACCAACCTGAAATGCACTGAAGTGAATTTAATTAACTGAAGGCTAAAGTCTAACAACACCGCCGAGTGTCTTCTTTTGTGACTGTGTCTATGTAGATAAGCTCAGCATCTGAAGGGTAGATTTAGACTTTCCCTGTACCTGTTAGCGTGTTCCCTCCTTTATACGGCAGGTTTTTCACAGCATCTATCACAGCCTCTTTGGTGGTGTGGGCATTGAGATGCCATTCGATCCGGGGGTCACCGCTGTACTGAGCCAGACCTGCACAGGTGAACAGCAGCAGGGTTTAGTAGGATTCATAAAAATGTTGTCTAGAAACATGTTTTTAATCAAAGTAAGTAAGTAAGTAAGTAAAAGTTTATTTACTTACTTACTAGAAACATGTTTTTAATCAAAGATGCAATTTGTAAGAAAAGTATTATTATTACACATACACATCCGTTGTTTGTAAAAGCACATGTCATGAAATTTTATGATTTTCTATACTATAAAATAATACAAATAATGTATAAAGCAAAATTAAAATTACTTCTGCTAATTATGCAAAGTTTTTTTTTCTTCTGTAGAAACAAAGAATGATTTTAGAGATAAAAGTTACTGTTCCTTTGGCAAAAAAAAATTTAAAAGGAAATCTATATCTGTGGTGAATAATGCCAGTGTAAATTTACGAACTTGTGGTACATTTCTGCTGTTTAAAAGGATGGTTTAGAAGATATTTTTTTCAGGGTTTCAATAGTTTATAAGTTTTGTTGTAAATCCAAGAGTATTGGGGTTTATTAGACTAAATTGTGTATATTTCTCTTCTTTTGCTTTCCTATTTTTTGCTCAAATTTTACAGATTTTATGTGTTAATGGGTAGATTAATTTGTTTAACTGGTTAAAAAGGACAGGCATAAATATAGCAATCTGCTTCTGCCTGAGCCTTTTCAGTCACTTTAAATGTAATGTTTCATTGATTATATTATGCTGATTAATATTTCTGACTGAATAAATCAAATCAAATCAGAATTCAAATTATTATTAGTAGTAGTATTAATCATCACCATCAGTGAGTGAATGAATGAATGAATGAATGAATGAATGAATGAATGAATGTGTTGTAAAGCGCCTTGGGGAGTTGTAGAACTCTAAGAAGGCACTTATACTATATGAATACTTATATTATTATTTTATTATTATTACTATTAATATTATTTTTTAATATTATTTGATAATAATAATTATTATTAATATTAGCTGTACAGCTGTATGAATTAAGAATGACCTCCTGCTGTTAAATGCGGTTACTGCAGTCCATTTTTAAGCAAAAATATTACTCTCACTCCCATTCCTTGAATTTCATCGTTGTTATGGATCAGCACCAGAAGATTCTGGATGACAAGTGAAGACGAGTTATACACAGTAGGATGATAAGGAGATCAATACATTGTCATATCTGGCGTTAGCACTCTTGGGTGTTTTGCGGTAGGGAGCACTTACTACACTTATTATGGTAAAATGTCTCCTGAATTAAGGTTGGTTTATGCTTGACGCGTCCGCGAAGTCCGCACGGCTCTGCGCGGCGAAATTGCGTAATTTTAACAACCACGCCCCTCCACCGCGCCTCCGAACAGCCCAAAATTTCCGCACCGCGCACCTAGGAAATTTTTTAACCATGCAGACGGTCGGACGCGGAAAAACATGGCGGACCGGCAAGAACTAGTATGGCAGAGGTTCGTAAATACAGACATTTGTATGATTCAGCTCTCAGAGATCACCGTGATCAATGTGTTGTTAATAATTCTTGGAGAGAAATAGCTCGCACTGTCAGAAAAGACGAGGACGCTGTTAAAAATGCTGGAATGCCGTGTCGTAAACAGTCATTTTTACTTCTACTAAGGTGTAGTGTTGGATGCATGCCGTAGAGCTCCATGCTGCCCCCTACAGTTTGGGAGAATATTGGCTCACCACAGAGACGAGCTGCATGAACCATAAACGCTGCGAGTTGTGAAGTGCGTTCCATCCGCGAGCCCCATCACCAAGCGGAAAGTGAATGCGTCAAGCATAAACCAAGCTTTACAGGAAGTGCTGTTAGCTGTCTTGCTGCTAGCTTACTGTTATAGTTCTGAACGATTCATTAAAGGAAGTAAAACACCATAGTTGACTCATTGTTGACTCCACACTGTAATATCAAGTTGTTGGTAACGGTAAAAGCAGCTTGAGAGATCTTTAGAGCCGATTATTTGTTTTGTAATTCACAGTTAGCAATGATAGCTTAACATTAGCCTGTATCGTGATTCATCTGATATTTGAGTAAAACAAAAAAAGGCTGTGACTTCTTTAAAGTAAAAAAAAATGACTTCTGGGTCACTCCTGTTTACTGGTTTTTGGTTCATCGCTGGAGCCTTTCGAAGGCCAGTGTTGAATTGTAAATGCATACTCAGTTCTAGTAGTAGTTCTTAGTTCGCTGGGGACAGGGCAACCTCACAAACTCAGAGTGGAAACAGTATCTATGCCCCTCTTTAATTAAAAAGAAAAAGAACTGACAACCCCTCAGTCGGCTGAGAATAAAACCTGTCCAACACGATTGAGACATTAGATGGTTTTGTGATTATTTTACAGTGGAATTCTTACACATTGCACCTTTAAACAAAAAGATTTCTCACCAATTCTGGTCTTGTCAAACTCCACTGAAAAGGCTCTGACGAGATTTTCCAGGAAGGTTCGAACCAGCCTGAAGTTGATTCGTCCGATACTCCAAGAGCCGTCCACCAGAATCACAATGTCGGCTATGGCGGGAGTCTTGCACACGAATCCATCATCGGCTGATAAAAAGCAAAAATAAAAGCACAATTTAACATAATAGTGAGATAAGTGTTAGAATAAACTGAGCAGATGCCTGGGAAGATAAAAACGTTTAAAAATGACATTAATAGAGAGCAATGAGCATTCAGCAGCCTACAGGAACATGTGATAAATCTGCATAGGTAAAAGTAGGACAAAGGTATTTGCAGCTTCTGTTCTAAAGTATTACAAAGTGTTTCATTAATTCTAATTCATTTCAACGCCGTGTAATTAAGCCCCAGAGGAGCAAGGCACTTAGCTTTAGCAGATGAAAAATAACAGCCCACTCTGTTGTTTGTTTCAACTGTTTACTGGGTGATAAAACAGACCAGACTCTAATGAGGCAACAGCAGTTCATTTACAAACGCTCACAAAGCAAACGATGGGAGCTCAAGGCCGACCAAATTAAGAAACAGCTATATTTCTTCCGGCCAGTTATCTTTCCCACACCGCCTGGGTAACCTCAATAAGTTTGGGTCAACGTAGAAAAGAGAAAACCATTCTAAAGGTGGCGTCTTTTTTCATCCAAACAGCCCCGCCAACACAGAATGACTTCAGCGGAGAGAAACACGGCCCGCCGGTTTGGAGTCCGTTTCTGCAGCAGGTGGCACACGATTTCATATCCTTCATGTACAGGAGAGTATTTCAGTCAGGTTGCAACATGTTTCAACATTTCTAAAGGAGGAGAGGGTAGTGTATCAATGTGAGCATGAGTGATTGGAGAGGTGGCAAGGGCATTCTTCAGCAGTCATTCCACTACTGACAGGAACTAAGTGGAATATCACTTCTTACAAGTCTCTGCAGCGTCGGAATGTAAAAGGCCGCACCTGGGTTTAGTCTGTATCTAACACGACTTCACTGGGCAGCTGAGCCTACAGACGCACGAGATTAAACAGGAAAAATAATCAAATCACATTTTAACAGGATTTTCTTCTTGGTTATGTAGAAAATCTGAAAGTTTAAGCTTGTTGTCATAGAGGGGAACATTTTTGACATATTGGCATCTTTTAGGATTTTGTGACACTGGTTTCAAACTTGTCAAGTTGGCATGTGTTGCCTGTTTGCTCTGGCAGAGGATGCAGCATCATTTAAATCTCACCTAGCACAGCAAGTCAGAGGTGAGTGGTAAGAGTTTTGACTGACTGAGGGTGATGAAACGCTCAGAAAGTAACTATTGATTGCACATCTACAACAAATTCTCTTTTGGAGTCATTCTATTTCAACACTGTTGCCACACCTCATCAAAATTTAAAGGAAAACTCTAGCAGTCATAACTGAGCTAATTTTACAGACCTTGAGCTAAAAATTGGTGCAAAAGTCAAAGTTCCATTAGTTGTCACACACACTGATGTGTGTGCGAAATTTGTTCTCCGCATTTGACCCATCCCCTGGGGGAGCGGTGAGCAGCAGACACAGCCGCGCTCGGGAACCATTTGGTGGTTTAACCCCCAATCCAACCCCTTAATGCTGAGTGTCAAGCAGGGAGGCATTGGGTCCCATTTTCTCAAAGTCTTTGGTATGACCCGACCAGGAATCGAACCCTGATCTCCCAGTGTCAGGGCGGACACTCTACCACTAGGCTACTGAGCTGGTTTAATATATTCAAAACATCCTTGAATGTGCAAATGTTTACTTTAAAAAGTTGACTGTTGGAGTCAACCCTATAAATGTGTTAGCAAATATATTTTGATCTAGGGGTGGGAATTGATACGAATCTGGTAACAATGCCAAGAAGACAATAGGATATATTGCGATACTGAAATCCAAATGATGTTTGCTTTTGTTAAGACTGAATTTAATAGGAAAATGCTTCCAAGACACATCCTGTTGTTGCAAGATCTTGTTTGGTTGGCCGGTTCTTCGGTTTTAGTTCCAATGAGATTCAAAATCTCTTTTCCAAGGGAATTCTGGCCAAGGTGGCAGTTAGAAACAGGGTCAGAGAGGAAAATACAAAATTAAAACAAATAACATGCTTCACTGAGACAATTTACAAAACTCCTGAGGTGTAGACTCGAGTCACATGACTTGGACTCGAGTCAGAATCGAGTCATTATTTTAATGACTTCTGACTTGACTTGATAAAATCTATAAAGACTTACGACTTGACTCGGACTTGAACGGCAATGATTTGCGACTTGAATCCACTTGCATCTGTTGACTTGATGATGACTTGAGCATATTTGATATTTTAGCACAAAAGTGGCCCGACATGGACAAAAATCATTCTTGGTTCTGGGTGTGATCTTGTACTGCTGAATGCAGCAGCACTTTGTTTATAATCAAGTTCAGTTGCACTTTCTGCTTGTTTGAGCAAAACAAATGAAGCTTTAAGAAGCTTTCTGGAATTTATTCATCATCATTGTCATTAAAGTTGGACAGATGACTTGATTATGACTTGAAAATTATAAGTTAAGGACTTGGGACTTCCACTTTATTGACTTTGGACTCGACTTGGACTTGGTTGTTTTTGACTTAGACTTGACTGGAGACTTGACTGGAAAGACTTGACTGGAAAGACTCGTGACTTGCAAAGCAGTGACTTGGTCAGACCTTGGTTTTCTTTTTCTGTAGATTCATGTGAACAATTGTTTTGAAACTGTCTTTTTATGTAGCAACTAGCAAGGTGAAGATAGAACGACCTGCATAAAGAACAGTTTTTTTTTCTTTCAAATTTGTTAATGTGAGCAAATGTGATTTATTAACTGAATTGGGGCTGGACTAGATAAGCTTTTGCTTCTTCCAGTTCCCTCTCAAATGGTTTTATGTTATTGTATGTTTTGTATTGTTTCATTCAACAGCATATGTTTATCGTATTCCTCATTTAAAAAAAAAATAAATTGTATGCACCAGGAATATGGGGGAGTGCATATGCAACTTCATGTTTTCGATGGTTTGAGATAAATAAATAAATAAATAAAAATAAAATAACCTCTGCAAAACTCAGCATCATCTAAACAAGCTCACTTGTAGCATGCCATTACAACACACGAGTAGCCTTTACCTGGCTTTAAACTGTGATCTCGTCACTAAATATTCTAAATGGTTCAAATGATTTTAACAGAATGTCTTTGGTTTCTGGAAGAAGTTTCGCACCTTTTCCAAGGAGCTTTGTCAATTCTGACAGGAATATGTGAGAGTGGAGCTTATAAACGTAGTTTAACAAGCTGAAGAAGTTGTTTACAACTTCACTGAAAAGGCTCAGCCTAGCACAAGATGCAGCTCTAAACCTAATTTCAAAACAGTTTCAGTCTAGGGCACACCCTCCTGCATCCAATAATAATAATAATAATAATAAAAACATAACACAATAGGCCCTAACAACATCAATGACTCATCGGGTTGATTTTTCCATATTCTAGTCACCATTGACAAAGCTCCTCGGATGTTAAGCAAAACATGGTAAATGGCCTGTATATGATATAGCGCCTTCTAGAGTCCTGGAACCTCCTGAAGGCGCTTTACAACACAATCAGTCATTCACCCATTCACACACACATTCACACACTGGTGGGGATGAGCTACGATGTAGCCACAGCTGCCCTGGGGCACACTGACAAAGGCGAGGCTGCCGAGCACTGGCGCCACCGGTCCCTCCGACCACCACCAGCAGGCAACATTGGTTAAGTGTCTTGCCCAAGGACACAACGACAGCGGCAGACTGAGCGGGGCTCGAACCTGCAACCTTACGATTGTGAGGCAGCAGTAGCTCAGGTGGTAGAGCGGGTTGCCGCCAGGGGTATCCTGCTGTCCGTAAGACACTTCACCCAACTTGCCTGTGTTAGTGGTGGTCAGAGGGGCCGACGGCGCCAAATGGCAGCCTCGCCTCTGTCAGACCTCCCCAGGGCAGCTGTGGCTACAAGTAGCTTACCATCACTAGCAGTGTGTGTGAAAAAGCGTCTTTGGGTGTCTAGAAAAGCGCTATATAAGTTCAATGATTATTATTATTATTTAACTCCTGTGCCACCGTCGCTCCACATCTTCAAAACATCTTCAAGAAACCAAAGAAGTTCAGCTGCCTTCATATGAACCTTGGGACCACCATGACCAGGATGACTGACAACCTTCACCAGCACTGGGAATATTGTAATTTGATCCAATTCTACAAACCAAACCAGGTTGAAGGAGAAAAAACATAAAATTAACTTTTACAAAAGCTGCTCGAGCATGAGGGACTTCAGATTTATTGGGAGAAACGACATAAAGAACTTGAATGAGGTTAAATATTTTTTTACTAAACATGATAATAATTTGATAACAGTTAGATATCAGTCATGACATCTGGCAGGCAAAATTCATTCCTTTAATGTTTAATGTTCCAATTTCTGTTGAAGAACATGAGAGTACCGCGGTCTTTATACTCATCTATCACTGGGCCAACAAACCGCCAAGTGCATGATGCACACACTTGCTCCTATGTTCCATTTCTAGTAAATAATTGATCAAGTTGGACCGCTCCAAGAAAGTCAAACAAATGGAAAATGCACACAAGCACGAGAACATACAAAATTCACAAACCAAGACTACGATGCAACAGCATCGACCACATCACTGTGCTAGAGTCAGATGATACAATTCTGCCAGAAAAATCAGTTTAGTAAACTTTTACCCAAATGAAATTAGACATGATGTGAATCTGCTTCGATACCAACGAATGAGGACAACTTTTAAAATATGCAACAGCACAAATACCTATTTTAGAGTCTCTTTGTTCTTAATATGAAAAAGTACAGAGCAGCAAACCCTCCGCCTACAAAACGTTTGCCTCTAATGTCTTTCAAAATTAAAGACTTATCAGTAAATAAAGAGATACGACATGGAAATACACAAAATCCCTGAAATTAAGATCTTGTGAAGAGGAAGGCCTTAAACCGACTTAATGACAGAAAGGTAGGATGTTTGGTGGTTGACGCAGGAAGAAAAACTGAGATTAAACAGCCCTTTAGAGCACAGAGTGAAAGAAACGGCTTCCTTTTAATAGCAAGTCTGGGAAAAGAGAAGCACCTGGACAGACGGATAAAAAAGGGAAAGAGAAGAAAGGAAGTAGGGGTCTAGGTGCAGACGCTCGTATATTATAGGGTGTAACTGCACAAGTATGTCTGTTTCAAATAACAAGGTTGTGACTCGTTCTGCTTGATCTCCTAATGCTCCCTCTGGCATGTGTGTTTTCATTTTTCTTATTCTGTGTAAGCGTGCTGCACCAGCGGCCCTGCACTTACGCCATAATTAGGCCCATTCAGTTTCATTACTTATGCCGCAACTCCGAGGGTGCTAAAGTAAAAAGTTCAAAGCAGCGGAGAAGAGTTCATGTGAAAAATGAGGGTTTACTGGGAAACATTTTACCAGTGGACGCAAATCATATAAGCAGTTCAATGAACTCTGGGTGTAAGCATTTCTGAATTTTAGATGATTGCGTTTCCTCAAACTGGGATTTTCTTGGACTTTGTTCATACGTAGGTAAGACTGATGATGAAGTGTCTGTGAAGGTTCTCAGTCATCCAGGTCATTGTAGTCTAATGAGCTTTGAAAGAAAAGCGTCTGGACTTCTTTGAGTTGCTTGAAGACACCAACTGTCTGCCATCTATAATCCAGTTTTGAGATCCCTTCCCAGATGCCTCAACGCCCACGCATATCCTGGGCCATCTGACCTCAGGAAGTCACATGATAGGGTGGGGCCAGGCTTCACAATGAGCTCACCCGAAACTCTGGCTGAATAGGACCCACACCCACCCTCACACCTTGGCTCATGTGTTTATGTAGAAGATCATCGGGGGTCTTTTGTTCCCTCTTCGGGGGGAAACTCCCACTGGGTTTAAATCTGGGACTCTCCACCATTTGACCTTAGAACTGAAGAAGCCTCTCTGATGAGAGGTGAAACGTCTTCAAGCAACTCAAAGAAGTCCAGACTCTTTTCTTTCAAAGCTCATTAGACTGATGATGAAGACAAATACTTTTTTCAGGTGGAGAAAATGTGTTTTTCATTTTGGAACAAGCCTAATCTGTTAAGAATTCAATCAAACAGAGGTACTGTGTCAAAACTGAATTACAGGCTCATATGAAGAGATTTTAATAAAGCCAGGACGACATCTAGATAAGTACATTTGCTTGTTTTTCAAAGAAATAGTTTCAAAAGGATACAGCTTTTAGATCCCTATAGGACCAGACTCAGAGTTTGGTCTGCACTGCCGGCAGTAAGTCGAGCTTGTTCCCGATGAGTTGGACTTCACCAAGGCCGCCCTTTGTCACAGAGTCTGTTAACTTTTATAGGTCCAGGTGCAGCCAAGGTGTTGAGGAGATCCGTTTTGGTGGCCTGAGGACCAGGTCTCTGCTTTTTGCAGATGATGTGGTCCTGTTGGCTTCATCAGAACATGATCTCCAGCTTTGGCTAGAGCAATTCGCAGCCGAGTGTGAAGCAGCTGGGATGAGATCAGCTACTCTGAATTCATAACCATTGTCTTGAGTCAGAAAAGGCTAGAATGCCTTCTCCAGGTCGGGGACGAGATCCTGCCTCAAGAGGAGGAGCATCATCCTCAGTTTCTCAGGGTCTTGTTCACGAGTGAGGAAAAGATGGAGCGGAAGATAGATAGGTGGATTGGTGCTGCGTCTGAAGTGACGCGTATGTTGTACCAGTCTGTTGTGGTGAAGAGAGCTGAGCCGGAAGGCGAAGTTCTTGATTTACCGGTCAATCTACATTCCTACCTTCACCTGTGGTCAATAGTTTGGGTAATGATCACAGACGCAAGCGGCCGAAATGACATTTCTCCTAAGGGTGGCTGGTTCCTCAGAGACAGAGCGAGAAGCTCGGTCATCCAGGAGGAGCTTGGAATAGATCTGCTGCTTCTCCATATCAAAAGGAGTTAGTTGAGGTGGCTCGGGCATCTGGTTAGGTGTGGTTTTTCAGGCATGTTCAACCAGGAGAAGACCTAAAGGAAGACCCAATACACGCTGGAGAGACTATGTTTCTCAGCTGGTTAGCCTCGGGATTCCCCCGGAGGAGCTGGCCCAAGTGGCTGGGGAGACGGAAGTCTGGGCCTCTCTGCTTAGACTGCTGTCCCCGCGGCAGAGTAGCAAAATACAATGGATCGATGGATGGAGCTTTGGAAGGAGTTTGATAGAAAACAACAGAGTCACAATTTGAAAAGTTAGCACATGATGAAACCTAACCCTAAACTGGTATAATTAGTCTATGGGTATGACAACTTTCCTTGCTGCTGTGCTTTCAAATCCAAGTTAGACACTTTTTTTTTTTTACTTTTCTAATTTAATCACACATGAGCAACACTGTGATTAACTTGAGTCGCTTCACTTCAGAAGACACTTCACTTGTCAGCTGCTCTAAACGGGTTCAAATATCCCTCTGGGACAAACGCAGGTCTGCAGGAAAGAAAAAAAACGTGTGCAGAGGGAAGAGAAAAGGAGAGAAACTATGAGGAAGGGAACGGAAACCGAAAATGTGAGATCTGCTGACAGATTCTTTAACCAGAGAGTCATTAACAAAAGGGTCCCTCGGGCTGTTTCTGCACAGGTTAAAGAGTCAAAAAGGCACAAGTCAGAAGCACGTCCCGAGACAGTTAATGTCAGGAGTAATAAAGACATGGGGAGGCTCAAGTCGAGTAAATAACTGTATTATAATTCCTCTTTTCTGTTTACTAGTTTGACTACATTTGACTACATATTCATGGCTTCAACAGAGACGACAGGTAAGTACAGGTAGAGGCAGGATGCCACAGCTGCAGACGTTTTTCTCCTCTGTCAGTGAGCCCCAGAGCAGCTGTGGCTACAATGTAGCTCATCCCCACGAGGGTGTGAATGTGTGTGTAAAAGGGCGAATGATACACAGCAGTGTAAAGTGCTTTGGAGTCCTCTGACTCAGAAAGGCACTATACAAGTGCGGGTCATTTACCATTTATCATAAATGTCAGGCTAAAAAGCTCAAATCTGCTGATCGGTGAATGAAACAAGCAACTGGGACCGCAAATCTCTCTCTTGACTGGATGATTGAATTTCCATGCTTTTATTTATCAGCGACGGTGTTTTGGGTAAAACCAAAGTTTTGGAGCTCACTGTAAGTCTCATAAAGTCCCGGATGAGTGCAGAGTAAAAAAAATACATGAATGGAAGCAAAGAAAAAAGAAAAAGCTTGAAGCGACAAGAGAAAAAAACGCAGCTCAGCTAATACCAGCGATGTCAAAGGTGGCGTATGACACCTCAGGGCTCGTGGCCGTATATCCATGAACATTCAGGCTAATTTACACGACATCCAGTCAAAAGGTCAGCCGCTTCGGAGTCCATCACTCCACCGTGGCACGAAAGCACGTGAAAGGAATTACATTTTCTACTCTTGTGGATTCCACTTGTGTACAGGGCAAGGCTGATAACATGATTTATACTGACCGCTTATTTTTTACACGTTTTATTTATTAACAAATTTTGATTAAAACTGTTGCTAAACATTTGTTTTTTGAGAGAGCGGAATAAAAAAAAACACCTGCATAATCGTGACTTGCAATGAAAGTGCAAAAACGCTCCAGAATGTGACAAACCTTTCAAGGAAGAGACCATTAATTTCCGTAGATTGTTGTTGCACATGTGCACCGCAAACAAGACGATTACAAGTTAGAATTTATAACCCGAGTCTGGCACAGAGCTCCAACTTAAACCAATAAAGTCGCTGTTCCTGCAATGTTTTCAGGTTGCAAGATTTCGGTATGACAGAATAAACTCAGCAGAGAACATTTTAATGAAAATGTAACCAGAAATAAGTGGAAATCAACTCAAAAGCATGCATGTGCAAAAAAAGGTGCAAAAGCACAAATCTAACAATAGTTCCAACTAGCGATGGGTACCGAATTCGGTGCTTTTTAAGGTACCGACCAAACTCCATAGTACCGACTGAGCATCGATTCACGTCATTTGAAACGGTGCCTCGTTTCGGTACCCGTCCTTCAAGACGAGAACTTGCCTAGACAGCTAGGCATGCGCAAGAGCGTTATGTCATCAGTCCCTGCGAGCCAGTTGTAAACAGAGCAGCATGGTAGAAAGAACGCACGCTAAAGCTTGGGTCCACTTCACTAAATGTGATGGGTAACTGGGTGATGATGAAACCAGCGACAACGATCTAAGTGAGACATCCTCATCTTAATCTGCTCCGGTAGTTGAATAAAATGTTTAAGATAACGTTAGCTTGATTTGTTAGCTTCTGTTCCGCTAATGGTGCGTTCGCTTTCTCCTCTGAACTCCGAATTTCCGACTAGAAGAACATGAACGCGCTCTAAAGTTTGGCTTCACTTTACTAAATACGACGGGTGATTGGGTGAAGATGAAACCAGCGACAACGATCTAAGTGTGAGGCATCATCGTTTTAATCTGCTCCAGCAGCTAAATAAACTGTTTAAGCTAACATTAGCTTGATAAGTTAGCTTCCATTGCCACCATTGTTATCAGCTAATGGTGCATTCGCTTTCTCCTCGGAAATTCTAACTTCCCAGTAGGAAAAATCAAATGAAGAAGGACAGCAAAAGGAATGAAGATACACAGTAAATTTAGTTCACAGTAAAGATGTTTGCTTCAGTTTAATTATCAGCTTATAAAACTACAAGGACGATGTTAAAATACAAACAGTTGAATGTTATTTATCGTGATATTTATCAAATATGATTACATATTGAGAAAAATATATATTTTCTTATAAAAGAGAATTAAAATAATAAACACTCAAAAGTATCGAAAATTGGTACCGTTAAGTACCGGTATCGATTCCTAGGTACCGGGAATTAGTACCGAATCGATTCAAATGTCAAAGGTACCCATCCCTAGTTCCAACAGTTTTTACTGTACCAGATATTTTAACTCTGCCATGCAGCATGGTGGGCGATATGTATTCATTCAGGATAGCTACACCTTTAATATTAGATAATGTTACTGCCTTTCATTTTTCACTGCCTCTTTCATGCACCCATGTGCTTACACACTTTAATTGCTTTGCCCTGCAGCCAAAGTCACTTTCAATCTGCCTTCTTCGCTGGTGCTGCTTGTTGAATGGTGAGTGTTACATTGCTGATGCCGTTTCCATTAACTATGCACCAAGAGTCTACAAGGAATGGCGCTTCATTCAGCTACATGAAGCTGTACAACAAATAGAGTAAACACCAACCTTCAGTAGGCCTTACTTTGTCAACTGTGTCTCTGAAATCTTCCTCGATATTAAAAAGTTTGGATTCTCCATTAATGGCATACTCGCTGCTTAAACTGTTGTCCCCATTCACAACCTCCAATTCAAAGTTAGCTTTGAGAATTAAAAAAACTTTCCCAGAAGAAAATGTTTCTTTCCTGAAGAGGCTGAAGAGGCTGAGATACAGTGTGCGGTTTGTGGTAACTACACACAGATTTGACACATTTCCTTTGCAGATACAGTGTTCCGGCTTCCAAATGTGGCTCTGCTTAATAGTAGATAACAGTCACAGGTAAAGTTATCATCTCTTATCAACATGGTGCAATCCTTCCAGGAGAGATTACAGAGTTAAACACCTTAGTTGCTCAAAACATACCTGGGATTGAAAAATATTGGAAATTCAGTCTGAAGGTGTTTTTCCGCAGCGTTCCGACCTGGATCTCTGACACTGCTGAGTGGTCAAAGTGTGATAGCGGTACATTCCACACACCTAAACTGTGCCTCTATATTTGTTCACAAAGGCACTAAATCAGCTCAGTTTGGCAGAAGAAACGTGATTGCATTAACATTATCTGCAGTTTTGAGTGTTTCTCTACAAACAATCTGGTCTTCTCAATTCTTTAAGAACTGAATTTCAGATTGGTACTTCCTCTAAACCACTCCAGAAGATGAATGCACTTCACTCTGTTTCTTGTCCACTTTGGATGATTCAGATCAATATTCAAACTCAAGGTTAGCCCAAGGTCAGACCTTTCTGCAGAGCCTTGATGGTTTTCTCAAATTGTACTCCCATATTCTAAACATCAGTCCAGTGAATACAGGAATCAGCGTGTTCCAATTATAAACCACTTTGCAAAGGAAGACTCATCTAGACGTCCCCAAAACTCAACACTACAAAGAAAGCTTTTACCTTTAGCTCGGTCATTGGCTGAGACCAAAACAACATCATTTGGAGTATTGCCTAGGCAGTCATGTTGGTATTAATGGTTTGCCGCTTATGTTTTTAGTTATGTACTCATAGGATGCATTAAAGAAATAAGGGTTGAAGAGAAAAACATGCCCAACCACTTTATTCTTTACTGCTCCAGATTTTCCAGCAACACAGTTTAATCAAAAGCAAAAGTATTTTACCCAGGTGTAAAATCCTATTGGAAGCATCTGAATCAGCTCTAACATGGCGTCTTACTGGCTTTTCCCATGTTTATCTCTTTTCTAGCCAGAAAACATCCCGTGACACATCATAAAAGTTCCACCCATTCTTCAAAAACAACAGGTTTTTTTGTAAGTTCTGAGCCTAATCTGTGGTCACACATATAAACCAGGAAAATCAAGAATACTCCCTCAAGGTTAATGACGCGTCCTTGCCTCAGTTAGAGGAGTTCAAGTCCTTTGGTGTCTTGTTTAGTGATGCGATGGTACATCACAGAAGTGATGGCAGAATAGGGATCCTAAGTCACGCCCATGTAGATGGACCATGGGTCCCCGGAAGAACGAAAAAATGAATTCAAGTCAACGGGGTTAAAAACGCTATTTTCTAATATCGCTTGTTATGATCCATGGGTTTCACATATGTTGTTCGTGAAATTTAAAGACAAATTTTGATACCAAGAAAGCGCTTATTTTCCAACGGGGGGAAACTTTATTTTAGGTTTTGTGTGAAAATAAGTCCAGGACTACAAATGTGCATCATTAAAGTGACGTCACCGAGCCAGACATGGAGAAGAACAGAGGGAAAATGGCTGTAAGTTCAGCAAACTTCAAATCCGTCTTTCAGGAACAAAGAACCACCAATAATCTGGTCATGTGGTAAGTAGCAGCTACGCTAGGGGAGAGAAGATTATGTGGTGACGTCATATATGCGACGTACCAATGTCCGATTTGTAGCCATGCTAATTACAAACTTTTACAAGCTGATAAATCTCAAAGTATGTGTCTGGCGTGGTCGAAACACCCATCATTAGTTTTTATTTAAGTTGAAGTACAACGTATGTGTGATCCAGGGCGTAAGGTAAAGCGGATTAGAAAATAGCTCTTTCAGCCCCGTTGACTTGCATTCATTTTGTTGTTCTTCCAGGGACCCGTGGGCTGAGCGGAAAGGGAGGAGACTTAGGCTCCTTATGGAGCATGGGATGGACCAGGGGCGACGTTAGGCCCGGCTACTTGGGCTCAAGCCCCGAATGTTTCATGAAAAGCCCCGGATCTTAAACGTGGAAGTAACATGCAGTACCAAAGTCCAACAGAGAGGGAGCAGCTGGCAGTAGTTTGTATACAGCCTGCCTGAGCCTCCACCACTGAAGAAGAAGCCCTTCAGCAGCCGGCTTCTTCTACACTCTCTGCCTGAAACGCATGAGTGAAGATGGACATAAGGACGTTTTTTTAGACCAAAAGTACGACAGAACCCCAGCTTTGATGAGACTGGTGTTGACTCAGGTTTGTGAGTCTTATTTGAACATATCTGTTGTGCTGCTGGTTTGCCTAAAGTTAGCTTATCAGGTAAAGTTGTTGGAGAAAGAAAGGGAATATTTACTATCATCTCACACTAAACACTAACAGGAACAATACTCTGCCCTGAAAATGCTTAATATGTAGCTTCAGATTAAAAATTATGTGGTACAAGACAAACATATATGATGTTGACTAGTGCGTGTCACGTGTGTGTGTGTGCGCGCGTGCGTGTGTGTGTTAAGACCCGGACCTTCTTCAGTCCTAAATCGCCCCTGGGATGGACTGCTGAACTAGAGCTTTGTGTGGCGAAAAACAAGCTGATCTGAAAGAACAAAACAAATTCAGGGACGTTCCAACGCTCACCCATTGTCACAAGAATTGGATTATTACCAAAATAAGGTGATCCTGGAGAGGAGTGGCTAAAGTGAGTTTCCTTGGGTTGCAAAACTCATCCATAGAGATGAGTTTAGGACACTTGCCATACAAGAATTATCCAAAGCAGGGTTGCTGCCCTTCCACACTGAAAATCTTCAGCTGAGATGGTTGGTTACAAAGCCTCCCAAGCACCTCCCTCCACAGGTTTTCCAGGCTCATTCAATTGTGAAGAGACACTGAGGAAGACCTGGAATTTATTGCAGGGATTACATTTCCTCTGTTGACAGGGAATTCCTTGAGATTCCCCACAAGGAACTATAGTATGTAAACAGGGAATGGGATGGTTGGGTCTCGCCGATAGATCGGTTATAAGACATAAGGAAAAGATGCCCTGGTGTGTAAATGGGACTAACATATGGAAAACCAACTGAACTTTTTGGAATAAACAAAAAAATGGGAGAGTTGCAAAAGCAACACATCATACAGCTGAACAAGAATGGTGCAATGGCAGCAAATAACGATGAAAAAAATAGGAAAAGACACCTATCCCAAGTCTCATCATAACAACAGGAGATATGGAGACATGTATACAGACTCTAGAGGGTAATTTCGCATCGCCAGCAGCTCTGACGCATAGTCTTCAAATTGTAAACCTGCCAAACCTCGTCAACTTTTCAGAGATGTGAGCTTGAAACCAACAATCCATCATTTGGAATAAAATCTGTTCTGTCAGCAGTCGTGAAACAGTTTCATAAAGGAAAACTTTTTTGTTTGTTTAAAAGAGGAATCTTTGTCAAAAGCAACGTCTTCACTGCCAAAATACGGTGATGTTTGGTGGCATTTAGGAAAACAAAGTATCACACGAGTTGGAAGTGTAAAGACCGAACAATCCTGCGTGAAATCTGGCTAGAAAATAATATAGTGGCGAATCATTAACATGCAAATGTCCTCCTATTAAAATCCACTTTCACATTAAATCTCACAATATAACATATTCTTCTCACTTTGAAAGACCTTTCCAACAGAAGATGAGAAAATTATGACGTACTGGCGAGCAACATTTTTACAAGTGACAACACCCGACACAGATGTGCAGCTGAGAAAAATACTGTTAACATTATTTCTGAATGTTCTGAAGCCTCTGGAGACTAAATTTACATTTTCCCCCGGTGCGGTAGAAAAGATGCACTTTGTGTACGAGCAAGTGAAAGTGGAAAATAGAAAAAGAAGCAAAAAAAAAAAAAAGAAAAAAAAAAACAAGAACTTTTAACAACCTTTAATGAGTAGCTTCAAGAGAGTGAGAAAAAACTGTAACCACAGGAAATCCCACAGGGTCCACACACACACACACACACTTACATATGTACTCAGCAGAGGCAGAGTGAACAAAAAACACTTCTGCACTTTGTTATGTGTATCTGTGATTTTTTGATGAAGACAATAGAGGCAGGCAAAAAAAACTAAATAAAATGTCGAGAAAAAAAACTCACTCATCAGTTAAGGCGACTTTCAGTGTCTCTACACGCTGACATTAGGTGAAAAGAGAATTAGTTGAAGAGTTTGATGTATAATATGAGCATAGTATGTAAAAGTAGTGTTAATAAAAGTGTGAAACCAATACAGCTCATTTCCGACATTACATTTTTAATGCTAATATTGCCTCTACTGTGATTCTTAGTAACTATGATGTCGCATATTTAGTCCGGTATCTTTAAACCTGATGCAGTTAAAGCCATTTTTGTTTTAAAAAATTCTGCATTTTACATCTGTGGAATTATTTGCTATAGCATCAACTAGTACCAGACATCACTTAAAAAAAAACTACAAGTTATAACTGAAAATAAAATAAACCAACAGGTTTCTGTGCACATGTCCAATTACACAAAAATGCTAGTAAAAAGGCAGGATCAGGTCATGCACATCAAACAGACGTTTTGTCTCACACAGATCTCACAGCCACGCTGCTTCAGATATCATCAGATCTACTGCAGATCACAGAGGTTTCCACGTCTGGTCTTAAAGTCTGCTCACTCCCTCCTTGGTTTTGTTATAATGAAAGATTTCCTCCCTCCATGTGTGTCTGAGTGATAATTATCTATCAGACGTGTCTTTTTCATTTACGTGCTTTCTTAAAATGTCATTTATGCACAACTATGAGCTGTCATTTCTAATCAAAAAGAATATAATAGCAAACTATATAAAAGTAATTTTATAAATGTAAACTGGTTGTTCAAGCAGAATGAGAAGTTGAATGCATGATAGAAAAATATGTGTTGCTTTTCTTTGCTTTTACATTAATCTTGCCAGCAATAAGACTCTTTTTTACCTTCAGCTTAATGGAGGATGTTTACTCTTTAAACATCATTTTAATAAGAACAAACAGCTGAGGGGGATTTCTCAGTGCAAAAACTAAATAATGGAGTTAGATGCTTGTAAAAGTGAGAGAAAACATGGACTATGGGGAAGAATATGGATTTATAGTGAGGACATATGTTTATGTTCTGCAAAGACCTGCAGAATTAATTCATTGCAATCCAGAAGGAAAAGGTTTGTGCAAAGTGGAGCAAGAGAAAACATTTAGATGAAATGAAGGAACAAACTGAGTGCAAAAAGAGGAAATAAGGAGGAAACAGAGAGAACGTGAGATGAAAGAATGGGAAAATGTGAGAAAAAACAGGAGGAAATTAGGTTAGAAAGTGAAATGAAACAAAAGGAAAAGGGATGAAAACAAAGAATGAAAGATTAAGATGTAAGATCTACAGAGGGAAAAGAAACTGACAGCGCAAAAGACCTTCAGGGAAAAAGCTCCTTGGAGGGATATTTACAGCCCAGAAACAAAGTCTGAAACAAACAGTGAAGAAGTAGAAACTTATTTCACAAGCTGGCATCCCCATGACAGCAAAAGTGTAGAAGAAGAAAGTTGGAGAGTTTAGTGTTTAAATTAATGCTATGATGGCTGCTTGGGATAACGCGTGAATGTTTCACAAATCAAAGAATCTTGAAAACAGTCTCAAATCTGACAAACTAAATAACTTTTATACATGGCTGAAAATGGAATAAAAATGTTAAAGCTGTTGACTGTGTCCAAAATTTCCCAAACATTTTCCTGGGTGTGCCACAGGACACCACTCTCGGGCCGCTGGGTTTTCTTTTCCAGAGGTGCAAGAAATTTGAAGCAATTTTGCAGAGTTTAGAAACAAAAATGTGAACATGAAAAGGTGTAAATTACAAACAAAGAGGAAAACCTTTTTTTTTTTTACTTTCTATTAAAATAATTAAAAACAAAAATGTTGAAAAAACTTTCACAACTCAGATAATTAGAAATTACATTTGAAAAGATTTTAAATGAAACAAAACATTTATTTGTCCTTGAATATTAATAACATGTCTAAGATAAACTCATTAAACATGACCAACACACACACACACACACACACACACACACACACACACACACGAGTGGATACAGGGCTCGAGAAATAAAAGCATTTTGACTTTGGTGTGAAAAACTTTTGCACAACTGTTGCAATTAATTTGCATTTAGGTCACATTTCACACATGACTCGGCAACATTCAAAAACATTTATAAGTAGCTGCGATTCCAAATGGAATTTTGTATCTCCAACTAGTCGCCAGTAGTTGCCGCTTAGTCTGACTTCTGTTTTATGTTTATTTTCAACTAAATTAGATGCATTGCTCCGTGATACTCAGGCCCTATGTATCATCTTCAACATGATGAATCTCTCTCTAGCTTTTCCTCATCTCTCTGAGCTGATAATCACTGAATATGTAGATTTTTATTTTTTTCATCAAAGCCATAAACACAAACTCTAACACTCTTCTTATAAAGAATTTACAGATCTGTGACCCACGAAAGAAAGACTTTGCATTTTTCCTCATCAAACCACCCAACATCCAACCTGAATATCAGCCAGCTGTTTGGCTTCACACCGTCTCCATCCCCTGCTCCCGTCTCCCTGCTCCTCCCATCTGACTCCCTTCATTCCTCCCTCACATCTAAATGAGGTTGTCACAGTGTCAAATAGAAGATGATGGAGCTTCAGCTGAACTGGAACCTCTCTGCCTTGCCAGCATTATTACAACTCCCCCCTGCGCTCTTTGCCTCTATCCCTTTTCAGTGTCACTAAATCAACATCTCTTCTCCACTTTAGCCTTCCAAACACCCAGCGCAGATGATTTATAGGTTCATCATTCATCTTTATTTGTGCTGCAGCAGATAGACACAACTCTGAGCTGCTGTTGGTAAACTCCGCTGCTCGTCGTCCAAATGTGTGGCCCGTTGATGGACAGCGTTCGATGAAAGCATCGAGTTCCGCCATGTTTTTTCACCCGTACAGTCATTATTGCTTTGCCCAGGTGGCCTAATTACATTCATAGCCTTTCTTTGATAAACGAGCAGTTTGTGTATTTCACTGCATCTAATAACCGTGTAGTCATGTCAGAGTATTTTGGAAGGTAAAGTACAAAAATCAGGAGTTTTACTAAATGTTCAGTAAATAACAGTTTATTTATGCAAAGCAATTCAAATGAGTCCATGTATCATCGTTAATGTCAGTCACATCCTCCAAGGATGTGAGCTTCCAATAATGAAGCCACAGTAACAAAAGACCACTATTAATGAGGAGAACTCCGTTTAAAAATTGAGACAAAGACTCATCTTGTAAAAACATGGTGCATGAACATCGTTCACGCCTTGCTTTGCTATTATTGAGTTAATTAAAAGTACAATTTGTTATTAAAGATAACTCAACTTCTCCTCAGACCATATGTTTTTATTGTTCAGCCAGAGGCTGTGTAAGGCCTGGCTTTAAGCATTTGTTTTTTAAAGAACAGGCTTTGGTTTTGTAATGATGAAGGCTCTTGGTCACCCAGGGCATGGTTATCCAGCGGAGTTCAAACCAAAACAACAAGACTTGTTGATTTCCTTAACCGTAGCAGCTTTAAATTTTCATGTGTAGGAATCTAAACCATCAGGCATGTCACCAAGAACATTGTCACATGTGAACCAGACCAACAAAGAACCCAACGACCATCAGAAGGGAGCTGAGTTTTTGGTGGGTTGGTGCACATCAGCAAAGTTCTGTTCAGTTCTAAAGCTTTAAACTCTGTATTTTTCCTGTTTAAAATGAAAATTGAATAAAATGGAAAATATGTTGCCAGCATTAGCCTCCGGCTGAAAATGGACAGAAAACAATCCCATCAGAAAAAGCCAGTCTGTTCTACGTCGCAGGGAAAGTTAGATTTCACCCAAAAAAGCTACTTTCTTCATGGTCAATGATGCATTTATGAAGATCTAGGATTGCTTAAATTGCTGGGATTTCATCAAATCCCTGCATTTTATTTCCAATATGATCAAATGTCTCAAGAAAATAACTTGTGCAGGTGAAACTCAGAAAAGAAGAATATGGTGCAAAAGTTCATAGTTCTGCTTAAAAGATGAAACTAACATATGAGATAGACTCATTACATGCAAAGCCAGATATTTCAA
The DNA here is from genome assembly GCF_043380555.1 of Nothobranchius furzeri. Taxonomy (NCBI): domain Eukaryota; kingdom Metazoa; phylum Chordata; class Actinopteri; order Cyprinodontiformes; family Nothobranchiidae; genus Nothobranchius; species Nothobranchius furzeri. The sequence continues at coordinate 12,105,548 of NC_091759.1, forward strand.
GCCTTTATTTGTTATAACTGTGATGAGCATGGCTAACAGCTTGTGGAAACCCCACATTCAAAATCTCAGACAATAAGAATATTGTGAAAAGAATATTCCAGACTCAGTGTCTTAAAAAAGCTAATTAATCCAAAACACCTATAAATGGTTCCTGAGCCTTTAGATGGTCTCTCAGTCTGTTGAAATAAATAAGACATTTGTACCCTATTCTAATTTTTGCAAGTTTATTTTTGTATTTCAGGACAAATGACGTCTCCATGGTGCCAACTGTAATATTTTAATCATAAATGGGCCTATCCTTGCTCTGAAAGGTTTAAAATAGCATGACACAGCTCCTTTGATAACGTCCTCCTCTAACATCAGCATCAGTCAAGCATTCTCCCTCTGTGTGCCGTTTCACGTCTCCGCCACTGCCCTCATACAGCTGCTGCAGCTGAATCTCTTTAGCCCAACAAGTTCTCACAAGTCTGACCTTCCTTCAAACTCTAAGCAGCAAGTGTTTTATTGCGAGTTAAAGAGTGCTAAACTGAAAAGAAAGAAATTAAAAATCATCTGAGAATCTGCCACAGTGGAATATATGTTCATTTCTGTTGGTTATGTCAGTCCCAACTGCTTTAATGAAGTATCAATTTATACAAGAACACGTTTTAATAGAAAATTGATATTAAACATGTTTCAGTAGGTTTTAAAAAGATTTCTAAGCCATTCACATTCACCCTTGAGTAAAAACTGTGCCTCTATCCAACTGGAACCACCTGGTTTTGGTGGACTGGGAACACGTGTCATAATCCAGTTGTCTTTTCCAGTTGAACCTGACATAAATCATCTTGGAAAAGCTCGAGGAAATTAAAATCAATACCAGCTGGGCTTGAACAGAGCACTGTTTCCTCTCTAGATGCTTCCATTACTAGGTGTCTATCTTACGTCGCCTCTATTTTAGCGTTCCCTCTTCCAAAGAACACGCATCCAAATTCACACCCATTTTAATGGAACATGTGACACTTGCTGGGATTCCATTATCCTTTCCTGTCCTCTCTGGACACAGTCTAATTACTGTAGCCTGAACAAATGGTCCAGGAATTAGACCTCAATATATGGGTCATGTTAGGCCTACAAATTGGTCATGTACCAAGAATGAGCTTATATGATTAGTAATTGAAATGTCACAAGCACACACACTGAAGGAGATTCAACACTGGCTCTTAAGGTTGGTTAGACTAGACAATAAAATGTATACTTTAAAGGCAAAGAGATACAATAAATTATATTTAGAAATGACAAAGTAACCGAAAATATCAAGACCTGGAAAATGTCTGTGTTAAATTACGTACTTGAGTAAATTTACACAAATACGGATATAATACACAGAACATAGCATATGTACGAGGATGGAAAGTTCAGAGTTAAATTTAGTCAGGGATACCAAAGATATGTTATCGGAAAACTGAGAGTAATAAAACAATGTGAAACAATGTGTTTTAGATCTGTTGGTCGGCCACGGGTGCGCGTTCATGAACAACAGACGTTGCATTCAGCCGTAAATACGATGTAATGATCACGGCTTCAGGTGCAATACATTTCTCAGCCTCTAGATGGTGACGTCGGACAAAATAACTCCAGATTGTAACTTTACATGACGAACATAACAAAACAGGATTCCAAACATTTTGAACATCTCGTGATATAGTTTGAACAATTTTCCGTCCGCAGCTTCAGCCACTCCTCACATTTATTAAAAAGGTTGAGTCTGATGACAGCTTCACTCTCTCTCTTGTTGCTTGTGCTCAAAGCGGCTAGACCCACTGCTGTACACATGCAGCCGGTTATGCCGCAAAATCAAGATACTTCTCTACAGTTTCGCCTCTCAGCAAGAGGAAAGAAAAACGAGACCAATAACGATTCTTACAAAAAACTTGAAAAATAATTATTTTTTTGCCAATACTCCATTGTTGGCATTTGCTTGTGGGCATAAATAAATGGAATTTAGGTTTCTCAAAAACACTGCCCACAACAAAAATGCTCTGACATCACTGGTGCGAGCCGTGTTCACACTCACAAGCTCAATCACAGCTCTATGTAGAAGTCCAAGGACGACGTTAAAGATGGTTTTTACTCACCACCTTTTGACATAGATGCCAATTACTTGGCCAACTACTATTGCCTACAGGCTTCGCATGTCTATAAATGAGCTTCACAAAGCCCAAGGTGAGGTGGACCTAAGTTCCTTTTTTTCCTAGATGGGCAGGGGAGGATATTCGTTTTAAAAATAACTATTATGCGTCTACAAGGTCTTAGGTAAAAATGCAAACTTAAGAAAAAAGAAGGTTTATTTCCATTCCACCGTCGGCTTAACTGAATTTATAATCCGTGTAAGAAAATGTGTTTGTAAGTTTGTAGGAATGTAAGGCTACCGAGGCACACTAGTAGTTTTTTCTCAACAGCAATGACTAAAGAAAATAATAAGGGTGTTATTTCAGGTGAATTATTGAAATGTGGCCCTAAATATTTTAGATTCCACTTGTAATCCAGTTTAACACATTTTCTTTGGGTTTCTGTAATATTACAAGCCCCCTCTTGCCTTCAGATACATAAAAACACAGGTTGAATCAAATATCTCGGTACTTAGCGAAAAGACAACATAATCTTCTGCTCAGATGCATTCAACTTTTTAATTTTTTTCTCCAAAGTAATGTTTCTGTCAAGCTTTATTCAAAATGCATGACGCAAGACCTGATGGGATAAAAAACTAAATTCCTACACAACAAAGGCTGCCATGGCAACTACTCTGAGTTGCCATTTTTATCCCGTCCAACATAAAACGTGTGTGCGGAGACAGCTGTGTTCATAGGGCCCATTATTAGTGGAACACATCTTTAACCTACACAATTTTAAAAACAGGACCCATAAACCACATTATCCGTCTCTGTCTCTGAGAATAATTATTTCCATTGGTTGGACTTCAACGGTGACGTCTAATTAAATGAACAACGGGATGATCATTTTTTACGGTGACACGTAATCGGATCAAATGTTTCCTCATGTTGGGCATACATTTGAAACATCTCAATAAGAATTATTAGGCGGATACAAAAGGAAAACACTCTCCAGAGGAAAACTGGCGATATCTAAACGAAAGCTCTCTTTTAGTACCAACATTTAGAAACCAAGGTCGTTGAGTTTGGCGTAAGGCCTTGAAGCCATCAGTGATAAAATGGTGCAGTGCTCAAGAGGTCAAACACCCCTTCACAACTGATTGATGTCTCACAGCAGAAATCTCTATAAAGATTGTAAATTTAAAAAGGACATTTTTTCTTGCATAATAGACCTGGGAAGACGGGCAGACAGGTGCATCAGCAGCTGACTTGCAGGAACACCTGCGGATTCCATGTGGGTGCTAGATGGATGGATTAGTCGAGTTACATCACTCTCGTGTCAACTTACTCTCCTCATCCATCACCCAATACAGGACAGACGGCAAGAGAATTGGACACAAACAGTTTGAGTGACGAGCCAATAGAAGGTGTAGAAACCTCATAACTTGCTTTGGCCAAGGCTACATTTTCTTCAACGTGCTGCCAAGGTCAACAGGTCAAATATTCAGAATGCTACTCATCAAAACTCCAGTAGCAAAGATCCTGCGGCTGCTTGGAACATCAAAGAACAACAAGCATTAGTGGCTGATGCAAAGGAGAAGAGAAAATCACTTAGGCCAGATAAATGACAATCTGTAGAACGGTCCATTAGCTGGGCAAAGTTTCTCCGAAGGCAGCATCTGCTAACAGGTTGTTTACTTGTAATTCATTTCTCCCCATGGGGGATCATTAAATAGACATTTTATTTATTATAAAACCCTCAGGGGGTAGATGTCACATTAAGAACCTTCAGCGACAACTCCAAAGCAAAAAGAATAATAAGATCAATCCAACAGCCAACTCTCTCCTATAATAAGCCACGACATGAACGTCAGAAGACGCCATGATCGATTCCAGCTTGTGTCACATTTTGGAGACTCACCACCTTCTTAGAACTCATCCCTCTGAACCCAAAAGCTCCAATTAGCAGCTCCCAAATGAAAATATATAACATATTTGTATGCCATGCTTAATGATCGAGCCTAAGGATTTGATTGTGTGTGATGCTTGATGTAAAAACAAGCGAAGCTGCTAAATGAACATATTTGTTCAAAAGGGTCACAAGCATTCGGATAACAACATTGGTCTGCAGATGAGCTTTCAAAAACATTTCATCAGTCGCCGGTAGGATCCAGAAACCACTGTGAAGTTAATTACGGCTGCCATCTGCCACCTTCGGAATGCAGACCAGTTCAGGGCTGCCTCCTAGTAAATGGTGTCGTTTCGGCGAAGACGCCAAATGTAAAGCTGGGAAATATTGTGAGCCATATGCGTTCTGCAAGCACCTAGGTGACCTGCAGTCACAAGTGTGAAGAAAATCTGTCGCCAGCAGACAAACAGGCAGCCAGAGATTGGGAGTGACAGCTTCTCAAGCAGGCAGCTGTTAAAGGTCTGATTAGCAGCAAGGCAGCAGACCGGGAACAAGCCTGCACAACGAAGGCTGTGGTATTCAGCAAGTGTGGGCAAGGGGTGAGCTGACAGCTTTGAGCATTCGAATTCTAGAGGAAAAACAAGGAGAAAGTTTCAGGAACACAGAGGAGGGAAAAAGCTTACAGAAACCACAAAATGGAGTTCAGAACACGGTGGAAACGGAAACAAGTGGAGGTTGAAGATGATGGAAAGTGATGAAAAACAAAAAAGCATAAAAAAGGAATTTAAATCAAATAAATTCTGTAGAAAGTGTGCATGTTTCTAAAATACCATTAAAGCAGGTGCACACAGTTTCAAATGTTTTAAGCAACTTCAAAAATGCTCCCATCAGACTATTGTTTTAGATTGTTGTAGCATTACGGGGTGTGCTAGCATAGCTAACTGTTTCCTTGCTTGAATAAAAGCGGTAGCTCAGGAGGTAGAGCAGGTTGTCCAGCAGGATCAATCCTTGCTGCGGTTGTGTCCTTGGGCAAGACCGGTTGGAGGGACTGGTGGTGCCTGTGCTCGGCAGCCTCGCCACTGTCAATGTGCCCCAGGGCAGCTGTAGCTACATTGTAGATCATCAGTGTGTGAATGTGTGAATGAGACACTTGTGTAAAGTGCTTTGGAGTCCTCCAAGTCTGTGCAGGTTATAACACTGCAGATTTGGTTAAACAAGTGCAGCTCCTGCAGAACTCAATGAAGGCTGAGGAGATTCAGCAGTTAAAATGAGGTGTGTCTGAGCAGGAACATATCAAAAACATTCCTTGAAGGCTTTTATGTGCGTGTGCAAAATGAGGCGTAGCTTTTAGCTCAATCCTGAAGGTGCGAGAGAGCAGGGACGGGAGCTATAGGAAGCCTGACCCCGACACCACATGGAAGGCTTCAGCGGAACAGCAGCAAGTCAGTTTGCACGTGTGCTTCATGGTGCATCAATCCACACCGGGGGTGCAGCATCTCAACAGTCCTTCTCACTGGACTCGCAAGATTACAAGAATTCCCTGCAGACTTCAAATGTCAGTTTGCTTATGCCATATGCAATTAAACCAAGAAGAAGAAGAAGGAAATCACTTGTGATATCACAGTTTGATGTCGTATACAATGCTGTGTCTCTCCACTGCCAGGATCAAATACGCTGTTGCACTTCTCAAAAGATGCTGGGAGCAAACAAGCCACTAGGCCACATGTACTGATGTCATCTACATAGCTAAGAGGTTACATCTCTGGAATAGTCTTTTATTTTGAAAATCGCCAGACATTTTACACTGAAACCATGTGCAATTTCCTGTCAGCCCTATGTTAATTGTAGAAATTGGCGCATCCCAGAAGCGGCTTACAGCAAAAATAGAACACAATCCTATCCTTAGCAGTGCAGCAAGCTGCTTTTTGTGATGCACCTGAAATTTTTAGCACTGCGGCTGGTTTGGATCAACCCAAGACTACAATGGATTGTATTTAAAATGGCGACAATCTGCTGTTGTTCCACGCCACTGATGCCTCCAGTGTGGATTTGGGGTCTCCTGGGGAGAGAAATGCATTTGAGGTCCTTTACATCTTTACATGAGGTAACTTTTACTGCCTGTTAAAAATAAGCAGTTTCTTGGCATCAAAATGTATCTTTAAAATTCACGCACATCATATGTTAAATCCACGGCACACATCAAAATAGATCAGGAAATTAAACGTATTGGCTCATAGACTCGCATTCATTTTGGGGGGCAGTAGGAGACCCATGGTCCGAACATAAAAGGGCATGGGCTCCCCATAGCTCTTCCTCTCCTCGTTGATGTCACGCTACGAACCCCAAACTTGAAAGCAGGAAACAAAAATTGATCTCACACAACGAGCTACTGATGTGTCAAATTCTTTTTTCTCTTCAGAACAGAATAAGCACATGTAAAAATCTACTTTCCCTTCACGTTTCATTAGATCATTTTAATCTCACACCTAATCTCTTGGTCTCATTTGCACGTTGTGTGTAGAAGCAACACAACTCAAGTAATCATCAGATGGAAATTAAGAGAGTTGTGAAAAGGGCAAAAACTGAAAATTGAAAAGCATTGTAACTAAAATATAAGTGATAGAAAGACATAAAACAGTTCAAACTGAAAGATGTAACTAATGAAAATAAAGTGCTGGAGGGAATAGTGGTGGGGCTTTGGGTTGAAGAGGAGTGTGTCTTTGGGAATTCAGGGTAGGACATGAAGAAGTAGGAAGTGGGTCGGAAAATATGATAAACTAAGCATTCGATCAAGGGTTGGCTCCACTCTCCCCCATCTGTCCCCTTTAGCCTGCAGCCAGTTGCATCAGTTTGGAGATTTACAAGATGACTCACTCACTCACCCACCCACCCGTACGCACGCACGCACGCACGCACGCACACACACACACACACACACACACACACACACACACACACACACACACACACACACACACACACACACACACACACACACACACACACACACACACACACACACACACACACACACACACACACACACACACACACACACACACACACACACACACACACACACACACACACTAGACCCAAACAAAAAGCATATTGTTGCTTCTGAAAATTTCATGACAGAATGTAAAAATAATAATAATACTAATAATAATAGCCTTTATTGTCATTGTACAGGATACAACGAAATTGGAGTGCCACTCCCTTGGTGCACAATACAACAATACTTATAAATATAAAAGGTCCCCTAAAACAAAACAATAGTAAGTACAATAAATACCGAATAGCACAATATATACAGAATAGCAGCTAAAATATTATGTATAAAATGGCATTAGAATAGCAGCATAATAGTTGACGGTGACCTTGACAAGTCACTAAGCAGTTTTAAGTTTTATGCTTATTTACTACAGAGATCGCCCTGGGAAAGAAGCCATCCCTGAATCTGTTTGACCTGGTTTTATGTGACCTGTACCGTCGACCTGATGGTAATAGTTGAAAGACTTGATTGCTGGGGTTAGACTGGTCCTTGATGATATTACTCGCTCTGCTGAGGTACCGAGAGTTTGCAACGACCTCCAGGCTGGACAGAGAGCAGCCAGTGATCTTCTGGGTAAATTTTTTAAAAGTAAATAAAGTTTTTTTCATAATCCCATTCATTCATAATGAGACAAAACGTCATTGTCCAGCATCAGGTGTACCTTTAACATGACAAAGAAATGGGATCCTTAGTGTGCATAAATCATATCAAAGAAACAGAAACAAACACTCAAAGATCACGAAGTACACATGACTTTTGTTATTATATTATATATAATAATAATAATAATAAGGTGGCTGCCGTGGCGTTGAGGGTGTGGAGTTTGGTGGCTGGCGAATCTCATCTCTGCTTTATGCGGATGATGTTGTCCTCCTAGCTTCATCAGGCTCTGGCCTACAGCTCTTGCTGGGGAGGTTCACAGCCGAGTGTGAAGCGGCTGGGATGAGGATCTGCACCTCCAAGCCTGAGACCATGGTTCTCGACCGGAAAAAGCCAGCTTACCAATTCCGGGTTGGGAGAAAAGTCCTGCCTCAAGAGGAGAATCCCGGGGTCTTGTTCCTGAGTGAGGGAAGGAGGGAGCAGGAGATCAACAGACGGATTGGGGCGACGTCTGCAGTGATGCGCCTTTTGCCAAGCTTTTTTTCTGTCAAGGATGTCTCCTGGACGCCTCCCCAGGGAGGTGTTTCAGGCATGTCCCGACAGCGGCAGCCTCCATGGTCGACCCAGGAGACGTTGGAGAAAGTACACCTCTGAACTGGCCCAGGAACACCTTAAGGGCCTGCCAGAGGAGCTGGTGGCTGTGGCCAGGGATAGGAAGTTCTGGAACTCCCTAGTTGGGACACTTCCCTCGCGAACTGGGCCCGTATAGGCGGAAGAAGACGAGACGAGACGAATTTCTAAGGTGATCTATGGCTTGTTGTTGGTAAAATTTCAGCTTATTTCACTTATTTGATTAGGCAAAATTTTAGCAAGATGACTGAAGTTTAATGTGTAAACGGGACTACATATTTTGATCAAAGGTGGAATATGAAACACGAAGACCAAAGCGACATCTAGTGTGTGGAGGTTGTAGTTGCAGCAACAGAACAATGTTTCCAGCTGTCGGGATAATGAGTCGGGATACCAGGTTCACTGTTAAAGTCAAAGTTAAAGTCCCATCAGTTGTCACACACACAGGTGTGTGTGCGAAATTTGTTCTCTGCATTTGACCCATCCCCTGGATTGGGGGGGGGGGGGGGGGGAGCTGCAGACACAGCCGCGCTCGGGAACTATTTGGAACTATTTGGTGGTTTAACCCCCCAATCAAAGCCCTCACTGCTGAGTGTCAAGAAGGGAGGCATTGGGTCCCATTTTTTCAAAGTCTTTGGTATGACCCGACCAGGAATCGAACCCCTGATCTCCCAGTCTCAGGGCGGACACTCTACCACTAGGTCACTGAGAAAGGTTGATACGTGAAATGTTTTATTTGGGTCTATCTGTTGTAGGCTTCACCTAAACTCCCTCTGGTTTTAGACCTTTTCTAGTCGCTCCTCATCTGAGAAGGATAACGACATCTTCTGAGCTATGCTCATTTGCGTTTTTAGTTGCACCTTGGAATATTTTTTAGCTTTTTTGGCTTTATTGATGCTATTTTTAGCGGGTTTCATCAATGAGTTTTACTTGTTCTCCTCGTTTGTCCTTTTAACATGTTTTTATGCTTCACCTTTTCAGGCTTTTTAACCAATTCCACAGTATTTTTATTTTTATTTTATTTTTTGCTGCTATATGTCTGTTGTGTGTTTGAGCCTTTGGCTTTTTATGTACAGCACTTTGGTTAGCTGACATGCTATTTTTAAACTGTGCTGTATAAATAAAATGGTATGGTATTTTCCAGGTGCCGAGCGGAATGTTTGGCAACCTGTGATGGCACCCTCTATTGGCTGGTAGACGTAAACATAAAGCCAGTATAGAAATCCGGAAATCACGTGACTCTCAGAGAGTAGGCGCCATGTTGGCAGGTTACAAAAGTAAACAAAATGAACGGGATGGGCTTGGATTTTACTCCGGAGTTTACTTCACACTTTAAAACCGAACAAATCATTTTATATAGTCAGAAGTTAAATCGATTAAACATCTTCGACCCTTACCGTGCCCCTGGGATACTTTTTAAAACGCCAGAAGCTGTCGGACAGGACCTGGCCAGGGAACGCCTTGGGATTTCCCCGGAGGAGCTGGCCCAAGTAGCTGGGGAGAGGGAAGTCTGGGCCTCTCGACTTAGGCTACTGCCCCCGAGACCAGACTCCGGATAAGCGGATGAAAATGGATGGATGGACAAATAACATAGATTTACACGTAAGTAGTTTAAATAGAGTGCTGAGCTGTTTGAATGTATAAACTGAACGCCAAGAGAAATCTCTAGTCTGATGTTTTTCCGTGAATAAAATAAATATGTCAGGCAGGAGCGTCTCAGGATCTGTCTGAGATCTGTCTCGGTGAGACAGATAATAGCAATCCAAAGTGCTTTTTATGTGTGATCTGATAATTGATCAACCATTGCTTAAAAATTAAATACAGCTTAGCCGGTTAATTGCTGTGATCATAAAACACGTAAACGGCAGCACGCAGAACTCACGAGGCAACATTTTACGTGATGTTTACTTGTTGCTGTGAGTAATAAGACAGAAAAAGCCACGCCAAAATAAGTTTAGGAAGCCCACTAAGAATCGTTATAAAAGCATTTAAAATAAATACCATACACAGTTGAGGAGACGTTGGTTTAAGTACCTGATATGAAGCGGTCGCTGCATAAGCGAAAACCTTTACTCTCGGGATCCCACAGTGTCATTTTAGCCTGGTCACTAGTGCGTTTTATTATAATGATCCAACGTTTGCGGTGTTCCGGATCTTGGGGAATCCCGTAGATGGCTCATTCCTTATGTCGTCCGCGTCTGTTCTGCATCCTGGGGCACAACAGGAATCTACCATATTTCCCATTTGATTGAGTTTTCTGACAATAACAAATAGCCTAGCTGCAGCCTTCTGCCTGCCAAGATGGCGCCGTTTTGATTTGAACTGTTGCATGCCGAGAAAAGTGACGTCAACTCCCAGAGCTCTATTGTGCCCGTCTAAATAAATATTCGATTGATTTTCAAGTCAAATATAACTTTTAAAGGAAACACTGTACCTTCATTCTGCACACCTCTAAATGCCCCATGGAGGTATTATTTTTAAAATATATAGCTTTTTATTAAATTGTTCCATATTCAACCTTTAAAACTATGTCTTTGTACTCCGAAAAAATAGATTTGAAACAAAACAACAGATTTGATACAAGTTAATAATATGTAATACGTTATGAATGCAACTTAAGCATTTAACATAAACTGGTAGTAGTAATCTAAATTATACTGTGAGATAAACCCCAGAGCTAATTCAATCAGAACATGGCAGCTGGAAAAAAAGGCTTTTACTACATTTGCTGTAATTGTAATGATGCCCTGACAGAAACTACAGATTACACAGAATGACTGGAAATAAAGTTTACTCTGTGTTTTCCCTGAGTGAGCAATTACCTACGTTAAATAAAATTTTGCTTGAAGGCAATGGCTTTGGATTTTTCTTACTAACAGAAATAAAGAATTTATTTGACTAAAAATTATTTGTGTTTGGAGCAAATCTCATGACAAAGGGACTAGCAAGCATTATTTGTTGATGCGGATGGGTTCCAGATTTTTTCATCACCTCTAGTTAAAAAGATTCCTTTATGCAAATTGTGTTACTCGTGTTTGTAAAATATTTAAAAGATGTAGCTCTTCAGCACAAAGGGAACTTGCCTGTGACTCAAATGGATGATTATTTGGAATTTTTAGCAGCTTTTCTTGGATAAAAACAAAACCAAATTGATAATGAGGAGCTAAAAATAATGTTAGAATCAGAACCAACACACCAGACAAAACAAACGCCCCCGCCAACACAAGGCTGAGACTCTGCAGGAAGACGAGAGCTCAAGTTAAGACATGGTTAATAAAACGATTAGACTGAGTCTCGTCACTCTGCAACTTGGAAACCACAAACAGCATTAAAGTGCGAGTCCAACGAACCAAAATGTGAGATGATTATAAAAATGTGTTTCTTTGCACTCATCCTTTGAAGTGGTGAACATTTAATTAAACCATTTTTAAATGGTTTCAAAGTTAAGAGAAGGTTTCCCCTCAAACTAAACCACAGCTTTATTTACATTCTTTCTCATATTTGTGCAAGTGTGTCAACATTTAAACAGAGCTCCAAAAGAATATGACAGCTTTGCAGTTGCGTGGCAGGGAAGCCACAGGGAATTAGCATTAGCTTAAGTGTGTTTATATTAGGAGCTTTAAACAAAACGTGAGACAGTTGTGTTTGCTGACATGAGCACATGAAACACAGAAATGGTGCAATTAGCTCCCGAAGAACATCAATTTAGTTTAATCAGACAACAAAAGGACTTAAAGCAGCAATCTGGAGTTTTCTACTTTTATGGAATTACGCACGGTATTTTAGAAACCCGTAAAAGTCATAGTCTTATCGTTTTCTGTGATATAATGTAGACAATAAATCTTCTTTTTTCTCTTGCAGCTAGTCAATCGTGCTAGACATCTGCTTACGTATAGATGTAAATCAGAAGCGTGTATTTGCAGATGTACCTAGACTGATGACTGAGTTGGCCACCTTTCTCATGGACAAGTATTTATATATATATATATATATATATATATATATATATATATATATATATATATACACACATAGGAATATGAGGATAATAATTGTACACAATGTGTTTTTGCTCTGTTGGCTGCTAGAAGCATGCATTCATGAACGAGAGACGCTGCAATTAGCCGTAATCACGCAAGTATGCAGAGGGGCTTAACCCCGGTTTCACACTGAAAGCATCTGTGGTGCAGAGCGGCAGCGGAACGTCACCGCTTCAAATAGAATCCATTCTAGTCTATGGACTGTTTCAAACCAGCAGCAATGCTGCAATTTTCAGGCGTGTCCCAGAAGTGGCACGCCACGCCGCGCCGCTAAAGATTCCGGTTCTATTTTCGCCACAAGCCGCTTCTGAGATGTAAATGTCCGTAGTTAACATAGGGCTAGACAGTAATCACATACTGTTTCAGTGTCAAATCCCAGGTAATTTTCAAAATAAAAGTACTGCAGCAATGCAATTTCATGTATATGACCTGAAATCTCGAGGGATCTTGGGATCTCGTGAGTCCAGCGAAGACAACAGCGAGGAAGCCGTGCTGTTGCCAAGACTCTCCCGGTGTGAAAAGGACTGCTACAGATTGAATCTACAGATTGAAGTCTGCGAGTAAAGCGGTCCGCTGCCGTTTTACAGGGCTGATGCTTCCAGTGTGAAAACGAGGTAAGATGTGATCCATTTTTTCCATCTCTACCTGACGAGTTTGATGTGTGTATGGTATGTAAAGGTTGTGTCATTAAAACCCTAAAAAGCAGATACCGATATTTTCCGATTTAACATTTTAATGGCAATATTGGGCGATATTAATGGTAGATCATTAATATCGGAAATCTGTATATAATACAGAACAAAAAAAATGCACATTTGTGCAGAGTTTACACCAATAGCACACACACTGATGACGATTAGCTGCATTGTAGCCACTGGACTATCCAACCACCACCAGCAGGATTGGAGGATGAGGTGTCTGACTCATAGACACAACAACTGACACGAGCAGAGCCTGGGTTCAAGGACCAACTTCTAACCCCTGAGCCACCGTTGCCTCTTCAGAAGTGAAGCAGGCTCTCCTCTTTTCCCTCGGCCATCTTCCTCTAATCGCCCTGAACATTTTCTAGCTTTTGTGACTTCTACCGCCCAAGCTGACACGGAGGTCGTGGCACACAACACACCATGACATCTCTGAAAAACAGCACCAACTGTTAATGCGCTGGTCCCGCTCAGATCTCCCATCTTTAATAATCGCTTGCCTCCTCCAGCGAGCACTTCTGCTTGTGGAGGTCACCACTTCAGAAACAAAGTGGTAGTAAAGACAGAGGATGGAAGGACGAAGTTTACTAACAAATACACCAAAGCCCTGCAGTTGGCATTTAACGAACGTATATCAGCATGTTAGATATTTTTACTGAGATCTCTTTGATCCTGAAAAGATCTCAAAAGTAAAATGCGTAATCTAAAGCAGTATTGTAAGATCTTGAGCATTCTCATAGCAATCAAAGTATGTGTTGTGAATAGCTCTTAACTACCACCACATCAAACGTTAGCTCTAAATCTATTATTTTGTTACCATTAGGGTTTGGTAATGTCAGTTCACCGTAGCAACCATTGATGCCTTCAGTTAATCTGTAGCAGATAGCTACAATGAAAGCTTTGAGAGAATTTTATTAAAATTCATCCAGTGCTCCACGAGATTTTAAACTAACAGAAAAACAGGGTGGAGTCAGAGAGTTTATGCTAAAATTTTAAGACCAAGTCACCCCCAAATCAACTTTTTTTTTGCTGACAACCTACATAAATGAGTGTCTAATCGAGCTGTAGACACAATAATTTAGCACTTTAGTGCACCTTAGTTAAAATTTTAATATTCTGCCTAAAATTGTCGGTGCTGAGCCGTCTTCAGGTAAAAACTCTGAACTGCATTTGAATTTAAATCTGCCGTTGCTACTGGCTAAGAGGTGCACTATGATGTTAGCTGGTACATTATGATGTCACAATGTTGTTGTGAGCCTGTGTGTGTGTGTGTATTAGTTAGCAGCTCTGCCCTCTCAGTCTGCCAGGGAACAGCATTTGTTGCATTTATCAAACAGGAAGTGGGAGCGAGGTGACTTCCTGTTCAAGCACCATGGGAGTTCCATACCATTTCAGGAGTTGTTGTCTCTAAGGAGTCGAGCATTGGCTGTTTTTAACCTGTACGTTTTATGTCGGGAAAGATTTCCTCAAGCACTTCCAAATGAAGACTTCTCTTCAAAGTAAACTAATTGTTCATAACAGCTGAAAAATATCTCAAACAAGACAAAATAAAAAGTACCGGTACTTCATTTTCAGTTCGTGTGTAAACAGATTTGTTTTAAAGAAAAAAAAAAGTGTCCGAAGTAACCATTGCAGAAGAAGCCAAATGAGATCTCACACAGATTTGTAATCTTGCAGTCTACAAACAGCAGTGATGAGACAGAAAGAGAACATTTATGGGAAGGCCAAGCTGTAATTATCTCAGAGTGTTGGATCAGGTCCTTTTGGACTCACTGATCACTTTATCCCTCCTCTCTTCCCACTTGCCATCACGCTGCTTTGACTGTGTGCCGCAACAGAAAAGCGTTTAGCAGCCGTTCTGTTGTAAACATCTGTCATGGTGATGTTTTCCTGAAGAGAAATACAAGATCTGTCATATTTGCACAAAATGTGAAACAGCAAATGTAACTTTAACAAAACAAGTTCTTTGTTGTTTTAGGAATTAAACAGATTTTTTTCCAAAAAAAAAGCTCAATGAAAACAGACTAAAACCATCTGATAACATTTTCATTCACTTGTTATTTTAATATATCTGCAGTGGTCACTAATTTGAATCGATGCCTAGTGAGTTGTTCTCCGTGAGGGAAAAAAAGCTCAGGCGCTCCTCTTTCAGGAAGTAGAAGTTAGCGGGAGGTGTGGGTGACAGAAAACAGCAGGAGTTTTAAATATTATTTAGGATATTTGGACATCTCACCTCTGATTGGCTAACAGCAACATAACTACCACTGACCCACTGATGTTTTATCTCCAAAAATAACACAAAGACTGAAGGAGCTCTGCCGTGTGGTGGAGTTGCTAATGCTAACGGTTAGCTTCTAGTAGCGGAGACGTTCACGTTCTCGTCCCGAGCAAAGATGGATGAAGGTTAGTTTTCAATGTGACAGCTCTGTGTGGCGTTTTCTGACCCAGACACCGGTTTTCTATCAGCAGCTAATGCAGGAAACAAGGGTAGAAGACAATAAATGATCAAAAATAACAAGTAAAAACATTTCTTCTGTGAAGTCAGTAAAGTCCAGTTAATCCTATTGTTTCTGTTAAAAAGCCTAAAGAACAAAGAAAAAACTCACAAGCATAGTGCTTCAAGTTTTTTGAAAAATGCTTCCTTGTGCAGTTTTACACAATTAAGCATCAGCCTTGGCTCCAAATCTCCCGTACGGTCACAAATATGCAAATTTGAAACTTTCAGAAAGACTTAAGAGAAGCAGAACAAAAATGTGACTAAATCTGAAAGTTGTGAGCATCTGGAGCGAGATGATCTGGTCTGAAATAGAAGTTTTTAGAGAAACAATAAAGACATTAAAAAAAATCTGAACACTATTGATCCTAACTGGTGCAATATAGAACAATTATGTCTAGTCACATGTGTCCCATTTACACGGTTATGATTTTCAATGCAGAAGCTGCTATTTGGGTTTAGGGGTCAGCAGAAAGTTCAAATCCAATAATGCCATCCCAACATCCCAAGGCTTCAAACACAAAAGCAGTCACACACACATACAACTAAACTAAAGCTGCAGAGGAACACGGGCTTTAGAACAACAACAAGGTCAGACAAACACTCCGCATGGCTGCAATGACATTTTTACATAACTGTTTTTTATTAAATGAAAGAGAAAAACAAAAATTTGATGCAAAGTTACAAATATTCACAGGACTTTAAACACATCTAATGTGATCTTCATATATGAAAAAAAAATCAACGTTAAAATGTTTTGAACATTTGAACGTATTTACCATGATTTAATTAAGCATTTCCACCTGTGGTTTTATGGTTTAGCTTTATTATCCCAGCTTTCTCCTTCAGGCATCTGTTCAGCTAAACTAAACCCGACTTGTTTATGCTTGACTCTCAATTTGTTTTCTAATGATTGAATTTTTTTTGGTTTCCTTTGCACAATTTTGTTTCCTTCGCTTCCGTTTTTCCGGACCGAGATGCAATGACGATGCGCGTGCAGAACATCGCATTTAGAGGCGCTTTGCGTGGAAATGGACGAGAACAAAAGGGAGAAGCTGGACAAGTGGTTTAGTTTCATACCTTGCTTCCTACCTGCACAAATCTAAAATAAAAACCATTTCTCCTTGGTTACAGGCCAGAGTTAGAAGATGAGAGATGACATTTTAAAGTTTCCACTTCTCCCATTTGAAGGCGGAGAACTTGAATCCAGAAGACGAAACTTGCTGCATAAAAATGTGTCGCTCCTTCAAAGATTTCACCCGGTTTGCCTCCTGCTTCCCCGCTGAGCATCTTACCTTCTGAGATCTCGTTATTCTCCCGTGTGACATCACCACTTTGTCTTGTCTGGGATTGTGTCGTCTCGACGTTTGATCGCTGGGCTGGAAGGGAATGCATAATGCAGAAGTCTATGTTAATGAGCAGCAGGGAAGAGGAGACGAGAAACATGAAAAGGAAAATGTAATCCTTGTAAATCAGTAGGACTCAAATTAACGCATTAAAAAATGAAATGAACCTGTTATGAACGCAATAACAGTTTTTAATACAGAGATTAGATGGATTATAATTAGAAATGAAAAAAATGCTAGTACGATCAGAATTGGCCAGTAGTCAACAAAATTTGTCTAATATTGGACATCCCTTGTATCGATAATTGGCTCTCAAAGGCACGATCAGTGCATCCCTGATTATGACTAAAAGTTGATTCACTAACATTATCTTACAATGACTACATTACTAGAAATGTTCGATTACACCAAAAAGCCAATAAAAATTGTTAAGGTTGTTTCAAGGCTTTAATTTCATTTGAAAGGTGTTGTTTATTCAATACATTTGAAGTCGTCTCTGCTGGGAATGAATGCCTTGTAAGTCATACTAAAAAGCCCAGAAGGCCCTGTATCCGCACGGAGGAGTCCACGGTGGAGAGAGTAGAAAAGCACAGCGGGTTTTGGACTCATTTCCTGATATTTGGACATCTCTCCTCTGACTGGATGACAACAACATGACTCACAAATCTCCATAAATAACACAAGTCTGGAGGAGTTTGGCTGTGTGGTGGAGTTGCTAATGCTAATGGTTAGCTTCTACTAGTCGAGACGTTCTCTGCCGTTTGCTGGACGCTAAAACAACAACAGTCTTCCCCTGTCACAAGTCCAGATGGGTGAGTCCATGAATGCTCAGTGACAGTGTGATGTAGATCTGCCAGGCTTTTCTAAACCTAGAGTTTCTTTGTCTGTTTTCTATCAGAGGCTAATGTAGGACATAGGTGTAAGAGACTATTTTCATGTTCAACCTGCATGAAATCTCAGAGTGACCGATTATAATCAGAAATCATTTAACTCATTAACTGCCATTGATGACTAAATTTGCCATTTCCATGTTTTTTACTGTGTGGGCGTCGGATCGAGGTCTCACACCGTGAGAACCAACATCTCAGCTCTAAAGCTGATCTTCATCCACATACGTCACACGTCACGTGATCAGGAAGCAGAAAATCCGTGTGTTAGGAGATCGTTTGGGCCGCTGCTTTAAATTACATTTAACAGAGAACACATGCCTCGGTAGTACATGAACATTGGAATACATCTTGGCGGCTCCTGATGACGTATCTCCAAGGCAACCGGGGCAGGGCCAAGACATCAAGGCGAGGTTCCTTGGCACTGAGAAACACCGACAGTGCTTCTCAGTGGCAAGTGAAATGCTTGTCAGCCACTATATGATGCCATCGGATAAGAAAAATAATCTGGGAAGAGACTTTAAAGTGACAGTGTGTATTTTCTCTGGTGATAGGGGGTAGTACATACCCAAATTATTGCAAGCAAGCAGTATTTTTGTGTTCAAATAAGACATTATCAACGGATGGCCCATAGGGTCAAAAATCCCTGGGATTGCAACCGCCAGTAAAATGACAAGCACATCAGATTCCCTTTCATCACTGACAACAAGCGAAGAGGTAAATGTGTTAAACAACAACGTTTATTATTGGTGAAAGTTTTGTAACCATTTGTTACAAATCAGTAAATGTGTTTTGTCCTCATGGGCTTCTGTATAAGGAAGTATGGCATCTAATATGGCGTGGCCCAGAGACTAAGTGTGTTTCTCATTGCGAAGAAACTTTGCCTTGATGTCTTGGTCCCTCCCGGTTGCCTAGTAGATATATCATCAGGAACCGCCAAGACGTGTTCCAATGTTCATGTTCTACCGAGGCGTGTGTTTGTTAGCATGGGAGGTGTCTTGTAGCCTAGACTTGGTCAAAAATTTCCCAGAATACACAGCAGTATTTTCAAAAGGATGGTGGATCAGAAGCCGGCAGCTACTTCAGGGGCAAACTTCAAGTTTAAAAGTAAGTTAAGTTTTTTTTTTTTTAAGTTTTTTTAGATCCAAAGCAGTTATTTTATTGAACTGTTTCTCTCTTTTTTTCTTCTTTGCGTTTTATTGTTGTTTTAATGTATTTTCTGAAGTAATTTCTGTCAAGTGACCTTGGGTGTTCTGAAAGGCGCTTTTAAATAAAATGTATTATTATTATTATTATTATTATTATTATTAGTTGCAGCTTTGGTGGCTAGCGGGTGGTAGCTCAATTAAATATTTAATGTAACAAATATATACACAATTTAAAAAGTAAAAGCCTCGTTATATATTTATATTAAAACTTATAAAATATAACGTTGTCTCCAGTGTCACGTGATGTAACGTGACCGCTGTGGAAGCCGCTTCACGTGATGCAAGTCTGTTCCATTTAACCGTTTTCTTTGACCAAGGAAGGACAGTGTCCTCGTAAGCAAGGCGCCTAGCCTCGCAAGACATCGCCTCACGATGCCAGACGCGCGGACATTGAGAAACAGCCTTATACCCGCTCCAATGTATTATAAAGCTGATTTTTATGGTTACATGTTAAGAAGCTGCCAATATTTTCAACAACTGGGCATCATTTCAATCATTTTCAACAACACCTCGATGGATATTTCCAGTGATTAACAAAAAAACTACACATTGTCCCTTTAATAAGCAGTCATGTGAATTTTGAAACGGATCTAAAGTAGTCAAAAGTGAGTTTAAGCTAAAACCCTCTGCTACCTTATTTTAATTGTCTTTCGTGACTCATAAGGTTTGCATGTTGTTTATTTTTAATATTTTAATAATGAAAAACAAGCTAAGTAAATTACAGATAACACAGAATCACACATGAAAATGGTTAAAACTGTTTTTAGGTCAAAAACCACTTCAGCACAAAAACATTTTAAAGCGATGATGAGCAAACATCTGATCACCTTTCATCATAAATTAAAGTTGTTTTTTTATTAACCCTAACTCGTCTTCCTCCTGAGTCAGATGCAACATCACGGCTGAATGAAACATTGGCCGTGTTCGAGATGAGCCAGTTCTGCGCAGATTAGATCACTGGTGATCGGCGAGCAGTGCATGCCGGTTAGATTTGTGTCCGACTTGACGCCGACTTGCTCTGATGTCATGCATACGTAGGAAACGATAACCTCGTGAGATCAAGGTGGCCGTAGATTTTGGAGCAAGGCGCTGCAGTTGCTCTCCACCGGCTGCAAAACATACGCCATGAGAGAAAACTCCTGGCTCACACCTGATCCAAGTTCTGATTGGTTCACATTTTGATCCAAACACCCGGTGGTTGAATGCAAAATGTTAGTTGGTCACATGTATTCTGTAAATCATGTTATGTTGATGATGACAACTATGTAGGCCATAAAGAGAAAGTTGATTTGTGTTATTTTGTCATGTTTCCTATGAGCACAATGAACCTACAGCTGATAACCTGTACTTATTATTACAGTCATGCCTATATATACAATGTACGATATCCACAAGCACGTGAGGATGAGTTTCGGTTGCAAACAGACTCCAGAATTAAAATAAAATTTAAACAAGTGTGAACGCTAACGCGATATCTTGATCCATCATCACCCGCAAGAAGAAGAAGAAGAAAGTATCATTTCTATAGCGCCTCTCAAGATAAAAATCACGAGGCGCTTCACAAAAACAAAAAAATGTTAATATAAAAAAGCATTTAGAAAATGTTTAAAAATATATTTAAAATGAGCAAAAATAGGCAATTGTGATTTAAAAGAAAAAATGTAAAGAAAGAGAGAGAGTGAATAGGAAAAAGGGAAATCAGTGGATCCTGAGGAAGGTGGAATAGGTGGGGAGAGCAGAATAAAGAGAGAGTGGTGGAGAAGGTCATACAAAAGCCAGCTTTAACAAGTGAGTCTTCAGCTGCTTTTTGAAGGAGACCACTGAGTCCACTGATCTCAGGCTCAGGGGGAGAGAGGTCCAGAGTCTGGGGGCCACAGCAGCAAATGATCTGTCACCTTTGACCTTTAGCCTGGTGCGCTGCACAACCAGTAGGCTTTTATCACTGGACCTCAGGGACCTGCTGGGGGTGTAGGGACTAAGAAGATCACCAATGTAAGATGGTGCTTGTCCATGTAAGGCCCTATAGACCAGAACCAGGATCTTGAAATGAACCCTGAAGTTGACTGGCAGCCAGTGAAGCTGGAGGAGAAGCGGGGTGATGTGGGTGTGTTTGGAGGACTTGGTCAGAAGCCGAGCACAGGCATTCTGAACCACCTGTAGACGGTTCAGGGAGGTTCTGCTCAGACACGTGAAAAGAGAGTTACAGTAGTCTAAGCGTGAGGAGATGAAGGTGTGGAGAACTGTCTCAAGTTCAGAGTGGGACAGAATGGGACTCAGCTTAGCAATGTTCCTGAGATGGAAGAAGGAAGAGCGAACAAGAGAACTGACATGAGAATCCAGGGTGAGAGCTGGGTCAAAGGTCACGCCAAGATTCCTGGCAGAAGGTTTGGTGTGAGAAGCAAGCTGACCAAGAGAGTCTCTGACTTTGGGAACCAGCTTGTCTGGGGCACAGATGAGGATCTCAGTCTAAGCAGCTGTGTAACAGCTGCAGCTTAGACATCTCATGGGGCTTAAAGGAGATGTACAGTTGGATGTCATCTGCATAAAGATGGTAGGAGATTCCTTTGAAGGAGCTCAGGATGTGCTGAAGAGGAAGCAGATAGAAGAGGAAGAGCAGAGGCCCCAGCACAGAACCTTGTGGGACACCATGGGTAAGAGAGGTGGTGGAGGACCTAAACTTGGAGACGGCCACAGAAAAGGAGCGCTCAGAAAGATAAGAGGAGAACCACTCCAGAGCAGATCCTGATAGGCCTACCCAGTCTCTCAGCCTCTCCAGTAGCAGGTGATGGTCAACAGTGTCAAAGGCTGCAGTCAGGTCCAGCAGGACCAGAACAGAACAGTCCCCTGCATCACTGTGAGTCAGAAGGTCATTAGAGACCCTAAGAAGAGCTGTTTCAGTAGAATGAGCTCTACGAAAACCTGACTGGAAGCAATCATAGATGTTATGTTCATCAAGAGCAGCTGTGAGTTGTTTAGCCACAACCTTTTCCAAGATCTTGGAGATGAACGGAAGTTTAGAGATGGGTCTGAAGCTGCTATGGAGAGAGGGGTCAAGACTCGTTTTTTTAACAAGCGGGTGGATTACAGCATTCTTAAAGTAAGCAGGGACCTGACCAGAAACCAGAGAAGCATTAATTATTGAGAGCACGCTGGGACCGATGGACTGAAAAGCACTTTTAAACAAAGATGAGGGTAAGATGTGGAGGGGGCATGCAGAGGTCTTCATAGAGTTAACTAGTTTGGTTAACTCAGGCAAAGAAACAGGAGCAAAGCTATCTAGGATGATGGGCCTGGTTGGAGTCGGGAGAGGTGAGCTACACATGTAGGGAAATCTGTCCGACTTAAACGCCGGCTTTCACCCACTCCCCCTGCTGTGTCAGTCTGCTCTCATCTGTTTTCTAGCCGAGGCGCTGCTCAACTCGAACAAGCTCACTAACAGCTCCAACTGCATCTTCCTTCATCACTCTGAAGCTTCTGTCAGACATATGGTTCCTGCGACCACACCCCTGTCAGACAGCAGGTACTTTGCTAATCACTACTGATGGAAAACACCTGCTGTGAGGTTCTGAATAAAGCAAAAAGAGCAAACCTGAGTCACAAGATAAACCACAGGCTCACATTTTCTTAAACGTTTCATTTTTTTCGGGGCAGGTGGATTTATTTTACAGTTTATCTAGAGCTGAGGTGTCCAACATGAGGTGTGTGGGCCATGTATGGCCTATGGATAGCCTAGAAACCTCGGCCAAATCCCATTACTCACACTTGCACCCTTGCGTCCTTAAATTGCGCATTCCCGGCCAGGGGTGCGAGTGCATAGGGCGTCCTGATTCTCAAGTGCGGAAGTTGACCACGCCCCCATTACACCCTTAAGCTGCACTTCACCCACGTACGCAGCGATGGGCAAGGGTATTACCCGCAAGTCATTGCTGCAGGAGAAAAGGCTCAAGTTCCATCCATTGTCTGAACCCGCTTTGTCCACGTAGGGTCGCGGGGGGGCTGGTGTCGATCTCTAGCGGTCAATGGACAATCAGGTGGGGTACACCCTGGACAGTGAGCCAGTCCATCGCAGGGCAGCACACACACACACACACACACACACACACACACACACACACACACACACACACACACACACACACACACACACACACACACACACACACACACACACACACACACACACACACACACACACACACACACACACACACACACACAGTCATGTTTTTGGACTGTGGGAGGAAGCCGGAGCACCCGGAGGGAACCCACGCATGCACAGGGTGAACATGCAAACTCCATGCAGAAAGATCCCAGGATGGGAAGCGAACCCAGGACCTTCTTGCTGAAAGGCAACAGCTCTAACCACAGCGCCACTGCATAGCCCGGCTCAAGTTCCTTTTCTGAAAATATGTATTTTCTAATGAAATTAGTTCATTTGTAGTCGTATCATCTGACCTGCGGCCGTATGTTTTGGACACCCGAGTGAAGAGAGGGGCGGAGCTGTCAACTGATCACCACCTGGTGGTGAGTTGGATCAGATGGCAAGGGAGCATGCCCCGTAGACCTGGCAGACCCAAACGCATAGTGAGGGTCTGCTGGGAACGCCTGGCAGAAGAACCTGTCAAGACAGTCTTCAACTCCCACCTCCGGCAGAGCTTTGACCACGTACCGAGAGCAGTGGGGGACATTGAGTCCGAGTGGGCCTTGTTCCACTCTGCGATTGTCGAGGCGGCTGTTGCTAGCTGTGGTCGTAAGGTGGCCGGTGCCAGTCGTGGTGGCAACCCCCGTACCCGCTGGTGGACACCAGAGGTTCGGGGAGCCGTCAGGCTGAAGAAGGAGGCCTACAGGGCGTGGCTGGTCTGTGGGTCTCCGGAGGCAGCAGACAGGTACCGGATAGCCAAGCGGGGTGCAGCAGTGGCAGTTGCCGAGGCAAAATCTCGGGCGTGGGAGGAGTTTGGTGAGGCCATGGAGAAAGACTATCGATCGGCTCCAAAGAGGTTCTGGCAAACTGTCCGGCGCCTCAGGAGAGGAAGGCAGCAACTCGCTCACACTGTTTACAGTGGGGATGGGGAGCTGCTGACGTCAACTGAGGCTATAGTCGGACGGTGGAAGGAATACTTTGAGGAGCTCCTCAATCCCACCAATGCGCATTCCGAGGAGGAACCAGAGCTGGGAGGCCTGGGGATGGACTGTCCGATCTCGGGGGCAGAAGTTGCTGAGGTAGTCAAACAACTACACAGCGGCGGAGCCCCGGGGGCGGATGAGGTTCGTCCTGGGTATCTCAAGGCAATGGATGTTGTAGGGCTGTCATGGTTGACACGTCTCTACAACATTGCGTGGTCATCGGGGGCAGTTCCTAGGGAGTGGCAGACCGGGGTGGTGGTCCCCATCTTTAAGAAGGGTGACCTGAGGGTGTGTTCCAACTATAGGGGGATCACACTCCTCAGCCTCCCTGGAAAGGTCTACTCCAAGGTACTGGAGAGGAGGGTCCGATCGATAGTTGAATCTCAGATAGAGGAGGAGCAATGTGGTTTTCGTCCTGGCCGTGGAACTGTGGACCAGCTCTATACCCTTGCAAGGGTGATGGAGGGGGCATGGGAGTTTGCCCAACCAATCCACATGTGCTTTGTGGATTTGGAGAAGGCTTATGACCGTGTCCCCAGGGGCACCCTGTGGGGGACGCTCCAGGAGTATGGGGTGGGTGGCTTTCTGTTAAGGGCCATTCAGTCCCTTTACCAGAGGAGCGTGAGTTTGGTCCGCATAGCCGGTAGTAAGTCGGACCTGTTCCCAGTGAGGGTTGGACTCCGCCAGGGCTGCCCTTTGTCACCGGTTCTGTTCATCACTTTTATGGACAGAATTTCTAGACGCAGCCGTGGTGTGGAGTGTGTCGAGTTTGGTGGCAGGAGAATCTCGTCTCTGCTTTTTCCGGATGATGTGGTCCTCCTAGCTTCATCCAGCTCTGACCTTCAGCTCTTGCTGGGTAGGTTCGCGGCCGAATGTGAAGCGGCTGGGATGAGGATCAGCACCTCCAAATCTGAGATCATGGTTCTCGACCGGAAAAGGGTGGCTTGCCACCTCCGGGTCGGGGGAGAGGTCCTACCTCAAGTGGAGGAGTTTAAGTATCTCGGGGTCTTGTTCACGAGTGAGGGTAGGAGGGATCGGGAGATCGACAGGCGGATTGGTTCGGCGTCTGCAGTGATGCGGATGCTGAGCCGATCTGTCGTGGGGAAGAGGGAGCTGAGCCAGAAAGCCAGGCTCTCGATTTACCGGTCGATCTACGTCCCAATCCTCACCTATGGTCATGAGCTTTGGGTAATGACCGAAAGAACGAGATCGCGGATACAAGCGGCTGAAATGAGTTTCCTCCGTAGGGTGGCCGGGCTCAGCCTTAGAGATAGGGTGAGGAGTTCGGACATTCGGGAGGGACTCGGAGTAGAACCGCTGCTCCTCCGGATCGAAAGGAGCCAGTTGAGGTGGTTTGGGCATCTGGTCAGGATGCCTCCTGGACGCCTCCCCGGGGAGGTGTTTCGGGCATGTCCTGCCAGCAGAAGGCCCCCGGGTCGACCCAGGACACGTTGGAGAGGTTACATCTCCAATCTGGTCCGGGAACGCCTTGGGGTCCTGCCGGAGGAGCTGGTGGACAAGGCCGGGGAGAGGACGGCCTGGAGCTCCCTAGTTGGGATGCTGCCCCCGCGACCCGGACCCGGATAAGCGGAGGAAGACGAGACGAGACGAGAGACGAGATTAGTTCATTTAAGGATGATTAGTTGATGCTCTAAAACTTTTCAACAAAGTAGCAATAAATTAAAATTTACTTCAAATAACTGTTTGGCTGTTTGTTTAAAAGATGTTAATAAAGGTTTTTGAAAAAATTATCACAGCGACCAGCATCCCGGCGTGCGTTGCAATCGATGACGCAATGCTCCCTGGATCAATTCTGCAATAATTTACACACTTGTGTCGGTCTAGCCATGTTCCATAGGAGCCTCAGCAGGTCTACCATTGGCCTGAGCAGTATTGTGTAATGCCAATCACAGCACTCTTATCAGTTTGGTGGGCGGGAAAATGCGATGGAGGTAGGGCTGGGAAATAAATCGAAAATGTGTCGTTATAGAAATTTCTGACTCTCATTGAGATATTTTTTCCTATGTCAAAAAATTTGATAATAAAAAATTGAGATGTGTGTAGGTTGGCAACGTTCATTTCTTCTTTAAGAGGATGCTCCACCTCGAGTCCCGTAGAAATGTGACTCAACGTAATACATGTGACAGCCCCATCCAGTGGACAACTTTTGTTTCTGCGCATACATGTAGTTATCGTCCATTTATCGTTATCGAGGTGAAATCCTCAATATTTCTTGATATTGATTTTAGGCGATATCGCCCAGCCCTAGATGGAGGGGAATAACTAAAGCCTGGTTTATGCTTCTCCGTCAGCTCTGCAAGGGACAGACACGCACGGATTGACGGAAGCGTTTTGCTCTCAAAATTCTCCGTCTCCTGGAGAGTGTTGTAAAGCATTTTCCCAGCAGGACAACAGAGGGCGTAGCGCTGTTCTGTGGTATCCTGTCATGTATCGGTCCAAGAGCGTGTGTTTATATTGTGTTTTTGGGTATATAAGAGACTTCTAACACGGACATATTTGTCTCTCATTCTCCCACCTCTTCATGCGCTCCCCACCTCTAAACCCACATTTCCTGTCATTTCCGTCCACAAATAAAATGCTTGCTGCGCATCTTTTCACTCCTCCAGTCACGAGAGAATTAAATGTTCATATTTTTAGAGTTTTTTTGCGAGGTATTCTTCAAGCTCCTCCGTGTCTGCCGCTAGTTATCCTCGGCTCTCTTTGCAATGGCGGCGCTGTAAACAACAGCGGCGTCCTGACCAATCACAAGCTTGCGTAATCCGTCTCGTTCGACGGATGTTTAAAAAAGTGGGCTCGACTCCGTACGTACTTGCGTGCCTGCCGGAGCCCTACACAAGGACGGATAATGGCGTTGCGTGTCGCCGCACTGACGCAGACGGAGAAGCATAAATCAGGCTTAAGTTAGCGTTGACTCGTTTGAAACGGTTTTGGCATTAGCTATGGGCTATTTAGACCAGATAGATGTAATTAAGTGCTTTAATTAGAAAAAGGATGTATTTGCATCTTCTTTGGCCGTGTATGATGGATTTCCACCTTGACTGACATCCATAGCGATGAGAATGTCACATTGTTAAGAAAGTTTGAAAGACAATGGTAGATTTCGTCCCATGACCGAGCTTGGTCTATGGGTTATGGCCAGACTATATATTCACATACATAGGATGACTTGCCAGGCCACCATTTAGTATTTCCATGAACACCTTTAAAATTGTTTTACTTTAGTACTCATTTTAAGCCTATTTTTAAATTACATTTAATAGTAAAACGAACCATAAAGTCTGACTGACTTTTATCAAAATGCTGACTTGAGAGAACCATCATAAACCAGCAAAAACCTTCTCGTTGCTGGTGTACTTTTGGGCTGGTTCTACTTTTTTATGCCACTACTTGTGATGAGTAACCACTGGAATGAGTGGTTTGCTTACAACTGGGAGCAGCTAACTGACATCCTAAAAGCTCAAATAGGACCCAAACTGCAACTCAAAATCTGTGACATGAATGCTGATAAAGAGGAAAGTGGAGCTAGAAAGAGGACATTTAAACCTTCGTTCCCATTGATTATGACAGAAAGCAACAGATCTCTTGCTAATAAAAAGGGTGAGCTCAGAACGCTGATGAGGACCAAGCTGGATCATGTGTTTCACTCATACTCCTGACACCAATCTCTCTCATTTTTGTATGATAAGAGCATAAAGACGAGTGAAAAAGAAAAAAGGAGTTTCATTAGCGGTGTAATCCAGAACCGGCTATCCTGAAAATATCCTCTCCGCAGCCCAGATTCTGAAGAGGTATTAATGCAACATAGTTTACCACAGTAGTCGCGGGCTTGTGCACGCCACCTTAATCCATTTGTGAGAATAACAGGAAATAGTTTCCACGCCTCTCTCTGTTCTGCACTTCCAACATTTCAATACAGCCAACTGCTTCACCAGAGAAAACAAACTAACGAATGTTATGCTAATATCAGGGATGCATACAGCTCTTGGTGAAGCCGATCATCATGTAGTTTTTCTCTGGTCTGCTCCCATTTTTAACCTGTGACTAGAAGAATGTTGAGGAGATGGCTGCAGAAAGGTACGGATGCACTGCAGGGATGTTTTGAGGCTACAGATTGGGATGGACTCTGAGCAACATGGAGGTGACATCAGTGCTACGACTGAAAGTTCTGTAACATACAGGTGCCTAGACCAAATAAACCCTGGATCATCGGTGACCTGAAACAACTGCTCAACAGGAAAAGAGGCATGTCAGTAAGGGAGACAGGGAATTATTCAGGTGAATACTAAATTCAATTCAATTCAATTTTATTTATACAGCTCCAAATCACGACAAGAGTCATCTCAAGGCCCTTCACATAAACAAACAAAAGCTACTGGATTTACATTTAGGAATAATGGAAAAAAGCTGAAGATCAAACTCCAGCAGAACCACAAAATTCAATTCAATTCAATTCAAAAATACTTTATTAATCCCAGAGGGAAATTGATTCGGGATGAAGAATATAGCTGCTTTAAGCAGGAGAACCAGACAGATTAAGCACATAAAAGTATCGTTTCCAAGTTTCAATACCACTAAAATATAGCAACATTATGTTACCGAGTCACGTTCTGTTGAAGGTTGTCTTCCTGTTAAAGGGGAGTTTTTCTCTCCACATTCACTACATGCTTGCTGTAAAGTCTGTCCACAAATCAGTGACTCAGCACAATCAGGTTTTTCAACATAGGAAATGGAATGAATCAAACTCAGTGCACATACCTTCAAGTTTTCCCTGAAGAGGTTTACTCTCCTGTCCTCCTTTCACAGCGAAGATCTTAAATATATAATCCTTTGAGGGGTCAAAATCTTCAATGACGAGTTTGATATCCTGCTTCGACAGCGGCACCACCTTCTGCTTTCCACCTGTTTGACAAACAGTTTAATTAAAAAATAGTTTTTCAAATGAAGTTTACAGAAATAAAAGCTCATTTAGAATAAATATTTAAAGGAGAATTATCCAGATTAAAGATTTGGTCATCAAAACCTCCATTATGACAAACTTTTTAGACAATAAAGTAGCAAAATAAATCATTTTCAGGTTAATATGTGTTCAAGTACAAGTGTAGAAAGTGTGTTTAGCTAATTCTGAACTAGTGACGCTTCCCTTTGTTGTTCTTGCTTATGTAATGAAAGATCAAATAATCAAAAATAATCTGTGAAGCACTCATTACCTCCTTGGAAAATGTAGTTCTGTTCGTTTAACCGAAGCACACCTCACTTCCACTCTACCCCTCCTTTCTAACAAAATAGGTGTCTTAGAATAATTTGCCACCTGGTTTTCTCGTTACTGTGTGAGCTTCTTTGCAGGGATTCAGTAATCTCCGTGTAATTGCGTGGATATAAATTTCACAGGCATTCGAAACACTTGTTTTTGGTAGACTGGAGATCTAAAGAGTGAAAAAACATCTTTAAATTTGGATGGGAAAACAGTTTTTTCCCCTCAAGGACCAATTAAACCCACAGTGAAATTCCAATCTTTCAGCTGAGGACAGAGTTCTTCACCCACAGAGTGGATTTATATTGAAACATCGGTCTCAGAGAAACCTACACAGTGTTTTTAACATGTGACTCTCAAATAAACAATGCTTTTTGGAGAAAAACAAGAATAACTGAATAGAAAGATGCAGCGAGTGACACACTTTTTATCTTTTATTCAGGGATTGTTGTTTTGGTGCAATTCTGGACAAGTCAGTAACTTTTCAGCTTTTACTAAAGGTAAACACAAATACCACGTGATTTAATAACCACTAGTGCCGCAATTCAGATTTTGCCAGTGTGTCAAAATCTAAGGTCTTACCCTGCCATACTTCCAACTTTTTTAATTTACATCTTTTCATTTATTCCACTGAAAACCAAACATGAAATTATTCTTTATATATTAACAATGATTCATTTTCTCAATCGATAGCCATCACACACTAGAATAATAAATAAAGGAGAAAATGCACAAATTGTACATCTGAATTCAGACATGTGTTGTGAAGGCGGTCGTGTGTTTTAGTTCACGTGTACCAAATATCTGTTTAGAAGAAAAATTGACGGATAATTTGCTCTCATCCACATTTGTACTACATTCAGAAGCAATGGGTACACAAACATCATGTCAGATTTTCTAAAGTAGAAGCACTTTCTAATGTTTCATTTGGTCAGCTTTGTTTGAACTTTGTGCTGTTAGTAAACTCTAGTGGTTTACTGGTGTAGAATAGCTGCTTAGTAGCTTTTAGACCAATTTGTGGTTGTATTGGGAGTTAGATCTCCACTGGTTTGATTTAGGTGTGAAAACTGCTATTGCCCTCTTTCATATGAAGTCTTTCTGAGCCTGTGTTTGTTTGTTTGGTATATCCTCAGCCTTGCACGCTTTACGTCAATTTCACGATTGCCCTGTTTGTCTGGTTAGGCTTTTCGCTGTTGGTACTTATCTGTGCCATTCTGTATATTGTACGTTTATTTATATGCCTTTTTTTATTTTTTTTTTTTATCAAACGCATGTACCCCCCCCCCCCCAATTCCATCTGTTCACAGGTTTATGTTACCTCCTTACTTATAGCATAGCCAAGATGTAACAAGAGCAAGGTAAATATAAACAGGTGTGTGTCCAATGTAAGGAGATTGGCAGTGAACATCCATAAGCTCATAAGTCAAGACAAACAAATAAATGAAATGAAGACAGGGAGGGGCCTAACAAGATGTGACCTGTACCTTCAATCAGTGCATTTTGCTTTACTTTCTTTCTTTCAGTAGAGAGAAAAAGAAAAGAGAAGCAAAAACTAAAACGTTCCATTCACAGCCATTGGGAATGAGGGAATGGACACACACCTGTCTATAATTACCTTGCATCCATTCAAATCTTGCACTGACCAGTGTGCTCTAGCGCCATTCTTCTCTATACAGTATTCTGTCACATTTCTTGTTGAGAAATCAATTAATACATTGTTGACAACCCAGTGCTTAAGAACTACGTAGGGTAGAAGAATATAACAGAAGGAAGGTTAAACATTTTCTTTAATAATGCTAAAATTACAAAATTTTTGAAATTGAGTGTTTAAATAAGGGTATGTTTAGCTCATGCACCCTGACAGCTGATAAAAAAGGTTTTAAAATTCATTTACTTCCTTTTTGTATTTCTAGTTACTAGTTGTTGTTTTTTTTTGGGGGGGGGGGGGGGTTACATTGAGAAAAGGATGTAGATTTATTTGACGTGATCTTTGAGTGCCAACCCCAGTGCCTTCCCAAAGTGAGAAAACACACCAATTGTATTTATTTCTATGATGGTTCATGGTGGCAAAGCACTGGTGGCCCAGAAGAAAACTGAAGTTGTGGTTGGAAGTAGCCTGGCCAGCTAGACTAAATAAATATATAATTTAGTCTGGCAACACCCCATTGACAGTTCTCGGTTGTGGGATGCATTCGACCATTTTTCTTTCAAACGATCTCTACATGCTACTGGACAATGAACAACGTGACATACGTACTGCAATGGACGTTGGTAAACGAGGCAGCCCGCTGTTGAAGAAGGCAAAGATGCTTCCTTTTTCTAAATAGAGCTTAAAAACATCTCTCTACTCCTGATTCTAATAAAGTCCAAGTCCAAATAGTTCCAAATTGATGTAAAAACCATTTTAAAGGAGCTGTCACTATCTTGTTCCACTCTATCGCATCATCCCGGCCACCGGGCGAACAGAGGGCCCCGATTGGCCCAAAAAGCCCACCACTATGGACCAGCACTGTCAGGTTGAAACCTTTATAGAGAGCTAAACTGGCCAGCCAGAACGTTGCTAGGGGCTAAGGAGGTTCCAATAGAGTGTTCCTAGACCAAACTTTGCAAAGCAAGAATTTGGTCTAGTTTACTAGGCTAGGTGTTGGAAGGGCTTGCTAAGCTAAAACTGGAATTATGCTAATAACAAAGTAGCAGTGGAATTTTTTTTATATAAGGCAGTTTTGGTCCATTCATGATTTCTATTTATTTCACTGAAAGGAGGATAGAACATATGTAAATGAATTCCACTGACAAAGGTTGCGAAAAAGGATCCCACCACCCCCTACTATAAGCTATTAGCAGATCTTCAGTTCTTGCATGAACTCAAGGCTGACTACAACTTCCACATAATATTTTTGATGTTGGTATATTTTAACCTTCGTTGTATTATTAGGGTTAGGGTTCATTTATAGCATTTTCCATTGAGTTGTGGCTTTTATTGTTGAGTTGAAATTCTTTCATATTTCGTTAACTCTTCTGAGCCACCTTAAAGATACGCACAAACAAGAACAAAGGCTACACAAAGATTAGGGGGGCAATAAAGTTTAAATGAATAAACATGCGTTCGACTTTTTACTCTGCTGTGGAGTAATTTAGTCAGCAGTTTGCAACTTGACTTTATTAAAGGTACCAACTTCCTGACTTAAAGTGATTACATATCCAAAGACCATCAACCTAAAAGTGCAAGATGAAGGAACCAAACTTCATTCCTTTTGATTTGTGATGAAAGAAAAATGGCAATTCTTCCATTCTGGTTTGATTACATTTAATGTGTCATTTAACTCACCACTTGATCTTGTTGCTGTAGGAGAAATGTTACATTTGGGAT
Source organism: Nothobranchius furzeri (assembly GCF_043380555.1). Classification (NCBI taxonomy): domain Eukaryota; kingdom Metazoa; phylum Chordata; class Actinopteri; order Cyprinodontiformes; family Nothobranchiidae; genus Nothobranchius; species Nothobranchius furzeri. The sequence continues at coordinate 12,138,277 of NC_091759.1, forward strand.
CAATAAATCTTGAACTGTCAGCTCCCACAGGCAATAATTTCTTGAATCTAATTTCTAGCAGCTGCTTCAAACTGACTGACAGCAAAAACTGACCTACTGCTGCAAGTTTTTAGATCGTCTTCAAACTTTACGAAGGTTTCTTTAAACTTTACGAAGGTTTCAAGAAACTGAGATAATACATAAAAATAACTACGTGCTTTGTGTACACTTTCTTGAAATAAAAACTTAATGCGCGACTGCATAATAGTACAATTGAAACTAGGATAGAATACAATTTTTATTTTATTTTTTTCAAAAAAGGGAGAAAATTTCAAACGGTAATTCAGCAGAGCTCTTCCCTAAAAACTGCATGCTGTTTAGGGAAATTAATTGCCTATCCATGGCACTGATACCAACAGCCTGCTGAGGGAAAAAGTAGTCATTGTCATTCGCTTCCTTCACTTTACCCAGGAGGTGCACGGCCATCCTCCACATTCTCAAATTATTTTGAAATTTCCTTCTTTTTTTTTATTTTACTCCTCTTCAAAACTCAGTGATGCCCAGTGGCAATGTGCTGCAAACTGAGCTGTGTGGGCCTGTCTCAGAAATGAGGCCATTTCATTGTTGGTGAAAATGTCAAATCTATTTGAAAAAGGCAGTAAAGCTTTTTTAGCACATGTGACGCTGCAGTGTTCATTACAACTTAAAAAGCAAAGAGAAATGAGGAAAATAAACCTCCACAAAGTGATAAGAGGGAAAAGGCTCCCAGTGGAGAGAGTGGCTGAGCAGCTTTTACCTGTTAAATCGTAGTGACAGAAAAATGCTTTACAAATAGTTTTTCCCTTTGTTAAAAAAAGAAAAAACAACAATGAAAACTGAAATGATATGAAACAAGAGTAGTAATTTTTAAAATATTAAAAAATCTAATAACCAAACATTGGTTTTGGTTCATTAACATACATTTAAAGGGAAACTAATTGTTCAGTCGGCCAAATTAAGGGGTAGAACTGGGCAATAAATCAAAAATGTATCGTTATCAAAATTTCTGACTTTTAACGAGATAATTTTTCCCACGTCAATCAATTTGATTAAAAAAAAATTAGGTTGGCAACGTTCATGTCTCTTTAAGAAGCTGTACCACCTTAAGTAATGTAAAAATGTGACTCAACGTAATACATGAGACAGCCCCATCTAATGGACATTTGTATCTGCGTATACCCGTAGTTATCGTCCATTTATCATTATCAAAGTAAAACCCACAATATATTGTGATATTGGTTTCAGGCCATATCACCCAGCCCTATTAAAGGGACTTTACAGAGTTTTGAATTTTTATGCTTGCGAATGCCCCTTCAGGCCAAAAGCGTAACGGCAGCTTCAATAGTAGGCTCGTGCACGAGACGCGCATGCTGTACGTGCACACTCCTTAACAAAAATAACAGCTGAGACAGTTTTGGTACCTTTCTCTTCAGCACAGCGGACAAAGGTTTATGATGGGTCAGTCTTCCTGCATGCTCAGATCAGCCTTCCCTTCCCTTGGTTGAAAAATTGTTCCAAAATGAAAGTTGAACCCACATCTTTTTTATCTGTAAATTCAATGCCGTTCGGCGAGTCTCAAATAAAAATTTGGGCATCTTACTGCAAAAAAAATATACCATTAATGTAAAAAATAAACTATATAAAAAACTAAGTTCACATCCAGAATCAAACCCGAGTCTTCAGCCACCATAGTCCGACATTTAACTAGGTGAGCTAAAGCGCCATTGACGTCTCTTGTATCTGGAACATTTATATCCTTGATGACAGCTGAAACAACTTCCGAAGAACGGTTCGTAGTGAAAATGGCTATTTTGTTGCTAATTTGCAGGAAATATCTAGAAGAAAGTTCTACAGAAAGTAGCTAAGGGTCCTCAGAAATGTAGCTAGGTTCATCACTAGGCGTTAGGAAGAGCGACAAAGTCGCTGAGTTGGCACTACCTCACTCTCTGCTGCTAAAGCTACGGATAGCAAATGCTACAGGCGATGCCTGAGCGTGAACGCGCATGAAGCAGCCTGCTCGACCCGAGCATCTCTCTTTTTCTGTGATTTTACAGAAAAACAGGCAATCACAGTAAAAATGCCAGGGCTCATTCTACAGGACCAGGGCATTGCAGGAGAATGTATGAAGAAGAAATGTATTATTTCTGTACATGTTTTGGCTGTCAAACTTCCATAATGCCCCTTTAAGGGGTAAAAAGTAGTCCCACTAATGTTTGATTTGAGGGTGTGTAACACAGCGAATATGGGACACAAGAAGTTATGGACAGAGATAATTAATCAGCATGTTCAAAGCAAAGGCTAGTGGACCACCTCCAAGCAGCTTGATGTTCCTGTGACAACAGTTAGACACATCAGCCATATTGTCACCATAGACCTAATGGTAACTCAGCCCTCTCAGCCACAGACATCTTGTACGTAGATGCCCCATGGACTGGCACTGCCTATTGGAGCTGCCATAGTGGCCGGCCCCCATCTTTGAGTTAGGGTTGCCCCCCTATTAAGCCTTTTCACTAAATCAAACATATGGTATAGCATGATAGTTAAAATATAAATATACTTACATTAAATAAATTAAAATATAAAATCCCATAAGTTAGGCAAGAAAAGTCAATAGTAATCGTGATCGGTTTTCAATTGTACGCCGGTTGTTGCAACCATAGGCTGCACAAAATACAGGCATATTCGCTCACTCTGCCATGACTCCAGTTGGGTTTGGAGGGTGAGGAACTCATCCAATAAGGAGGCGACACTGCTACGCTCTCCATTATCCAATGAGGCATCTATGCATACCTGTCTATGCTCTCAGCCATTTAAGATGGTTGCACATTGCAACTGTTGATGCAGTCAGTGAGAAGTACCAAAAGGCGCCTAGGGATATTAATAACGATAAAAAAGTTTTATTCAGACAAAATGCACCATGGTTTAACCAATTTGGGGGAACGGGAGCGAGGCTGTTTGATGTATAAAGCAGCATTCAATGACCAGAAGAAACAGTGTTTTTGTTTTTTTGTAAAAGACTGTAAGAGTCCACAATGCCCACAGTAACTATGGGTTAGGGCAGGGATTCCCAAAGTGTGGTGCGCGCACCCCTGGGGGTGCGCGAGCTGCCGCTAGGGGGTGCGCGAGGTGAAAAGTGTAATGGCTGCGGAGCTCAGAGAAGTCTGTCATGTGTCACCATTAGCGTAGAAACTCATTTGTGGGTGGGCCAAAGAAAAAGTAAGTGGGCACAATAAATGTAATTGAAAACAAGTATATTTTTGCGTGCGCGCGTGTCCTCCACATGATGTGCCCTAGCTTCATAATAATAATGCGCCGAGCTTCAGCACTCTGGCCTGCGCACGCCGATATGTTCCGTATTTGATCATTTTTAACGGTGTTGGAGAAATCTGAAGGTGGCGAGTCATTCTGGCAGATTGTAATTAACACCTGTCTCATGCAGGTGTTCTGAGATTGTAAACCTCACACACAGAACATTGTGGATGTAACTAAATAACAAGAAATGATTCCCATTCAGGCTATTAACAGCGCGCTGAAGATCTGAAGTTCAGAGTGCGTCTGTCAGAGGTCAGACGCGTTCCGGCTGAACCACGGCTCACGGGTGCACAAGTGAGCACATCTGGGCTGGGCAGAAGGAATTTTACAACAATGGTTTAAATAGCGCGAGACGCGGTGACTTGAGTGGCTGTGTCGCGCGTGCGTGCGCGCGCGCACACAGAGATTCAATAAGCGCACACACTGCTTTAACTCCGGCCCGCTGTCAGACTGAAGGCAGAAATAAACGCTGCCTCCACCGTGATAAAAACTTTTAAGAGGTTATTTTTCATTCAAGGTCAAATTAAGATATTAGCTTCTGGGATGAGTCGGTCCGCTCCAGCCAGTGACTCCGAACCTGACCACAAGTCCACTGCAGCATTTGTTGTTCCAGTCCGCGTGGCAGCGGATCGCAGATTCAGCCACACCATAAAACAGCAATAAGTCGGTCTGAGGTAAAAGTGAACATCATGGCTATAGCTTTTCCCCTATTGACATTTGATTACGCACAAGTAGGTGATCAGCTCAGGTTTACGCAGAGCAGAAGGAAGGAGAGCGCTCTGGCCGCACAGGTTAAACGTTCCTACTTTAAGAAAACCGTTAAATTGCATTCTTTATGTGCTACCTGGGCACTCTAAATATTTATTCAGAGTGAAATCAAAGGAAATTGTAATGGTATTGAATGCTTATTAATTACTATTTAGAAAATGAAAGTGATGGGGAATTTTTTTAACCCTGTCTGTTTAGCTTGACATCTGATATATATATATATATATATATATATATATATATATATATATATATATATATATATATATATACAGAGAGAGAGAGAGAGAGAGAGAGAGCCATGCCCCGATGTGGGGGGGGGGGCGTCGACATGGTCGGGACATAGAAGGGGGTGCGCGGCTAAATAAGTTTGGGAACCACTGGGTTAGGGTACGGGTTTGGGGGGTGTTCCTCTCTGCATTTTCAACTTTAGGTGTTAAATCAGTGTCAATGTTGGTTTTTTTTTCCTTCCATTCCATCAGCGACTCTTTCCATTTTACAAATGCCGATTGTTTGGGGATATCTGCCGGAATAACCAGTCAGCATAAGTACAAGTACAAAACCCTATACAGGAACTCTTTTGGTCCCTGAAATGGCCCGGAAAGTGGTCATTTCAGGCTAGCCTAATGCCACAAAATTACCCAAAAGGTCCAATAATGGAAAGGGTCAAAGCAAGGTCCACTGGACTGTAGCCAACCACCATGGACACATATGGGAAATTCGATGACAAATATAACCAGTGAGCCTTGAACAACCTCCAAACAGATTAGAGGTCAAATCCAAGGTCAGGGTAAATCAGCTGTCGTTTGGGCCAAAGTGGACTATAAAGAGGACCATTAAGGAAGACATCACTTTTGACAGAAAATCGTAAAAAAGCACACTAGAATTCGCCAAAATGCAACAAACCACCAAGCTTCTGGGAGAATCTGACCCTTAGAGAAAGTGGAGCTTTTTGGCAAATCACATAAACTCTGTTTACAGATGGAAAACATGAGGTTTTTCTAAGAAAAGGCCTGTGAAACATTTAGGTTTCATTTTGTGTTGGGGCCGTTTTGCTAGGGTGTGTTAAATCTGTGCAGGACACAATTCAACCTCATGTGATGCATGCTGGAATGAAATGTCCTCTAATCGGGTTCTGACCAAAACACAGCTAAAAACAGAACAAAACACTCTGGCCCTCTAAAAGCCGGGATTTACATCCTGTTGAACAACTGTGGAAGGAGCTGAAACTCACAGTCAGGAGAGGACTCTTTAAACCCGAGACAGTTCATAAGGAGTAGACCATAATACCTGTCGACAGGTGCAGAGGGGTCATTAGGGCTGTAGAATCCTTTTGGTAGTCAAAAGGTTTAGCTGATAAATATTTGAAAAACACCCTTGTTTATGTTTTTGTTTATGTCTACAGCATTAGTTTGTGTTTAAAAATAATTCTGCAGAACAATTAAAAAGTGGCATCTGACTTACTTGAGTTGAATTTGAATATATAATTTAGTTTAGTTCAAATTTTTGTTTTGCTCGTTTCAAATTTTTTCACAGCTTATTCTGAATTTTTCCTTTTAAGAGCTGGAAGGGCACCAACAATTTGTCAAATTATGCCAAACCAAACATGCAACTCATCAATTTGCCAACCAAAAGATAAAAAAAACAAAGCATTATTTCTAAAACCTACATAAATATAACTAAGCAAAAAAACGACAGCGCATTCATCTTCTTTGCCTGATCTAAACGTCTCTTCATTTATCTAAATCTTCTCATTTCTTCATGCTTCTGCAGCTCCATCCTTCATTCTCTTTTCAGGTATCTCCCTTTTCTCCTTCTCCATCCCCCCCTCCATCCAGTCGACTCTTGCGCGTGGTCTTGGGGGAATGTTGCCTGTGCCTACTGCACCTTAACCAATATTTTTTCTGTTTTTATTGCAGTGATCAAGCAGACGAGCCAAGCAGCACCAGGAGCTACAGGTTTACTCTGCCAGTGGCTGACAGCAGGACCAATAAGAGAGGATGACATGTACTCTAAAACTTCAGGGCTACAGTGGATTATCTCCAGCAGGGAAGTAAATAAGAAAAGCTGGTGAAACCCACTAAGCATGTGTCTTGAAATAAGACAAAAATGTAGATAAACAGCAATGGATGTGGTTTATAAAGCAGAAAAATGCTTAAAGGTTAACTAACTTTTATTATATCAGATACAGAACGGCAATGAAAGTCGGGCTCGTTCCAAGTGACAATTGGACTACGCAAGGCTGCTTTGTCCCCGATTCGGTTCATAACTTTTATTTAAGAGCAAGTCATCCCCTACCAGAGTCTAACTCCACCCACAATTGCTGATTGACAAATGAGCGAAAAGGAGGCGTTGCCTGGCAGACTGAGAGGGCAGCGCTGCAGCAGTGACACACACACACACACACACACACACACACACACACACACACACCCCACTTGGCAGGGAGAAGCCGCTGGAGGCATTGCAGAGATCCGGCTGCTTCTATATCCCACACCAGCTTTGCAGCAGACTGTACCGTCTATGTCGCAGTGTACCGTTTAAGCCACTAGCGATGGCTAATTACATTTAAATGTAGTGTAGACTTTAAACCTGAAGAGGGTGCTACACTGACCAACTAAAGCCTGATTTATGCTTCTCCGTCTGCGTCAGTGCGGAGACACGCAACGCCATTATCCGTCCTTGCGTAGGGCACGCAAGTACGTACGGAGCCGAGCCCACTTTTTTAAACATCCGTCGAACGAGACGGATTACGCAAGCTTGTGATTGGTCAGGACGCCACTGTTGTTTACAGCGCCGCCATTGCAAAGAGAGCCGAGGATAACTAGCGGCAGACATGGAGAAGCTTGAAGAATACCTCGCGAAAAAACTCTAAAACATGAACGTTTAATTCTCCCGTGACTGGAGGAGTGAAAAGATGCGCAGCAAGCGTTTTATTTGTGGACGGAAATGACAGGAAACGTGGGTTTAGAGATGGGAGAATGAGAGACAAATATGTCCGTGTTAAAAGTCTCTTATATACACAAAAAACACAATATAAACACACTATCTTTGACCGATACATGACAGGATACCACAGAACAGCGCTACGCCCTCTGCTGTCCTGCCGGGCAATTGCTTTGCAACACTCTCCAGGAGACGGAGAAGTATGAGAGCAAAACGCTTCCGTCAATCCGTGCGTGTCTGTCCCTTGTGGAGCTGACGGAGAAGCATAAACCAGGCTTTAGACTGAAAAATTGTATTTTAATCATCATTCAATAAAAGGCCAAAATAATGACTATAAATATCTACAGCACCATTAGAAACTAATTTTTACAGTTTATCAGCAAAAAGTTGATTTTAGGGAGACTTGCTCTTTAAGTAGAAATTACTTATAATTTAATTAATGTTCAGATCAATAAACACAACAAGCCAATCTCAATTATTTCTGTAAGTTTTTAGATAATCCTTCTTTCATAGTTTACTAATTTCATTATTCAGAATGAAAAATTAAAAAATTATTATCTATAGTGTGATTTGTACTGTGAGGTTTGGCACAATCCGTGCATTGCTGGCAGACAACTACGCTCAACTAGAACCATTTAAAACGAGTTTAGAAACCAACAGTATGTGTTCCTGCTGCACAGGAAATCCTAGAAACTAGTTGGTATTTGAGTCATGTGATGTACAAAGCAGAGACACAACGCATCACTGCAAGCTTAACTCATCTCCACACCTTACTCTGGTATCAGACGGAGGACTTGACACTAGCAGTGAGAGGTGAAGAAAACACAATCCAGAGGCATCAGTCAAAAAAGCATTTAGAACAAATAACAGCTGCACGCTACGTCGAAAAACACATCAGGAAAAAAATTCTGATTCTAACAGTAGACTAATTTTCACTTGGCGGTAAATAATAATTAATTACCGGAAGTTTTAGAACAGATGTCTTGCCGTGAGTCATTAACCCCACGAGTTTGGGCCGTGCAAGGCTGAAGGAATTGGAAAAAATAGTCAAAAAGTTTTGTGCTTTTATAAAAGTTGGTATTCAAACATAATTTGATATTACTCAAGTCTTCCTTCTGCAGAAACCGGATGACTCATAATCCTCGTGATATTAAACCTAGTTATGTGTCATTTTGTTCTGCAGAATAACTGAAATCACATAAAAATATATGATTGTTCTGCCTCTGAGTAAATACCCACAATCTGTTGCTCTTCTGGACACAACTGCATGTTTTTTAACCACCAAAGTTAACCATCATGTAATAAACTTAATGATTTTCAGTACCTAAAACATGTGTATTATCTACATTAAACACTTTAAAAAGAGTGGTGCAGCAATTACTACTCAGGACCCCTTAAGCGAGGCATTCGATAACCAAGCTGTCACAAAGGAATCATTGCTCTGCTACTGGGTGTGAAACAGGGTTAACTTTGTGATCATCAGGCAGGACTGAACAAGAGATCCGTTTTCAAGTATGCACAGTCATATTTGCAAAAAAAAATGGATGAAGTTCAAACCAGGATGTCTTAGGAGGAAGAAAAATCTTAACTCAGGTGTTCCTCGTCAGTACAAGATGGCAGAATGAGGGCAAAATGCACTGCAGTTTAGGACATGCTTCGGACAAAGGGTGTGCAACAATGCTTTTTCAAATGGTTATGTTTCAAAGCATTAGCATGAATCAATATCTCCAATATCCCTTAAAATGCGATACTTGAAAGTACACTTTAAGTACTCAGTTGGTCAGAAAATGGTCCTTTCAGGCTGGCCTGATGAATTGCTGACACAAGCATGGCCACAAAAGTCTGGTAAAAGTACCTGGAAGTTCCAATGGTGACAATGAGTCTTTAGTGTTTCCCATCTCATCTCTAATAAATCAGTATATTAACCAAGAATAACAATTAGGATTTTTTTTTTACCCGTAACAAAATCAGCCCTATACATGAATGGTTGCAAAATGGTGTACTGATGAACCAATGCTGGCCCTTACCTGGGCGTGTGGTGTACATGACTCTGTAGCCATCATAATCTCCTTTTGGCTCCTTCCATGACACCTCCACCTTGTTTGGGCTTAGGACTTTTGCACGAAATCTCCGTGGTGTCGTAGCTGAGCAGGGAGAAAAGAGGAAAATAAGACGGGCTGAAACGAAACGGCACCTGGAATATTTTGTAAATATGTGCATCAGTGAAAAAAAATCCCAAGAGAGTGTCCCATGCATCAAATCTTCTTCCTGTATTATTTGGTGTTATTACTGGAACCAATGCTTAATAATGGATAGCATCCATAACAACAGATAGAGTTCAGTCTTTGAATGGCTTATTCATTATATTAAATTTTTATTAAAGACAAAAAATGGTTTCTTGGCCAATCACAATACAGGATTTGTTTTTAGAGTGTATTTTTTACATTAACCTAGTTAAACAGAGCAGAAAACACAAAGAGCTAAGTTAGACTGAACTCCCTCCAGTGTTATGTTGCCGGAGACTCCATCTGCATCTAAAATGGTTTGGAAACAAGGGCAAAACAAAAAGAAAAGAGGGATACTGTATCTCATCCAAGTGGAGGATACACATCAGAGAGATTAGTCTGCACAGATGTCACATTAAAAAGCCCAAAAGTCCCATTCTCCTCCTCTGTCTTGTCTCCCTTTCTATTGACGAGGCTGCATTGTGCTCATCTCTGTGGGATATAACAGGTCTTAGCTGTGTTCCTCTCACCGTCTGCATCAAAGCGACACTCCTGCCTCTCATCCTGATTAGTTATTGGCCCTTCCAGCTGCCACATTATATCCTCCTCCAATATTCTGTTTTCTCAAGTGGGCGTTTTCTTACGGTCTACATGTCCTCATCTGACCTTGTGTCATTCTCCAGGTAGAACTGATCCCTCCTTGTCCTGATCCCCCTCCCGTCTGTCTTTGAAATCTTTTGCAAGTGAGAGGAGAAGAATGAAACAAAGTGAATGTGACTTTCTTTCAAGTGTTAGGAGAAAAGAAAAGAACAAAGGGTACCAAAGGGAAAGGCACTGGAATAGCACGCCGGAGCTATTCCTCTCCTGTACTCGGCAGGAATGTTTAGACGTACATCACAGAGTGACTCGATCTAATGAGTCGCACTAAACCCATAGCACTTTACAATGGCCTCCACCTGCGTAGAGACCTATAGAAAAGTCAACAGCACTGTGTGAGCGCTATTGAAAAGTAGAAGAACATTTCACAGAGTTCTGACACAGTGTTGTTGAGTTTTCATAAATAAAACACAGGCTACAAAACTGGAATAAGGCTATTGTAAAGGCAAACAATGAAAGGAACCACATTTCCAGGTCAACAACCACCCCATCATTTCCACACCAGCACAGCCAAATCCCACATACTACATAGGCATCTAAATGCAACACCAGCTTACTTTAAATGACTATAAAGAAAAGGGGAAAAAACAGAAACCCGGAGTTAAAAATAAAATACGAAATCCACAAACTTTGTTTTTTTTTTATTGTTTGTGTTTTCCGTCTACGGCTGCCAACTTCTTTAAATACCTACACTCTGATTGACGCCTCGAGTAACTTTGATGCTCTGGAGCAAAATACACAAGAGGCTTTCAAGAACAGTTCACTCAAAACAAGGCAAAGATGCAGCTTTCGTTCAAATATTTTGCTATTAGGAGTGCAGATCTGCTAAGAACCGAAAAGTACATGTTATGTTTTCTTTGGACGCAACTAAAAAAAAAAACAATATGATGCAACGTGTTTGGCTGATCATTATAATGTCACTGGGCTGTGGCTGTAAATTGTGTACAGCATCAACATCAGACATATTTGGACTGAACTTTGACTTGAAAATTTACACTACTTTCAAGTAAATGTAATTTTTTCACAACCTAACAGACAAAATGTCAGTTAGTTAGCCTGGCAAGCCACCATATATATGTAAGTTAGTCTGGCCACGAGGCACTGAGACAACCCAGTCGTGGGGCAGAATACTGCTGTCTCTCTTACCCCCAAATTCCCCTACCTCTGCTCCGCTCCGGCACGAACTCCGGAGCAAAATCGGTCCCGTTGTAGTCAGTCAGAGCTGTTCCACTACTGCGGCCGTGCTGCGGCCATGCGCCGCCCTCTGTTCCGGCGTCCTGCTAAAATAGAATCGATTCTATTTTTGCCGGACGCCGGAGCACCTCCGCAGTCAATGGACAGGAATCACAACCGCCCAACAGAAAAGGGAGCAAGCACAGCTTCCGTTATTTCACAATAAATCGATAAACAAAAGGCGTTTTTTGTTTCATATGCACAGGTTTAACAACTTTTAACTATCAATGGCGGCTGAAGTTTAAATGCACAAAAGTAAGCCATAAATACAGTTTCTACTATCAAAGTAGTCACTCTTTGTTGATCCAAACACTGCTGATCTCTCAACACAAATGATGGGCAGATTAAACAGTTCATTTCGATGCTTCTCCCACACAACGGGTGTTTGGATCTAACTTCCGCGTTTACTGCTCGGACTGTATCGCAAGATCTCGAAAATCCCGCGCATGCCTGTTTGCCCCCCTCAGGTCTCCGCACCGGAGCGGAGCCGTTGTAGAGCGAGTACCAGTAAAAATTGAGTTCGGAAGCGAGCGGCTGCGGAAGGCGGGGGCGGAGCGGAGGTAGTGGAATTTGGGGGCAACGTATTCATCGCTACAAAAATCAGCCAATAAAAGAATCCCCATTCACGTCAAGAAGCAATACATCATTTTTTTAAAATAAATGACTCAAGTACCTCTATACATTGTTCAAAGTTAATCCCAAAGCTGTTTAACGAGCGCCGTTTTTGAGCCGAAGCCATCTTTGTTGTTATTTTCCATCGCAGCTCTGGCACTGTAGAGCGCTGTGATTGGCCAGATACAAAGCTGCTCAGCCCATTGGTAGACCTACTGAGGCTACAATGGAGCGTGGCTAGTGCAGCCTGCAGAGCTAAATATGTTGCTACTGCTGCTGTTGGTCTACATATCTGGGCTATACATCAATACCAATTCAGTGTGATTCCATCTGCATACTTTCACAGAATGTCGGTGCACGGGACGTAAACGTGTACCGTTAATTTCTGATAACACAACTTAATGACAGTATCAGTTTACAACATTGGACATCCCTCTAAAAAACTTTATCAATCATAAAAGTTGTGACATGTGAAAAGTCGTCACATTTGTCGCGGTGCTAAAACTTTTTCATTGATAATTTTTGGGTCAAAGTGTTCTCCAAAATATGATTTCTTTTATTGTTCAGTCGGGACTTTCTTAGAGCATTTCTGGACCTTCCTGCGTTTTCCTCTACGACAGCTAAATTTAGAAACACCGATAATTCCCGTCACCACAAACGCTCTGCCAAGTTTTGAGCGAACCACCTCTTTAATCCATCTGACCCATGACAGAAAACCACTCGTGTAGGTAAGAAAAGAAACTTGAGTTCCGCACAAGAAGGATAATCCTGATTCCAGAGGAGAGGACGTAAAGCCGATGCATGTATTTTTTTATTTTTTATTTTTTGCAAACACACATAAGTAATACTGTACCAATTATCTCACCAACCTGGGGATGAGAATGAGGGCAGCAACAGATTTCAGCTCAGGGTTTAGCTCTCTCGTCTGAAGAGAGCTGCTCAAATCCAAAATGATTCGAGTTGGAGATTTTGCACCTCTCTGTTTGTAGTGTAGCTGAACTGCGTTCCTTGCTGCTGTGAGTGTCTTCATATCTGCATATATGTTTATAAATTATGTATGTGCGTCCACAGCTGGAAGCAAGTGTAGTGATATGTTCGCATGCACACAAAAAAATCAACTTTTGGTGTCTGCCGCTTTCTTTTACCTCGTGCATCCTAGGAATCTACCAGCTCCTTTGCAGCTTCACACACACACACACACACACACACACACACACACACACACGCACGCACGTGCACACACACACACACACACACACACACACACACACACACACACACACACACACACGCACACACAGCCTTAGATCTTCTCAGAGATTGCATTTTCACACAGACAAGTATTGAACGGTGTGCAAATAGCCTGGTGAAGACAGACAAAAAGGCCTTGCCAGCTGAAATGGGACCTTAATTCTCCTCTATTTTCCATGGAGGATCTCATGCGAACAGCAGGGCCAAGTGTCCATCACATCAGATGTGAGTTGAGCAGTAAGTCCAAAGAGAATGGTTATGAGTGTTAGAGTAGAAGGATTGTGACTCAGAAGAAGGGACAGATCTGAGCTGAGGATAGAAATCAGGAAGGCTTGTTGGTGACTGATGAAGTTCTGGTGTGTTGGTTTCTGAGCAAAATGGTTTGCTACATTCCTAAAAGGACAGATCAAAATCATTTATTTGGATCATTATTTTGGCTTGAATTGTGCATAAATGGATTTTTCAGCTTTCACTCTAGGGCAGGGGTGACAAGCATGCGGCCCGCGGGCCGGACCCGGCCCGCAAGCGGGTTAAATCCAGCCCACAAGATGGTTGTGTAAACTTTATTTTCATACTTTACAATGTAGAGTGAAAATAAACAAAACAAAGCTGCACTCAAGGCTCACACAAGAACTTGAATCACATCCTGAAGTTGGCCGCCACTCAGGATGTGACTTCTGATACTGATGTTCTGGTGAAAGCTAAAAGATGTAAAGTAAAATGAGTCAAATATACTTTAAGTGCTGCATGAAACTGATCTAGCCATGTGACCTGTAAGCTCTTTGAATCACTAAGGAATGTTTTTTTAATTTATTGATTTTTTTTTTTTTTTTTCAAATTTTCAAGTACACTTCAGGTGTTGTACTTGTACTATTTTGGATATGCTGTCCTCAGGCTCCAGCCTTGTTTTATATTGATTGTATTAAAACAAAGAAAACAATCTGAAGTTTTTTTTTATTTTTTATTTACCGGTCCAGCCCACTTGGGACTAGATTTCCCTCAGTGTGGCCCCTGAGCTAAAATGAGTTTGACACCCCTGCTCTAGGGTATTCCTTCCACAAAAAAAAACTTGTCCTTCTGTTCCTAACTCCATCTTCTCTTTCCTGCAGGCATGAATATATTTCGCCCTACCTCATTCCTATCCCTGCCATCTTCCTCCTTCCCCTCCATCCCAATCATATCCCTCCCCTACACATTTGCCCATTCTCATCCCACCCATCCTTAGTCCGTACCCTGATTCCTCATCCATACTGCTTCTCATCCAAATCATTTTCTTCATTCCAAATCCCCCACCAGTACACATTTTAATCCATTCTCACACCCTCATCCCTACACTTCCTTATCACAATCATCTCTAATCCCTACATTTTATTATCCGTCTCATATTCCTACCCTTCTCATTTCACTTATCCCATAAACCATATTATCCTATGTATCCTCCTCAGTCCCAACTCCACATTTCCTTTTACCTACCCCTCTCATTATGTTCCATCACTCATTCATCTCACCCTTACCATGTCACATTCCACTCATCCCTCACCCCTACAGGCTTTATCCTACTCTACCTCCTTATTCCACCCTCTGCTTATTCTGCTAATCCTCCTCATGTCTTGTCCCTACCTCTTGTCTTTCTCTCGAGTCTCCCCATTCGTAGTTCCCTCCCATTCCATTCATTCCACTCATCTATCTTCCTGCATCTCGTCATTCATCTCAACTCTCAACATCCTCTCTCACAACTTCTTCTGGTTGCTCAGTTCAGTTAAACAATCCAAATCCAAATATGTATTTTAGAGTATAATATACTTGCCCAATTCTATCAAACGACAAACTGCAATAATATCTCATTTGATTTAACAGAAGAGGAAACATAATTCTGATATTTTGTTGTACCAACCATGGTTCGAATTACACACAGGATCATTGTTTGTACCCCCCCTATCAGGGGTGCCCAATCCTGGTCCTGGAGGGCCGGTATCCAGCAGGTTTTGTGGTTTTTCTGCTCCAACAGACTTGATTCAGTGGTTGAAACACCTGTGCAGCAGCTCATCAGGCTCTGCAGAAGCCGGGTAATTAGCTGCTGATTGAAATCAGGTGTGTTGAAACAGAGTTCAAACTAAAACATGCAGGACACCGGCCCTCCAGGACCAGGATTGGGCACCCCTGCCCTAGGTGTATAAAAGGAGAGGGCTTACGGTAGAGGTCATTACCTTTCCGGGGGAGCCCACCACCTATTTGGGGTTGGCTCATCCTGGCTCCCCAGTAATTTGAACCCTGGTTCCAACCTAATAAAGCCTATACATCCTTTTTTCTATTTTTGACCTTTCAAATTTGGGGGTTTAAAGTTGGATAGGTCCCATGTTTAGTAGGGGTGTGCCAATTCACCATTTTCATTACTATTTGACAAGTGCCAATTCAAAATCGATTAGTGAATGTTTATCAACAATTATAAATAAATCCCAAAAGACAGCTCTAAAGCCGATCATCTGCACACGTCACACGATCAGGAAGCAGAAAATCCATGTGTTAGGAGATCGTTTTGGGCCGCTGCTGTAAAGAAAAGTGAGTCGTGAACCTGGAAAAGCTTCTGCCGATCACAATTCGACAACGGGTTATGAAAGAATGGCTAAGGCTCAAAACGTGTGGATTCTTCCTGATGTGAGAGGTGAGACTCCTCTTTCTTTTGATAGTTGTGGCGTTGACATCATCCTAGCGTGCAACGTTCTGTGACTCTAAAAAAAACAATAAAAACGTGAAGGGCTTTTTTGATCAGGAAACAGCTGGCAGTGAATGAGTTAATAAGCTTCAGCCCCTGCATGAGAGTTACTCATCATGACTAAAGGAAAGTTGTGTAAAACTTAAATAAAACACAGTAGCATCCCATCCCAGGTTAGCTGAAGAGAAGCAGTTGGTGGTTGTTCCTACTAACCAGACAAAAAGCAAGAAACATTTAAGAAAACTTGCCCGCAACTCTGCCTTTTTTCATAAAATGATGGCAATACTTTGCTGCAAAGCTGAGGCAGCCCCAGGGAGCCTTTGGACAGTTGTAAGAGATTAGCCTGTAGCGGTAATGTGGCATGATCATGTGCTTTCACGAAGATGACGTGATGGTAGTATAAAGTGGGTGTGGGCGCGGTGTCCACGCCGTCACGGACTTCCCTTTACGTTGAGCATAACTTGTTAAAATGCCATAACTTGCTTTTGAAGCCACGCCCCTCAAGTCTTATTACAATCCACTTCACAGTCCCTGAACTGCCACACGCTTCATATCTATATGTATATATAAACATATATATACATATACATATATAAATATACATACATATATATGTATATATATGTATGTATAAGTATGTATGTGTATATATATATATATATATATATATATATATATATATATATATATATATATATATATACGTACGTACACACACACACACACACATATATATATATATATATATATATATATATATATATATATATATATATATATATATATATATATGTGTATGTATATATATATATATATGTGTATGTATATATATATATATACATGTATATATATATACATATATATATACATATATATATATATATAAAATTGTAATACTGTTTTCTATTATTTTTTCTAATTTATTACTTAACTATAACATTTTTTTATGTTGTATATATTATTTATTTAATTTTCATTTATTTTATTTTTGATTTTACACATTGTCACTGTATTATCACTGTATTATGTTTTATGTGTCAGAGGGGGGTAGCATTTAATAAAAACCAGCTTCCTCCAACTCCTTTTCAAACAGAATATGACAATTTAATTGTTTGTGTGATTATCAGTGCAAGTTTATTTTTAATATCTACAATGACTTTATTATTATTTATTTTTTTACATACTTAAAAAGGTTCTAAATAAATATTTCATTCATTCACTCATTCATTCAAGATACTGGAGTAAAAGGTATATGGTAAATGGAAGTAATGGTAAAGTATGAAAAAGCTATGAAATGAGAAAAAATACATAAATGGTAAAAAAGATGCATCAAAACAATGGTAATCATGAATTGCTGGACCCTGAATCTAAATCAAATGGAAAGGTACTTCATATGGCACACCCCCTAATGTTTAGTGAGACAGAACCATCCCTCCTAGATAGTAATCACAACACAACCTAGATGAGCTTGAACCTTTAGATCGGTCCACACCTTCATCATCTCTCCTTAACTCAGATTAAACCAGTTAACTCCAATTGGCAAGAAATAGCGACTAGTGTTTAAATTCACATTCAATTCCCTCAAATGTCAGTAACTCCAATGCGACATGGAAAAGTACGCCAGGACAACAGTGACATTTGGACACATCGTCTCCCTCGCCTGTTTGCCCTGCAGGCACTGGTACCTGTAGATCCAAGATTTCTCCGGGCAAAGTAAACATGAAACTTGTCTGCAAAGCTTGCAAGTAGCCACTGAGATTTCACCTTTCAACTTTAAATAGGGATTTTGTGACAGTTGTTAGGAAGTGATTTAAATCAGGCTAAGTAATTACTTAACAACAGCCATAAATTACTTAGGGCAGAAGTGAGAGGAGTTTCACACGTAGGAGAAAATAAAGACATTCTTGCGTCACATCTTTGAAAGTTTAGAGCTTAATTTTATCAATTCATATATCAGGCTGACATTTATCTACCTGTCTGGCTTTACACTCTTTTTGTTGGGGAAAAATGTTCACCTTATCTGACTTCACTGAAAACAAAGAGCCACAGAAGGGAGGAGTCTATATGTGAAGAAGCTACCCATAAGTCTTTGGTTTCTCCTGGGTCAGTGCTGTAGCCAAGGCTAAGAGACAATGGTTTCAGCCGAGGAATGCTGTGGTTCCTTTTAGCTTTCTGGCTCAAATCTAGCAACTGTCTGAACTGTGACAGACTTATTCTGTTGCACGGTTTACTGGGCCACTTTGTAAACTGACCAATACACTTTATTTGGTTGTAAACATTCTCTGTGTCATAAACCAGTAGAGTCTTTGTATTCGACTATTTATGCTTTTAATTATATTCTTTTTCAAAATGTCCCTAAATTGGAAAAAGTTTCAAATTTGGTTTTGGATTGGGTAATAAATTAAACATATGAATGTAGATTCATCATAACCCTAACCCTAACCAAATAAAATTAACTATAATAATAAAGAATCTATTTTATTTATATTTTTAAACAGAATATTGATGGATGAGTAATCTGAACCAAAACTGAAAGGGTTTAGACCAGGGGTGTCAAATAAGCAGCCCTCGGGCCGGATCCGGCCCGCAAGCAGGTTAAATCCGGCCCGCGAGATGGTTGTGTAAACTTTATTTTCATACTTTATAGTGTAGAGTGAAAATAAACTTATCAGTGTGAGCAAGTTTTCTCTGTAACGAGTATAAGTAAAACAAAGCTGCACTCAAGGCTCACACAAGAACTTGAATCACATCCTGAAGTTGGCCGCCACTCAGGATGTGACTTCTGATACTGATGTGCTGGTGAAAGCTAAAAGATGTTAAGTAAAATGAGTCAAATATACTTTAAGCATTGCATAAAACTGATCTAGCCATGTGATATGTAAACTCTTTGAATCACTAAGGAATGTTTTTTTTATTTGTTGATTTTTTTTTTATTTTTTTTTTTTTCAAATCTTCAAGTACACTTCAGGTGTTGTACTTGTACTATTTTGGATACATTGTCCTCAGGCTCCAGCCTTGTTTTATATTGATTGTATTAAAACAAAGAAAACAATCTGAAGTTGTTTTTTTATTTACCGGTCCGGCCCACTTGGGACTAGATTTCCCTCAATGTGGCCCCTGAGCTAAAATGAGTTTGACACCCCTGGTTTAGACAACGTGAATATTATGACTATCATTGTGGCTTGCAGGCCACCATTAAAAATACAGACAATAGGTATTCTAGTTGCTATGTATATCTTTCAGTGGTCTTTCCCAACCCATATTTGGTTTTAGGGTATGGCAAACCATCAAAATATGTAGTCTAAGCGTGATGTTGGAACCATGTCAACATGCAGCAAATCTACATAAGTTTGGTCCTATTTTAGGTTCAATCATCCTGAGGAACCTTGAGTTCTCCAACGGAAGAGGTGACTGGGTGCAGAACAATCACAGGACTGCCTCAAGGCAAAGCATCAATCTTTTTGCACCTCACACCAAATGTGACACTTCAGTGTGGTGAAACTAAAAAAGGGAGAACTTCAATACTTAATAATTATTATTAAATACTGCTCCATCATTAGAAAAGACAGAGAGATGTTTAAGTTAGTTCATTATGATAGTGATGTTAAAGAAACTCATCTCAAGGTAATCAGGTAATGAATAATAGTGAAAGTTATCTGAGCTGAAGAGGGTGAAAGTGTAAACATGTGGATTTTAAAAAAGATAATTAGATGAACAGTTCAGGTTTTACAGAGACAGAGGATCTTAGGAAACAGATACTTCACTTCAACACTGCAGATTCCTAATTTGTGAAACTAGATGAAAACAGAATTTCTCTAAATAAAACAGTTTTAAAGTTTACAAAAGTTAAATTATTTGTCTGATAAAACAGACAATAGGAATTTGTGTTTTGTTTGGTTTGGGCGATAACTTTTGGGCACTATTGCCTTTCCCTTTGACTGACAGACGGAAGATAAAAGAACACTGAAAGGATAAATGATGGAGAAACAAGAATTCCAAAATAAGAGTAAGTTTCTTCTAAGCAAAATTAAACATCAAACATGTCACAGGGACTTTCTGACACGTAACCTGCTGAGAAAAATACAGATTACAAAATATAGCCTCCCCCACCAACATATGATGAGTTCCCCAACAAAGACACAGTGAGGTTTACCAAGCCACAAGCTGACTGACCAAAACCTTTATGAGTGTTTGTTTTTCTGAGAAACGAAGGTGTTTAAGTGTTGTTTGGTGCTGGTCTGGTTTGGCTCTGAAACCTCCTTCTTGGCATTGTAATTGGGAGCCTGGGGGAAGAACTGTTTGTCTTGGCAGCATGACTTGGCCTCCAGTTCCAAATGCCCAGTACACAAATCTTAACAGTGCTGAAGAACCACTTCAGCCTAAATGAGAGAATTATTTGGCTTTAAGCAACATGAAAAGCCATGCAACGTTTTGTAACAAAAAATAAATAAATAAATAAACAAACAATCATAATGTTCATGGACAAATGTCCTCAGTTAGATCAGAATTTGCTGCCTTGCATTTTTTGGACATGAAGGTACAATATTTAGAAATTAGGTGAGAATGACATCCTGTGGTCAAATTTGGGTACTGCAGTCCATTTTTCTAAACAGAAAGTTGCTATCTTGCTCCTCTGTGAGTTTCATGGCTGTTATCAGCTACGAGTCTGCACCAGAAGAGTCTAAATGACAAGCAAAGAGGAGTTATACGCTGTAAGTTAGATAAATACTCTCAGAAGTAGAGGTACCAAACTGTACTTCAAAGGGCTTGTCGCTGGGGGTGTTCCTTTTTGAAGGACATTTCTGTACCCTTTAGTCCTGGTCCATTTTTCTACCTCATGTAGTTGTACCATTTAAAGTACAACCATGTACCTCTTAAGACAAAAATGTACCTTCAAGCTATAGTACAGAAATGTTCCCTTGAAAAGGGTACAAAAGAGTACTTATAAGGGTATGCCCCCAGCGACAACCTATTCCGTACCTAAAAGAGCCAAAAATGTACCCCAATTATTCACAATATTTGTTTGATGACCATTTATTTTCATTAAAAGAATCACAGAAAGCAATTAAACAACAAATCACGCACACAGTTTTGATAAAATTCATACATTGTCATTGGACATGTTAAGTAATATAGTTTCATGTAAAAATGTTAAAGAAGCACAACGTTAAGTAGAACATGTGCATGTCAATTTTTTTTTAACAGACACATCACACAGAATACCTCAATGACACAAACAGCTTACCATCAACTAAATATGTGTCTAGAGCTTGAAAGTCTAATTCATTTCCTGGATTGAACAGGATCCAGTCATTGTCTCTTACTATGTAACTGATGGGTTCTGTCATGTTCATTTTTGATTTGCAATGTTCTTTAATCATGAATGGTGAACAAATTGAATCACATGCTCTCTGGAAAAAGTCGGATGTAGACAAAACCTGCTCAAGTTCTGGACAATCACTGAGATGGAAACCATTTTCATCCAAATGATAACAAATAAACCAGTCGTGGTTTTCTTTAAAAAAAACACAAAAGAAAATTAAGATCATTAACAATGTCTTGCTGAACAGAGAGTGGGAGATTATTTGTTTCTGTACATTTGAGAATAAAGCTAAACAAATGATCTCTTAAATTATCAAGCAAATTGTCCATACTAGGTGGCGTGGGCTGATGAGCCGTGTGTGTGTGTGTGTCATCAGGACTGTTTGTGTGTGCTTCCTCAACCTCTGTGTGCATGTTTTTCAAAACGTTCTTAACTCCCTCAAAGCAATCCAAAATTGATTTATGTTTGTGATACGCATGGCGCCGAAAAGAATGATATTTGGAAAAAGCTGCCTTTATTCCACAAGTGATGCTGAAATGAGGTTCATGTGCATGTACTAACCCAACATGGGTAATCAACTTCCTTAGAGTAAATGTCCTTTTTGAACATTTTGAACACTTGTGGAGTGCAGGCATATTTAGTACAGTTGGTTAAGTACTCTAGTGACGCTTACTGGCTGGGGTTTGTGTCTTTGTTCTACTATGCTGACAATGCAGTGCTGAAGAAACATACGTGTCTTCATGAAGTATGCTGGGTAGGTCATGTTGAACACGAAGTATGTAGAGAAGGCTGCGATGTAGGCCTCATCCAGCGAGCGGCAAGAACAAACATCCAGTCCAAGTGTCACAACACAGTGGCACCGTCTTGAGAGGGCAGTTTCCCAATTCTTGTCCTTCATTTGAATGGTTGAGTATGGACTCATGGGGTTATTCTGAAGAAGAGGAAGAAAAATATTAGTATATATATCTATCTATATACACAGACATAGATAGATAAAGACAGACAGATATACATACAGGCAGACGGATAGATAGTGGATAAAAAGCCTTTCAATTATAACCTCTACAGTAAACGAAAAGCTACTTGACCAAGACTGTTGTGGAAGTGTTTGATAAACAGTTTGACTTAGGACTGCTCAATTAATCGAATTTTAATCCCAATTACGATCTGAGTTTTAAACGATTATAAAAACAAAACAAGCCGATTATTTGCTCCTCCCACTTGCGCTGCCCTGAGTTGCAAATGAAGCGCTCCTCCCACAGTGTTGCCAACTTAGCGACTTTGACGCTATTTCTAACAGCTTTTCAGACCCCCTTCTTGACTTTTTAAATCTTAAAAATACCTAGTGAACATCTCAGAAACATGTCTGGTAACCCTTAGCTACTTTCTGGATAACTGTCGTCGACATTGCCTGCAGGTTAGCTAAACACTCCGCCTGTGCTCCGGACCGTTCTTCAGGACATTAGGAAAGGGAATGATGTAGTGATGTGTCGGTCGCTAAAGAAACAGCTCTCGGAGCCGGCTCCCTGTTGGAGTAACCAGAGTGAGTGACACACACGCCGCACCTGCGGACTCCTGAGCCGCTAAAAACGGCTAAATGTGTGCGTGCTAAACACACGTGCAGCTTGCCCCTGATTGCTGTGAGACCGGGTTGGGGGGTGGGGGGTGCAGCTGTGGTTGGGACAATTATTACATTAACTGATGGACTTGTAAATAATTATTTATAAATAAGGTAGAAATAACTTCCTCACGCTGATAAATAATCACTAATCTCTCTGAGGACACGGTGCTAGTGCACTCTCCTACAGCACCTTGACACGACTAAATAAATGTTACGCAACATTTTGTGAACATCAATTTATTTGCATTTATTTGTTATAAATGCCACTGTATAACTCTTGCTGTCAGTATTAGCAAGATATTGGTATTTGGGTCTGTACTGGTTAGACTTAAATGAGTTAAACCAAGGTCTATAGCCCTTGGGTCATAGACTATGAGCTATAAGTACATTGGTCTTTTTATACTGGGAATCCGGAGTTATTTTAGTGATCATCTTGTTATTTATTTTTGTCCTGATTGCGCCCTGAGCAATTTTATGACTGAATAAAAACAAATAAAATCAACATAAATTGAAAAATCTTCTTAAATATTCGAGATCTCAATTTCAGTCACAATAATCGTGATTATTGTTTTTGCCTTAATCGAGCAGCCCTAGTTTGACTGGAAATATTCAAGGGCAAAGCAATCACGCATACATCGGACATAACTCAAGAGAGCACAGCAGCACTGTAGGTTACCAAAGCAGTGCTCCCCCTACATAGGGCTAGCTGTGGTGTTGAACCCCAGCTGAATGTAAAACATCATGCCTACAAAATGCAGAGAATGAAACTTGTGGCCAAATTATGGATATGCATTGCATCACGTTTTTACCCCTCAAAAGATGATGAAATCTTCAATCCTCTCCTTGAAGATGGTTGGCAAGAGGAGAAGTCCCCCTTTGAAGACAACTCCTAGGTCATACAGATACAAATGTACATAATTAAATTTTGACAGATATTAATAATGTGCAAATTCCCACAAACATCCTTGTGCATTCTGCACAATGGTACATCCGTTCTCTTTGGCAAAGATCACACATGAATTACATAATTGTTGCACTATTTCTATGTATTCAAATTAGCACCTGTAAGGTGCTCAGCCAGTGCATTCTCTCTTGCCTCCATGTAGACCTTCTTCAGTGGCAAACCCTTAGTCATTTTAAGAAGATTCTGAAGAACCGCGGTGATGTCGCTAAAGCGGTGACAGTGTTGTCCTGAGACGGATGTATAGCATCAACCTCGTCACACAACTGGAAATAAATAAAAGCAAAATAGGCAAAAGTATTTAAATAATCCCGCAAAACAGCTGGGTCAGGAGAATGACTGGGCTGGTTAAAAATATTTTTTCCCCACATTTCTAACTCTAGCAAATATGTCAACAGACAAAATTACAATTTTGGTGGAAAATCCCTTTAAGTGCTTTAACCCTTGGAAAAAATAGTCTCAAGATTTTGAAAATATTAAGTAATCAATGAATCCAGAATACAGATTTCCTGACAATAAAAATCATTAGCTGTGTTCCCAATCATCTTAATTATTACCCCTGAAGATGTCCCCAGGAATGGATATCTCTTTAAGAGGTCCACAGTAGACATTCGTTCTATTTCTCGACATCTCCATGCAAAGGTTTTCACCACTGTTGTGTCTGGATTTAGCTTTCTGTGTTGATCCAGGAGAACCATGACATGAGCTTCAATGGAGGCTGCATCTTCCCCCACAAAGCACGATTCCTTTGTCAAAGCAGATATCAGTGTTACCAATCATGTGTAAAATCTGATAAGTTAAAGTAACTTGAAGTAATGTGCACACTGAATGCCTTAAAAACATGCAGAATGGGAATTGCAAGCTGAGCTGATTTTTGTCAATTCAAATGGGAAATTGCTGTTATTATAATTAATTAATATTACTGTTATTTCAAGGCAATAGGTTTGCACGTTTCTTTTAACTAATGTGTACTTTTAGCTTTTACAGTGAACAGAATAAGACATTGGCTATTTTTCCCAAGCTCTTAAGCCTAGTTTAAGCTTCTGCATAGGGTTGGGCATAATTTGATTTTGATTCAATTCAATTCAAGTTTATTTATATAGCGCCAAATCACGACAAGAGTCGTATCGAGGCACTTCACATAATAAACATTCCAATTCAGGTCAGTTCATTAAGCCAATCAGAAATAACGTTTCCTATATAAGGAACAGTGTGAATGATTTGAATGTGTAAACTGTTTGAACGATTCCGATTCCAATTCCGATTCCTTTTTTCGATTCCGGTTCCTATGGATTCCTGATTCCGATTCTTTGAAGACATGACATGTTTTACATGAGCCAGCTAACCACAGGTCGTACTTGATGAAATAATCTTAACTTCAACATGACTTTTAATTCTATGAACAATAACATCACCTTCATTTACACAAAAACATGTTTTGGAGAAAAAAAGAAAAAGACTTGCAGCACAACCAGTGTGTTTGTTTCTGACCACAACCGAAGTCTGAAAGAAGCCTCTGGGATGAGAGGCTAAATGTCTCCAACATATCCAGAAACGTCCAGCTGTTTTCAGCTGAAACTCGCAGGATGATCATGTCCAGGATGACTGAGAACTACACCTCCATGCTGCAGCAGCCATGTTTAAACACGTGTTTGTATACATATCTATGGGAGGAACGCTAACCAACCCCGTGCACCCTCACGGACACCGCAGGAAGACGTTGCTCTTGATACCCCCCTCCCGCTCTCTTGGCTTCACTTTGTTCAAAGGAGCCAGTCTTTTGAACGGCTCTTTGAGGTAAACGACCGACTAATGAACGGCTCCCATGAAAGAGCCATAAATCCCATCACTAACCACGACCTAAGCTGCCTGATGCGTTGTGGCTAAAAGTGGCATTGTTTTCTGAAAGAGTCTTGGAGAAAATGAAAAGTCGATCCTTGATAAATACGCATCCGGCTGACATGATGGGGGGTTGAAGATACTTTTTCCCTGCGCTGCGCTAACAGCTGTCATGTTCGACATTCCGCCAAGAAGTTGAAATGGTACAAATGTGTACCTTCTATTGTTAAAATTCCTTCAAGCGGGAAACAACATCGATGGCTGATGCAACAAAAGTTTACATACAAATCATATAATTAATAGCTAGATTTACATGCTAGAATGCAATGAGACATTATTGGTTTTAAAAATGTTTGTGTACTCAATAAAGCACGAATATGGCAGTCAGAGAGACATTGCACTAATAGTATGGTACTAATTAGCACCCTTCCTTTGTTTAAAACAGCTACCAGCTAGCTAATCACTCATGCTAAAGAAAGCTATTCGGACATTTGCTAACTTTAGTGTCAAACTACACGTCGTCATTTAAAAAAAAATAATAATAATCACACCTCACTTACCTCTAAACTTTTGAGCCTCTTCCTCTGACACATCAATGCAGCCTTCATCCATCAACATTTGAAGGAGCTCCTCAGTCGATAGACCCCTGAGAGTCATTTTCTGTGTCGACGTGGATGCGGAGCGCTCTAGTCTGTAGTGATGTGTCGGTCGCGAACGAACCGACTCTAAGAGCCGGCTCTTTGAAAAGAACGATGGGAACCGGCTCGTCATTGGGAGCCGTCCCCTCCCCTCCCCCCTCCCCTCTTGCTTTGGTGAAAGCTACAGGCGATTGGTCAACATGTGTAACTGTGTGTCCAGACTGTCCACACACAGCAGTAGGGGTGGGGAAGAGGGAGGATCAGACTCAGACACACAGCAGAGCACATGTGGGAGGAGCAAGACGAAAGGGAATGAGGAGGAGGAAAAAGCCGAGTGAGAGAGAGGAGAGTGCGATGAAGACGGGTGAGAAAATGAGCGCCAGCAGTCGGAAAGTGGAGATTTCTTAAAACATTTAGTTATTAAATCCATATAAATGATAAATATTCGATATATTGCATTTTTTACATTAGTAGATTATTTTACATATAGTATTGCATGATCTTGGTTATAAATGTACTCTACGCAACAGAACATCTGAGGAGCCACTTGGGAGCCGAAAGAGCCGTCTCTTTTTGGTGAGCTGAGCCAAAAGAACTGGCTCTCTAAAAAGAGCCGGAGTTCCCATCACTACCAGTCTGTGAGCACAGCAGCCGTTGTGTATTTAGCGTGTGGTATTAATGCGCTTTGCGAACATGTTATATGGCAATCAAAATATGTGGTATCAATGCGCGCTTGCTTAGAAATCGTTTTACTGTCTTGGGGAACTATATGACTTGGTAATTTACAAGTTATAATTACCATAAAATAGAAAGCTACTTGACATTGTGACTTTAGAAGAACTCAGTTTAACTTAAAGAGCAAGTCACCCCCAAGTACATTAATAAAAGGACCCTTGTTGTAAAGTGTTACCAACCTCAAAATTAATTAACAATTGCAGGATGTTGTAAAAGCGAAAAACGAAATGGCCTGACACAACAGTAAATTTGTATCACATTTTTGAAAGCTAAAACCAATATTTAAAGCATATTAAAAATGTAAGGACGAAACGTATTAGAATGGAAATTTACCAGCCTAAGCCAGGCTTGCAGGTGCGGTGCAGGTTGAAATGGTACATATTTTAACTTTATATCCAGTTGGACCCTTAAAGGAGCAAGTATGGCCTTCTAAAGACCAATATTGTGCTTTTGAGGGAACATTTAAAAAAATTTACCTACAGGTACAAAAACTGTTCTTCTCCCATACCTCTATTTCTGAGAGTGCATTGTCATATCTGGTGTTAGCACTTGTAGGTGTTTTACAGTAGGGAACACTTACTACACGTATTACATACATCTCCAGTATTAGAGGAGTGAGGCCCTCTTGGTGTTATTGTTCTGAACGACTTATTAAAAGGAAGTAAAACACCACGATGGACTCATTACTCACTTAACACATACCTTTCCCTATAATATCGAGTTATTGGTAACTGAGAAAACTCGAGATATTTTTAGAACCGACTTGTTTTCTTCTAATTCACCATTAGCATTGTTAGCTGACTGTTAGCCTCTACCATCTTTACCTGATATAAGAATAAAGAAAAATACGCCTTGGCTAAATAACTTCTGGGTCGCTCCTGTTTACTGGCTTCAGTTTTTTAAACAACTCTGGAGCTTTTTGCCCGTCTGCGTCAAATTACATATGACAGCGCAGCCGAGTTAGATCGGCACAATCTCTGCAACCTCACGGACTCACAGGTTGTAAACAGTAGCTCTGTCCCTCTTTGGCCTTTTTAAAAGGAGAAAAACTGACAACACCCCCAGAGGGCTGAGAAAGAAATCTGTTTCAATGGAACCTTTTTTCCAGCATGACTAAGACATTACTGCTTTAGGATTATTTCATTGTCAAATTCTTACATATTGCCCCTTTAACGATTGACCATCCAAAATAGGATTTTTTATCTTTTTTTTTTTAATAAAACCCCATTCTCTTCTTCGTTTGGATCTCTCAGATAAATAAAGCTTGATTTGATGACCCTGATGGAAGCTGGGTGGTGAGCAGGGTTACTTACCTTGACCTTGTGCTGTTTGAGGGAGCAAGGTGATGAGAACAAAGGCCAGCAAGGAAACACTCAGTCTGACCGAGAGCTGCATCCTGATACCAGCACACCAGAGGACAGGAAAGACCTGAGAGTGAGACGAGAGAGGTCACAGAGAACTGTCATTTTTTTAAAATCTGAATATCTGAATATTCTTATCATTTTGTTAAAATAAGTATTACTTAAACCTAGTTTCGGGGATCAGGTGCAGCCAGTTTTATAAAAATTACCTAAATATTATACTAAAAAGTATTAAAACTTTTCAAAAAGTGAAATCTTCACTGATTCTTGATTAATGCATAAAAAATAAAGTTTTATTTCATTCAGGAAAAAATAAGTTAAAAATATGTTCTTTTTAAATGTTTCAGCTAAAAAGTTCAAATGAACATGAAAAGTGTTCTGGTGAAAATATTTAATTCAAATGAAGACCCAGAACAGTTTCCAGGGTGCTGTCAGTTTCAGTCATATAATGAAATCACTTGCAAATTCCAGATTAAAGCACTGGTGACTTTGCAAGGTTGAGTGTACCTAAAATACATTTTCTTTCGTTTCCTTCTGTTCTAAGAAATTTTTTATCCAAACTTTGGAGTTTGATGAGTTGGCATTTCATGAGCTACATGCAAGTCTCTCCAGCTGCATCATCCATGAAAGACAGTGTAGTGCAGTAGTTGTCCCCACCATTTAGTGTATTTTAAAATGAGTTAAACCTTAAAATAACCTAAATGCATTGTGTGCAGAGTTTTTTTTATTTTTATTTTTATGCGCAAGTCATTTCTAACAATTAGCTGGATTTTGGCCATTTCGACGGTTTTCATTTATAAAAGGTTAAGTTGTGATACAAAGACATATTACATCCACGCCTCAGTGGAATTTCGCATCTACCTATGAACTGTTTTACCATGCAAACACTGAATACGCACGCAGCCATAAAAACATTGCAGCGCTGAGCCCACCATGAGCATGTTTTACTGTTCAGTTAATAAAACAGCTGAAGTTCCCCTTAATTGACATGAGCACAGGTGAGGTCTGCACGTCTCGCCTCCAGCAGCACAACGAGCAGCGTTGTGAGGTGGAGAAAGGAGCTTCACGGATTTCTGACCCGGTTCTGGTTCTGTGCAGAGAGAAGAAAGAGCAGCTTTACCTTCTCAGATCATGTGTTTCCAGGTTCTGCAGCTTTCCTCCGGACAGCTCAATGACAGCTTCCTTTAGTCCACACCGACTCTGATCAGGTCTGTTCAACAACTCTCTGATGCAGACCTGGAGACAAGTTAGAACTAATCATGCGATAAACTTCCTGTTAGAATTTCAAAATAAAATACACAATAATTCTCGTTTGATTCCGATGCTTTGTAACACTTCAGTCATTGAGTAGAAACAAAAAAAATACGTAAATTTTACTTCAACTAGTATTTGATAAATGATGCAGTAAGTATGCATTACTTAGTCCCAGAATACTCAGCAGCAACACTGACAAAAATAAATGAATAAATAAATAAAAATAAACATTTTATCTTACTGTCCTAAAACTTAGTTTGACACTAATCTGTTTTTTTCTAATTAGGCTACCTGTAAAAATCATAAACATATTGAGCAACACCCAGTACCTTTACTGTGAGAAACCTTTTTTTTTTTTTTTTTTTTTTGAGCTGGTATTGTTGGTTAGGGAGATGGAACAATAGTGATTTAAGTAAACCCCAAAGGTGTTTAGTCAATTATTTAGCCTATTTTTAGTAACTAGTTTGGTTTTTATGGAAACACTGCTTTGATTAGGGACCCATAAATTAAATATTTTCTATATTTTAGATAAATTTCTAATTGATAATAGTAATTATTATTATTATTATTATTATTATTATTATTATTATTATTATTATTATTATTATTATTATTATTAACTATTCCAAAAACAATAACAGATTTAGTCCATTTTAGCTTTACTCAAGAAGCATTTTCCAACCTTTATTTTGAAGGGAGACTTTGCTCTATTTCCTACCTTAGAGTGAACTTAACCTCAATGATAAGTCTTTTTCTCAGTTGAGACTTGCAACGGGCTGATGGGTGTTCCCGCCTCATTCACTGTCTCCCCCTGCAGCTATTCATTCCTTTAACTCTGTTTAATGCAAGGCGCGGCTGCAGAAAAATGCGTTTGAGTGTCATGAAAGAAGGTGTATAATGTGTATCCACTTGACTCCTGGTTACATGTGCTGGAGCTCCAGTTAATAGAGCACTCTCAGTTCTGGGCAGGTGCTGTTGTAAATCTAGAAGCTTGAATTATGGAAGAAGAAATGGGGCACAATGAATGCTGTCAAAATAACTGTTCAGATTTACTTATGAAAGGGATTTTTAAGGTCACAGGAAACTAGAACTGCATCAACAGTGAAGGGAAGCTGCCAAATCAAAACCAAAAATGTGTTTTTGACAGGGAAAACATAAGGTTTTCACATGTGCAAAATGTGTTACGTGTAATGAATGGAATTTTTGAACAGAAAACTTCACATTTTAAAAGGAAATGTTTTCACTTAAGTATATGTTTTTTTAAACAGGACATGTGAATTTCATTTTGCACATAGAAAATGTAGTTTCCAAATGAAAAACATGAAATTCTCATATTGCACAATTTCACATGTGTGAAATATATGCAATTAAATTTTTTTCTAAACAGCATATTTAGAACAACAGAACAAAGCAGGTCTTTTGAACAACCAAACTGGTTTCAAACTAAATTCCAACATTAATAAGTGAACAAGTGAAAATTGTATAGTTTCACATGTGCACTGAAATGACAAGGGATATGACACATGTTAAGTAGGTGTTTTTCTCTTGGAAAATACCTTTTCGTTACAAAGTCAATGTCACATATAAAAAATAGGTTTTCACACAAGCAATAGTCACATATTCAATGTGGCTTACACAACAGAAATGTCAGGGACCAAAAAAACTAGACTTCAATTGGTAAAATTGTCTGCTGTTAAATGTGCAAAATGCTGTAAATGACATGCCATTTATTAAAAAAAAACATGTGAACCAGGTCTTTTACAAAAGAAAATATTTAGATTAGAATTAGGCCCTGTCCACGCGTAGACGGGGATCTGCCAAAACATAGACATTTTTCTACGTTTGGCCTGTCATCCACACGAAAACGGAGTTTTTTCACACGAAAACGGATCTTTTTAAAAACTGAGGCCAGAATGAAGATCTGCGTTTTCTCCGTTTTGGGTGTCTGCGTGTGGACAGACAAAACCGGAGTTTTAAGGTCCGCAACGTCACTTTCCGCGACAAAAAAATGCTGACATCACGTGTGCGACCTGTGTTTACACTAGCCGACATCATGGGTGCCCTCAGAGCTGCGCTCTGTCACTACCCGATCCATCAATTGTCCAAGCGCTTTTTGCTTGTTTGTGTTAGCAAGCGGAATTACTGCTCCTTGCGGAAGACCACAGACGAAGGACGAGGTTAAGAACGGGGGAAGTACTGCCACCTACAGGTCTGGCATGTACTTAACAACGTATTTATCCGGGTACGTGTGGACAGTTTTTTTTTAAACGAGGTGGTGTGGATGCAAGTTTGTGGAGGGGCGGATATTCGTTTAAAAAAACGGCTACGTGTGGATTAGGCCTTGGAGACAACAATGTTGCAACAAAAATGACATTTAACTTGTACATATGAAAATTACGGATGATACATGACATGTATGAAATCGCTGCTTTGCACGAGGGAGACAGTTGTGTAAGGCCTGCTTAACGCAGCAGAATTTTTCAATTGTCAAATGATTTTCAAAACATGAGAGACCACACATGCAGCATTTAAAACTCATGGATAAACCTGGTTTGGTCCTACGGTGTTTGGTGTACAGCAACGCCGGGGGGGGGGGGGGGGGGGGGAACACTGCACATGAACATGGAAGTCTTACAAGAACAAACGTGATTTCACGGTAAACAAACATGGTTCAGCACACTTCCTCACCTTCTGGTTGGCTACATGTCACATTCAGCAGGCAGCACACTTGTTTGTCCTCCAAAATCAGACCAAGACTATTGAACAAATTTTAAAGACTGTAAATATGATCCAAGCAGCGCAGACGTGCTTTGGGCAGAGCAGAGCGCTCATAACACACCACACATGGTAGGAATGCCTAATAAGATTGTCTTTAGAGCCACTTGGGCTTAAGGAGCAGATTTGGTGAAAAATCAGCACGATTGTATTACTGCATGAACCAGGTTAACCAAAATAACCTGAACACGTGAAAATCACATTTTTTAAAATAGCAATAACTATTATGACAGGATTATTTTTGTAGGAAGTGTGTTTTTAACAAAATAACGTCACACGATCTTCACATGTAGAAACTAATGAGTTTATATTATTCAAAAGTGGGAAATGTGGTTTTAGAAATATTTTATATATTTTTATTTCTAACCACATTTTGAAATATAAATCAAATTAATGCAGCTTTTCTTTCAAGCATTTTATACATAAAAGTAACCAAATTTCCACTTTTTACAGTCCCTGGAAAAGCTATTAGAATGACTCCTCTGGTTTATTTTTCATTTGTTCTCATAAAACCATCTGATGACATTACCTGATGGTTTTGGGATCATTTCCAAATGTTTTATTTGTTTGATCATCCATTACTCCCTCACAACCTTTTATTTTATTGTTTTGGTTTTGCGATGGTCTCAATTTGGCATTAAATCTTTTAGTTCTCACATCTTGACTTCTATTTTTCTATATTATCTAAATAATTTTGAGGTATATTTTACAAACCCTGAATTTTTTGGGTTAAATCAAAAGCTAGAAGAAGATCCAACAGGACTCAGGACTACTGATTCCATATTTATTTCACCAGGAGTTGCAATATACTATACATTACTTCAGATATTTTACCACCTTATTTTGTTTGTTTTTGTTACCGCGGTCGACTAACGATCACACAGAACAGCATCTCTTGATGTGCAGGTGTCTTTATCTTGAAGATACTGCAGAGCCTTGAAAGAATAATGGGCCTC
This sequence comes from Nothobranchius furzeri, assembly GCF_043380555.1. Lineage (NCBI taxonomy): Eukaryota > Metazoa > Chordata > Actinopteri > Cyprinodontiformes > Nothobranchiidae > Nothobranchius > Nothobranchius furzeri. The sequence continues at coordinate 12,171,475 of NC_091759.1, forward strand.
TGTCTGCTGAAGGTGAGGGTTAAGCCTCTCTTGTTATGGGTTTGTTTGCACTTCATGTGGCTTTAAACAGGCAAAACCGAGGTCTCGCAAGTCTCAGGCATTATCATAATCATAAATATTTAACAGTGAAATGTTGAGTTTTGAAAGTCCCTAAACTGCAACTTGAATAAACGAAGTCTTCCCGAGTGTCCTTTGACATTATTTTGTGTCCAAAGTTAGATTTTATAGTGTAACCCACCTCATGTATCAAAAATATCAGCATAAATAAAGCCTCAGTCCACCTTAATAACTGGTGTAATAAAAACAAGTCACACATAAAATGTAAAACTGGTTCTTCTGTGTCTGAAATCAGAAATGACTGTTCTTGAATGGAGAAAGCAAAAACACTCCAGGAAACACTAATCAATTCATCATGCCAACACTTCTGCCTGGAAGCAGATTTCTGTTGAGCAAGCAAAGCCTGCAGGCGTGGGGATTTTTTAAATGTAGGCCAGCAGAAAGATTCAGCGTTTTTTAATGTTATTTTAAGTAATTTCGATTGCTGTTTTGCTCCACAAAACTAGTCTTTTCCATATATCAATTGATGTCCACCGGCTCAAAATAACTCTTTTAAACATGCCTTTCTTATCAGTTTGAATATGCTTTGACTACTCAGGTGCATGAAGTAATAAAATGCAGACAACATTCAGGTTTGAATGTTTTATAAGGTGTCTTTAAAGAAATATTGATGCTTTTGCTCAATTAAAGGTGCATTAGGTAAGATTGACATCCTGTTGTCAGATTCAGGTACTGCAGTCCATCTATCACATCAAACGAGTCCACTCTAAGCTTGTTGACAGTTACAATATTTATTTCTGAGTTGTTGGTAATTTAAATAGTAGCCTGAGATTTTTTAGTCAACTTTTGTTTTTTACTACACTTTTAGTATTGTTAGCTCAAGATTAGCCTCTAGTCCTCTTTACCCGATATTAGAGTCAAACAAAATTTGTTTTACTTTATTTTGCTTCTGGGTTTCTCATTCTACTGGCCCCCAAAGTGCCTTGAAACAGCACTGGGTGTGGGACTGAGTTTTGAATGTGATATAAATATTACATCTTAGGTGTGTTCTTGCTGTGTCTTTCTAAATCCATGCTTTCGTTCTTTTTTAAACACAGAAACAGTTTTGTTTACCTGTTTGTAGCTACAGTTTCGCCGACGGCTGCCGGCTTCTTCAGGCTGACGCTGATGGTGGCGCGTCACTTCCTTCTCCGTTTATCTGCGGGCAGCAGAGGACGTTGTCGCCCTCTACTGCCCGCTCTCCCCTCTCCGACGATGCAGTCCCATGCGTGGTCCAGCGTGTAAACTCCGTCGTCCCTGTTCATGGTCCCACATCCACGTCTCCTTATCTCGATTGCTTCCTTGATCCATCTTTTGTATTTTTGTTGTTCGGTGGTTATCATCCGTGTGCTGTCCCAGTCCATTATATGGTTTTCTCTTAAGCAATGATCTGTTACGGCTGACTTTTTTTATTGTACTTTCTGCTTCTTCTTTTGCTGCTCTTGTGTGTTTACGATTTGCCTCTTTCTCGCACTCCTTTCTGTGTTCTATTGTCCGTGTGTTGAGTTGGCGTCCAGTTTCTCCTATGTATGTTTTATTGCTTATTTTGCATGGGATTTCGTAGATGACTCCACATTTTTGTCCAGCTGATATTTTGTCTTTTGGGTGTACTAGTCTGTTTCTAACTGTTGTGTATGGCTTTGTTGGTGTGTTTATGTTGTGTTTTTTCATTGTTGCTCTTATTTTTTCCGTTATGCCTCTGATGTATGGTAGGGTTATCACTGGTTTTGGTTCTTGTCTTTCTGGGTTTCTGGTTCTTTTTTTGGGTTGTTCTTTGCTTTCTGTTTTTGTTTGTTGTTTTGCTTTGTTTATTGCCCATGTCGGGTATGCGCAGGTCTTTAAAGCGTATTGTATGTGTTTGTCCTCTTGTTTACGGTCTCTCTCTTCTGTTATTATGTTTGCTCGGTGATATAATGTTCTGATTACTGACATTTTGTGTATGGTGGGGTGTTCTGATGTCCATAATAAATATTGGTCTGTGTGTGTTGGTTTCCTGTATGTGTTCATGTTTAGGGTCCCGTCGGTCTGCCTGGTGATTTTCACATCCATAAATGCTATACTGCCGTCTGTCTCTAACTCATAAGTGAATTTTATGTTGCCCGTGTCGTCAATATTGTTAAGTGTTGTGTTAGTGTTCCTGTTTGTCCTTTTGGTATGATTTCCAGTATGTCATCCACGTAGCGTTTCCATAGTTTTATTTTGCAGTTTGGGGGGGCGGTGGCTATGGCTTTTTGTTCCAGGTCTTCCATGAAAAACTCGCACAGGGTGGCTGATAACGGGTTACCCATGGCGAAGCCTTCCAGTTGTTTGTATATTGTGTTATCATATGTGAAGTAAGTGGAGTTAGCTACCAGTCCTATCAGTTGTGCTATGTCATCTGCTGTGAGGTTTGTCCTTTTGTGTAAAGTTTTGCAAAAATAGTATAGTATTGTATAGTATAGAATTGGCAAAAGAACTAAAGGAAATTACAATAGAAGACAACGACATACTCATCTCACATGACGTCACATCTCTGTTCACAAAAACACCAACCCAAAAAACCATAGACATAGTAGTTAACAGAATCAGACAAGACAAAACTTTACACAAAAGGACAAACCTCACAGCAGATGACATAGCACAACTGATAGGACTGGTAGCTAACTCCACTTACTTCACATACGAAAACACAATATACAAACAACTGGAAGGCTTCGCCATGGGTAACCCGTTATCGGCCACCCTATGCGAGTTTTTCATGGAAGACCTAGAACAAAAAGCCATAGCCACCGCCCCCCCAAACTGCAAAATAAAACTATGGAAACGCTACGTGGATGACATACTGGAAATCATACCAAAAGGACAAACAGGAACACTAACACAACACTTAAACAATATTGACGACACGGGCAACATAAAATTCACTTATGAGTTAGAGACAGACGGCAGTATAGCATTTATGGATGTGAAAATCACCAGGCAGACCGACGGGACCCTAAACATGAACACATACAGGAAACCAACACACACAGACCAATATCTATTATGGACATCAGAACACCCCACCATACACAAAATGTCAGTAATCAGAACATTATATCACCGAGCAAACATAATAACAGAAGAGAGAGACCGTAAACAAGAGGACAAACACATACAATACGCTTTAAAGACCTGCGCATACCCGACATGGGCAATAAACAAAGGAAAACAACAAACAAAAACAGAAAGCAAAGAACAACCCAAAAAAAGAACCAGAAACCCAGAAAGACAAGAACCAAAACCAGTGATAACCCTACCATACATCAGAGGTATAACAGAAAAAATAAGAGCAACAATGAAAAAACACAACATAAACACACCAACAAAGCCATACACAACAGTTAGAAACAGACTAGTACACCCAAAAGACAAAATATCAGCTGGACAAAAATGTGGAGTCATCTACGAAATCCCATGCAAAATAAGCAATAAAACATACATAGGAGAAACCGGACGCCAACTCAATACACGGACAATAGAACACAGAAAGGAGTGCGAGAAAGAGGCAAATCGTAAACACACAAGAGCAGCAAAAGAAGAAGCAGTACAATAAAAAAGTCAGCCGTAACAGATCATTGCTTAAGAGAAAACCATATAATGGACTGGGACAGCACACGGATGATAACCACCGAACAACAAAAATACAAAAGATGGATCAAGGAAGCAATCGAGATAAGGAGACGTGGATGTGGGACCATGAACAGGGACGACGGAGTTTACACGCTGGACCACGCATGGGACTGCATCGTCGGAGAGGGGAGAGCGGGCAGTAGAGGGCGACAACGTCCTCTGCTGCCCGCAGATAAACGGAGAAGGAAGTGACGCGCCACCATCAGCGTCAGCCTGAAGAAGCCGGCAGCCGTCGGCGAAACTGTAGCTACAAACAGGTAAACAAAACTGTTTCTGTGTTTAAAAAAGAACGAAAGCATGGATAAATATCTTAGGTGTGTTCTTGCTGTGTCTTTCTAAATCCATGCTTTCGTTCTTTTTTAAACACAGAAACAGTTTTGTTTACCTGTAAACTGTAGCTACAAACAGGTAAACAAAACTGTTTCTGTGTTTAAAAAAGAACGAAAGCATGGAGCATGGATAAATATTACATGCTAAATTATTGCTTTAGAAAGTGAAAAACGTGTACAGTGATCCCTCGCTACTTCGCGGTTCGTTTATCGCGGATTCACGACTTCGCGGATTTTTTCTTTGGAGCCTTATTCGCAGATTCGCAGTATTTTTCACTGATTCGCGGTATTTTTCTATTCGAAATATCAAGAAATTCCTGTTTTTTTTTCATCAATTTCATCATAAAATGCGCATTTGTTAATTTGAAACTAGCATGTAAGATGGGCTGTGATTTGTTCCATTGGTGATAGATAATGAATCAGCTTCCAAGTTTTGTAATGTCGCCTGTGATTGGTGTTTTGACCTTTTCTCCGACCCCCAACAGCTTCCCTGGTCTCGGAGCCTCTGGCATCTTCTCATGGTCCTCGTTCACTTTGTCTCACGCCCTCTCCGTACGTAGATGTTTATATTAGCAGTGTGTGTTTGAACTTGAACTCTTTTTTGAACTTGTTTAACCCCTACAATGGCTTCCAAGCGTTCCGCTTCTGCTAAGGAAATTTATCGCCATCATCATTCAAGTTTTTCTTCAACTTCTTTCATGGTGAGTACAGTAACAATCTTTATTTTTTATATACTTTAATATTCTAACATTTTAATATTAGTGCCTGTTTAAGATTAAGTGTTCTGTACATTAAAGGGTGGTTTGTTAACAGTGCTATGTGAAGGGAGGGTTTTAAAAGTCTGAATACTGAATACGTACCTGTTAAATAAATACTGTAAATATGGTGTCCCTACTTCGCGGATTTTCACCTATCGCGGCCAGGTCTGGAACGCATCTACCGCGATAAACGAGGGATCACTGTAGTAGGAAAAATCTACCTACGTTTTCCTTTTCAAACACTTTGTTTTGTTTTCTTCTTTTTTAGTTGACTATTTTTCTGTCCTGTCTGTCTCTGATCTTCCTGCATCTCCCATAAACCCTACAGAAAAACTGCTGCCTGGCTTCCTATATTCTCACCTCATGACTTACTTTTGAACTACGCAGCTCAAAGAGATCAACTGACCACAAAAATAGCGGAATACGTGCCAGTGAGGTGAAGTCACCAGAGCACAAGACAGGTGATGTGCTCTGGCACAAATAAAAGACAGAAAGGACCACAGGATATTAGCCGATATTAACGATTGTGTGTTAATTGTATTTTTCTTCCCTCTGGGATTAATAATCTTTGAATTGAATTGAATTGAAGTGGCGACACTTTGAGAATGTTCCTGTGGCCGTGAGCGGGACGCATCTGCCTGGAGCGCGACGATCAGCTCTCTGCGTCCTCTCGGCTCAAAAGGATCCCCAGAGTCCACATAAATAATGTAATAGAATTAGAATCAGGATCTTTTTTCAAGCTCCCCTAGGGTATGTAAGGTGAGGGCTTCCAAGGGAGCCCATCACCGTTTTGGGTGAGCCAGGCTCCCCCGTAATTTGAACCCTGCATTAGATTGTTTTGTGAATATTTCACTTTAAAATTCTTACTTATTGCTCTTTTAAAGAATTGTTGATTCTTGTGCTCAGTTAAAATTAATTTTAACAAAGAAGGAACGTCCATATTTCTGTTACACACACACACACACACACACACACACACACACACACACACACACACACACACACACACACACACACACACACACACACACACACACACACACACACATGGTTACATATTTTTTTGTTTTTGTTTAAATCCAGTTTGACTCATATTACCACCAGCAGGTGGCAATAAAAGACACATTTATGAAATTTGCATCACTGACAGCACCACTTCAACTGTCATTGGTTTTGTTCCTTTTCTTTCACTTTTTACATGAACAGCAACCTAAGCCTTCATATTTGTTTTATGTTATAATCACTACGTGTGTATCTATAAGAGTTATTTCACCTGGCTAAAAAATACACCATAGAAATAAATAATTGTAAATAAATCAGTGTCTAAGTGTACACCTAGTGGAAGAGTTGTTTTTCACATCACGTCACATCACACTCAGCAACTCATGAATAATGCTTGAACGGTCTCACCTTCATCTCTCCTTGATTGATTTTAAATGGGTTTTTTTTTCAGATAGATGGGTGGATTTGAGGGCAGCGTTCAACTGTGAATGGTGGAAAAAGTGAAGATAAGTGACAGTTTTGCCTCATTGAGTTCACATTTTAGATAATTTTTTGTAAATTCTAACAAAATTAAATAAAAATATAAGTTCAAAATATTCCTAATCAAACAAATATGTAAATATTTTTTGTCAAAACTACAGTTTATTACTGTTTTTGTTGAAGGACGTCATTTAAAAATTGGTACATTTCCTGTTTAAGTGGTAGCTAGGTGCTGTAGTTTAAACCAAATTCATAAAACTCGGATAAAACAGCTTCTTCTGTTTCTCGTCTGAACCAAAGCTGTTTGCATCTCTTTGCTTTTTGCACCTTCTGTGTTTGTTGTACAAAATCCTGCATCTTGAGTCATTTTTTTCATCAATTCATGCAAAAAAAAGACAAAATTCCTGTCTTTTTTTGGCAAAAGTCAACGCTGTTCTGCTAAAAGATCTTGTCCTGATTTGCATGACGACGTCTCAGCTGTGTCATGGTTTAAAAGTCCTTCGCTGACCTTCTCGTGGCCTTTCATTTGCATTTTCTTTTCATTATAACAGTGAATTTATTAAGCAAAATCAATAACAGATCAAAGCTGGACCTTCCAAGAAAGCAGCCGAGGAGCCCAAATGATTTTCATTAGATTAAAAAGCATCACGAATTATCATAACACATTATACTGATCACAGAATGGCTCATGATGGGGATGGGGCATCATTAGCATCATTAGTTTCCATCAATTTCACTGATGTCCTTGTGCTTTTTGAAGCATCTCTGGAGCAGACAGATACATTACAGTTTGAAAACAAGCAAAGTCACAGCGGTCTGTAAAAGTTTCTAAATGTTGTTTTTTCTGACTTTGCATTTGAGTCTCAGGATTCGGCTGGAGGGAAGAATTCAGAAATGTCTATTACAAAATCTGAATTTGTGAGTTTTACTGGAAACGACTTGTTGAACAAGAAAAACAAGAAATAGAAATGATAGATTTGACTCCACTTTCTGTTTTTACAGAAAAAGATGACTCAGTTGTACATTTAAGGGCACAAAGGCCTGTTTCTGTATTCTTAAAAGTATTGTTCTTGTTCCTCAGCTGTTGTTGGTAAATCTAATTTAGAGATTAGTCTGAACCCTAGATTACTAAAACAAAAAGGTGCCATAAATGATTTAAAAAACAGCTTCTACCAGAATGTCCTACATGTGTCATACGGTAGCTGTCCCAGTGACCCATTTCTAATAAAAAAAATCCCTGGCCCCACATCGTCTGATGAGGTAATTCCAAAGACACCTGAGCTGTTTTTCATGCATCGTGAAGCGATTCTTTCAAAGATTAGAACCATCCATCCATCCATCCATTTGTCATTTCAAGGTTATATCAAGGTGGCAGTTACTTAATATACCCTTACCCCCAACTACTGCCTTTTTCCTGACATTGTACCTTGACATTCAGAGTAATTAATGCTCGTGCTGTGTTCCCAAGAGTTCAGACGCCCCTCAAAATCAATCAGTTAAGACAGTGTGTTTCAAACTTTTTTGAGCCAAGGTATATTTTGTTATTTAAAAAATTACGAGGCACACCACCAACCAAAAATGTAAAAAAACAATAAAATAAATGATACTCTGTAGCCGCCTGTACTATTAACAATATAGTCATTTTGTCTTGAATTAGAATCAGTTAAACACAAAAAAGTATTTTAATCATCTTTTTATTTCTTCTTTTGAATAGAAAGTGCACTTAACATGTCCACTTCAAAACAAAGCTGGAACATGAAATTCCACAACAATATGGTCTTAAACCTAAAAGAGATAGTAGAAAACTTCAAAGTGTTTTGCAAACAATTTCTGTCGTAAAGGCTTCTGTTAGCAGTAATACAGAAAATAATGCTTATTCTCACAGAACCAATAATAATATGGAAAATATTTCACTGTTCCACAAAGAGAATTATGAAGACTTGCATGTACAAAACGTCAATCTCATTGCTTTTTACTCACTTGGTGTGAAACCTGTTCCTTGGATGAACACAGAGATCCTGGCAGGAATGGAGTAAAGACACACACAAAGCTCTTCCTCAACCGCTTTCAGTCTCTCTCTGTTTTTAGTTGCCATTTCTTGGTGAGTGGGAACATTTCAAGGTTGCCACTTTCCACATGTTACTGCCAGAGTTGTACCTTTTGTCACACCCTGTCCTATCTCCCCATTCTGTTCAGCCATGTGTCTCTGTTAATTGCTCCCACCTGGCTCTCGTTTTCCAATCACCCAAGCTTCCAGCCCTCATGCATTTAAACCCCTTCAGTTCTGTGTCTCTTGTTGGCTCATTGTTCCATGTCCTGCGTGTGTTTATTATTAAAAGACTTTACCTGTCCCAGGTTGTCTGCCTGCCTGATTCCTCCCCAGCGTTTGAATCCTTACCTCCGCTCCACTCACCAGTGCGTCGTGACAGAATGAGCCAACCCGCTAAAGGATCCAGCGGGGAGATTCTCCCCTGGGAGTGTTTGCTCCAATTCCTTACCTCCAACCACAGGCCATCTTCTCCTCCGGCGTCGCCTCGCCGCAGACGTCGCCGCCGAACTTCAGCCTCAGCGATCCTCTCCACCCTCCCGGAGCCGGATGGAGACTTGGACGGGGAGGGGCAGATGGACCGCTCCTGCTATGTGGGCACCAGACTGGCTGTGTGCTCCCCCGGAGTTGGCCCACGGCGTTGGGAAGGATGCCGGGCTCCACCGTCACCCCTTGTCCCAGGACGGAGCCGCGAGCTCTCCGCTGCCCCAGCTCATCGCGCCAGCTTGGACCCGCCCCCAATCAGACCAGCAGTCCCGTCTCCGGTCCAATCAGCGCCTCCGTCATCTGCAGGCGGAGGAACCACACCTACAGCCCAGCTGACAGAGCTCGCCGGTCTCCAGGCGGAGCTTGGCCGGATCCGTCAGCCTCCAGGAGTTCCAGCTGGACACCCTATCCTCCTCGAATCACCAGGAGAAGGTTTCGGTCCAGTCAGCAGCTCCCTCGTCTCAAGGCCAAAAGATCGAGCCCACAGTCCATCCAGCAGAGCTTGCCGGTCTCTGAGCAGAGCTGGCCCAACTCGATCAGAGCCTCAGTCTCCAGGAGCTCCAGCTGGACAATCTATCCTCCCTGCTCTCCCAGTTTCTGGCGCCACCAGTTCAGTCAGCTCCAGTCCCAGCAGTGACCCAAGAGGCTCTTCCCCCAGGCCGGCCAGTCCAGAAGTCCGCAGCCCCTCCTGCAGCAGCTTCGCCTCCACTCCAGAAGTCGACGGTTCCGGTCCAGAAGTCGACAGTTCCGGTCCAGAAGTCGACGGTTCCGGTCCAGAAGTCGACGGTTCCGGTCCAGAAGTCGACAGTTCTGGTCCAGAAGTCGGCGGTCCAGAAGCCGGCGCCCCGGACCAGAAACCGGTGGTCCAGATCCAGAATTCGGTGGTCCAGAAGCCGCCACCTCCGGACCAGAAGTCGGCGGTCCAGAAGTCGGCTGTCCAGAAGCCGGCGCCTCCGGACCAGAAGCTGACAGAGGTCCACGCTCCTTCCAGTCCAGAGATCAACGCTCCCTCATGTCCAGAGGTCGACGCTCCCTCGTGTTCAGAGGTTGACGCTCCCTCGTGTCCAGAAGTCGACGCTCCCTCATGTCCAGAGGTCAACGCCTCCTCGTGTCCAGAGGTCGAGGCCTCCTCGTGTCCAGAGGTCGACACCTCCTCGTGTCCAGAAGTCGACGCCTCCTCGTGTCCTCGTATCCAGAAATCGACGCCTCCTCGTGTTCAGAAGTCGACGCCTCCACTCCAGAGATCGACGCCCCTTCCAGTCCTGTGGTCAACGTCCCTTCCAGTCCTGTGGTCAACTCTCCTTCTGGCCCTGTGGTCAACGCCCTTTCTGGCCCTGTGGTCAACACCCCTTCCGGCCCTGTGGTCGACCCCTCCGGCCCTGTGGTCGACCCCTCCGGCCCTGAAGTCGACGTCCCCTCCGGCCCTGAAGTCGACGTCCCCTCCGGCCCTGAAGTCGACGTCCCCTCCAGTCCAACGTCTCCCCCTCCAGTCCAGAGGCCGACGTCTTCCCCTCCAGTCCAGAGGCCAACGTCTCCTCCTCCACTCCAGTGGTCGACGTCTCCTCCTCCACTCCAGTGGTCGACGTCTCCTCCTCCAGTCCAGTGGACGACGTCTCCTCCTCCAGTCCAGTGGTCGACGCTGCCTCCGGTCACCGCCAGTCCTGCCCTCACCAGGCGCGGGCCCCCAAGAGCCCGTCAGTTTCTCCTCCTCTGCCACAGACGCAGGCCCCCAAGAGCCTGTCGTCGCCTCCTTCTCTGCCACAGACGCAGGCCCCAAAGAGCCCGTCGTCACCTCCTCCTCTGCCACAGGCGCAGGCCCCCAAGAGTCCGTCGTCGCCTTCTCCTCTGCCGCAGACGCAGGCCCCCAAGAGCCCGTCGTGACCTCCCCTCCATCGGTCCCTCGGTCCCTCTTGGCCCTCCCTCCGGGTCCCCCTCCTCCCACCCTGCTCTGTGTTCCTATGGGGGGGGGGGGGGGGGGGTGTACTGTCACACCCTGTCCTGCCTCCCCATTCTGTTCAGCCATGTGTCTCTGTTAATTGCTCCCACCTGCCTCTCGTTTTCCAATCACCCAAGCTCCCAGCGCTCATGTATTTAAACCCCTACAGTTCTGTGTCTCTTGTTGGCTCATTGTTCCCATGTCCTGCGTATGTTTATTATTAAAAGACTTTACATGTCCCAGGTTGTCTACCTGCCTGATTCCTCCCCAGCATTTGGATCCTTACCTCCGCTCCACTCACCAGCGCGTCGTGACACCTTTGAACGGAACCCATTTATTTTATCTGTACTTGTGAGCAGGTTTTCATTTCGGCCTTGCATCTGTGTGTTCAGTTCATTCAGATGTTTAAAAATATCCGCCATGTATGCCTGCTTTGCACACCACTCATCATTTGAAAGCTGCTTTGCGTAATCGGACCCCTCATTTGTCAAAAACACTCTAAGTTCCTCCCGCAGCTCATACACACGAGCCAGCACCTTGCCGTGTGACAACCATCAGACTTATGTATAGAACAGCAAGGCCTTATGCTCTGCTCCCATTTCCTCACACAAAGAAGTAAATATGCGGCTTTTCACAGGTCGTGTCTTTACAAAGTTTACCATGTGCACAACATCATTCAGCACGGAGGCTAGCTCTTCTGGTAAAGTCTCAGCCATGACGGCCTCACGGTGTAAGAAACAGTGCGTAACAATCACATCTGGGTTTCTTTCCTTCACTCTGCTCACAAAGCCTTTAGTGTGCCCGACCATGGCTGCGGCTCCATCAGTGCAGATACTCGTACAGTTTTCCCACTTAAGTCCTCCTTGTTCAACATATTCTGATGTGACCTGAAAATTTCCTCTCCTGTTGTCTTTTCTGGCAACACTCTGCAAAATATGAAGTTTTCTTTTATTGCGTCTCCATCCACAAAACACACATTCATTGGCCAATAGTCGAGAATGTCCACTAATATCTGTACACTCGTCAAGCTGCAACACAAATTTCTCAGTGATACGGATCTTTTCCAAAACCACACTTTCGATGTCAGTAGACATGCCATCAATACGTCTGGACATTGTGTTCTCTGAGAGAGGGACTTTGGCTATTTCTTTTACGTCTTCAGGTCCTAGCATATCATTTACAATGGCTTTGCAGGCGGGTAACATTAATGTCTCGGCCACCGTGTGGAACGTTTTTGATTTGGCTACAAGTTCAGCTACGTGGTAGCTAGCTTTAAGAGCTCTCTCATTTACCTTTGTTTTTTTTTTCATAAAAGATGCCTGTTTCTCTGTGTTTTTACGCAGGCGAACAAAATAGTCTGCATTCTTGTTTTGAAGTGAAGGGTGTATTATTTGGAGATGGTGTTTAAGCTTGCTTGGCACCATAGCACTGTTGGATAGCTTTTCGCCACACGCCAAGCACAAAGGGGTTGGTCTCGTTTCATCCCCGGTGAAAGTGAATCCAAATGAAACATAGCTCTCGCTGTATTTCCTCACCGAGCTCACCGTATTTGCCTTCTTTTGACCTCCACTAGGGCCTTCATCTGGGTCTGAATTTCGTTCAGGGCCCAGTTCCGACTTATAATTTTTCCTTTTCAAAAACTTCTCCATCACTATCACCACAGTATTGCTAGCCAAAATGCTGTCACCACTACCTGTCACATTCATGCATAACTAATTCTCTTGTCTTAATGTTCTGTGGAAGACAGAAGACAGAAGTTGCCAGATTCTGGGGGCATGGTGATTGGACACTGGCTGGTCCTTGTCACGCGTAATGAGGCTGGAGAGGAGAAGGTCAAGGTCAAGGTCACATTTATTTCTAAACCACACTTATTATTGCTTCCGCAACCCAAAGTGCTGTACAACACAGAAGATGAAATCACAAAAAAGTATAACTAAAAACCATAAAACCATAAAAATCAGCAAGTTAGGATAAAAACAGCATTACATCACACAATTATAAAATCAATAAAAAGGAGAAAGAATGACAATGACAATAAAATCATCCTACATAAAAGCCAGGTTGAATAAATGAGGTGATTATGCCCAAGGGTTGCTGGAGCCGTCTGACCACCTCTCTAAGCACTGTGACTTGCTTGTTGCTAGAGTCATTTGCAAGGTTGATCAGGGCCAACTCCCAGTGCGTGTCATATACGTGAGCAATGTCTCACTTATATTGAAAGGCGGTATGAGGGTGAGCACGCTTTTCACTGATGTTGAGGTGGAGGATGAGAGGACAGATCTTGTGAAGGAGGATCAAGGCTCTCAACCTTGGCCAGTGGAATCATTGATGACTCAGTTCAGAATCGGTGAGAGAGGATTTGCCCCGAGGAAGTCTCAGCAGTCCGACAGTTGCTCCTTCAAAATCCGTAACTGTCCCTGAGACAGTTAAAATAAAGTTGTTTATTTCAAATGTTTCTGTGATAGAGAGATGCTTAATTTGGTTCATTTAATTACTAGATAAGATGATAAGTTTAGAGCACAACCATTGCAACCATAGCATGGATACATGGCTACAGATGCGTCTACAGCCTCGACGTTAATGTCATTCTGCATGTGGTCCAAGAGGCGCACACGGTATGGTTTCATGTATAATGTTTGTATAATGTTGCATATGTGTTCTACACTGGTAATGAGAGGACATTTTTGTGATTCATTTTTGCGCATTTTCTTTCTGTTCTGCTTGCTCGAGACTGTTTATGGACAATGATATGAGAGACTGATAAGTTAAAACAGTTATGGTGTAAACTTTGTGTTTCTTCAGTTTTCACGGTGTCTGAAGACAATAAGAGAGTGAGAGAGAGAGCAAAATAAACATCCGAAGACATCAGTATGATGCGTGGCCATTCTTTGTTGGACCCCTGCAGTTACAGGCGGTATGAGGGTGAGCACGCTTTTCACTGATGTTGAGGTGGAGGATGAGAGGACAGATCTTGTGAAGGAGGATCAAGGCTCTCAACCTTGGCCAGTGGAATCATTGATGACTCAGTTCAGAATCGGTGAGAGAGGATTTGCCCCGAGGAAGTCTCAGCAGTCCGACAGTTGCTCCTTCAAAATCCGTCTCTGTTCAGTCGAGGGGATACAGACTTGGGAAGGACACGGAAAATATCTCATGAAATTGACACCGGGGAGGCTGCACGCATTAAAATGCACCCCCGAAGGATTCCACTTCATTTACAACAGGAAGTGACAGATAATTTGAAGGACATGTTGGCAAATGAAATTATTCGTCCCTCATGTAGTCCATGGGCTGCCCCTGTGGTCCTGGTTAAAAAGAAAGGGGGCGGATATAGATTTTGTGTGGACTACAGGAAACTGAATGATGTCACTAGAAAAGACTCTTACCCTCATCCTCGAAACGATGATGCTTTGATAGTCTGGTGCATGCTCAATGGTTTTCAACTTTGGACTTGGCTAGTGGTCATTGGCAGGTGGAAGTAGACCCTAGAGACCGTCATAAGACTGCTTTAATCACTCGCCAGGGACTGTTTGAGTTTAACGTGCTAAGTTTTGGGTTGTGTAATGCCCCCGGTACATTTCAATGCCTGATGGATTTGATTTTGGCTGATCTGCAGTGGACTGTTTGTTTAGTTTACCTGGATGACATTATCGTGTTCGGACGTGATTTTCAGGAGCATCTGGTGCGCCTGGGCTCAGTTCTGGAGAAGTTAAGGCAAGCTAATCTAAAAGTAAAGCCTTCTAAATGTGACATTTTTCCATGCAAGTCCATTACTTAGGTCATGTGATTTCCGCCAAAGGCTTTATGCCAGATCCACCTTAAATAGAGGCAGTAACCCCAAAATTCCACTATCTCCGCTCCGCCCCCACTTTCCGCTGCCGCTCGCTTCCGAACTCAAATTATACTATACCCGCTCTACAACGGCTCCACATCCAGAACCGGGCTGACACAGGTCATGGGCAACAGGACACAGGAATCACACAGCAATTCCACCTGAAACAGAATAATTAAAATTAGAATCAAATACAACTGTTGTTCAATATGACATCACTGTCATGATTATGAGACAGACTAAACAGACTTTTAGCCAGACTGGAAAAATGTTGCCATTTAGCCAAAGGTGGACAGTTGAGAGCTTCCGGTTGAATGTCCTGAGGGAGAGTGGCCAGAATCAAGTAGCAGTAGAGAAGAGTGGAGATACCCAGCTGAGAGAGTTTTGAAAACAGGAGTCTGAGGGACCTAAGTGATGTTGCCCCCCCCCCCCCATCTAACAAAATTGGAGTCAAACATTTGTGCCGGCTTGTGCTGCTAAAGTTAGTGTTTGTGCTGATTTTGCTTTAAAGATAATAGGGAAAGGTTCAAGGTCATAAGGTCAACAAGCCCCCCCCCCCCTCCCCAACCACCACAACCACCAGCACATTAAGCAAACCAAACAAAATTGGTGTCCAATGTTTTTGCAGGTTTGTGCCACAGAAAAAATATTCAGCAGCCGAAACTGGGGGTGGTGGCAGGAACTCCACCGTAGAGAGAAAATGAATACCTGAACAAAATAGAACAAGCAAACCAAAACCCCCATACTGCTGGGATTCAACAATACAGCTTATCTGTGCAATAACATATCAAAATAACTTTAGTTTTAAGATAAGATGAGAACAGGGCACCCGGTCGCAGTTCTTTGTGGACAAATTGGTTATTTAGTCGCTCCCCACCACCACTGTTTTACAAATATGCAAAAAAACATAAAAAAACGAGCGAGTTTATCTGATGGCATAGACTTCTGGAGACTAACATCAAGCACTATCAACCAACTCACCGAGCTGCAGTATTTCTGTGGTCAGGTCTCTCTCTGAGTCCGCTCCACAAGCGGTCAGCCCGCGCAGCAGACAGGCACCGAAGCGGTCAGAGATGCGCCGGGCTGATTGCTGGGGAGAACCGGGTGGAAGAATGGAACACAGAAGTGTCCCTCCGAGAGCTCCGTCATATTTCAACCCATTTTTATGTTAAATGCATTGGGCTTTACCATGGTTTTACCCATCGACATAAACCCTATTAATTATTTTAACGTATATTACATCTAAATTTCATGGTTAAACAGTACATGTTAAAATGGTAGTTATAGTACTTTGACAAACTCAGCCATTAAAAAGGCGGCAGTGTCCTAAAATACATAAACATAATTTTACTTACCGAATAAAATGAAGTGGAGACTCCTTGGACGCTCTATTAGTGCAATTAATACCACAGCAAGTCATTTTGTCCAACAATTGCACAAATAATATCCACAAAAGAATATACAAACATAGAGACTCAAAACCCCGGAACACTTTTCAGACCAGACCGAGGCTCTACTGAGGCCTTTGCACGGAGCTAGCTCTGTGGTCACGTGGGTCTGATGATCATTAATTATACAGAATTTTAGGCTTTTAATACACTTAAACAGAAGAGTGAGAAAAAAATTCACCCCCCTCAGAGTTGTCATGAGTGTAAACTAGATAATTTAAACAAAAAACATGTTTTGGTACCAGGCTGTAAACATGTTTATTTCTGCTGTGAAATTGGTATTTTTAACATGGGAGTCAATGAGGATTTGCTTGCTTCTGACACCAGCCCCTAGTGGATGAGGCTGGAACTGCAATTTATTTCACTTCTGCATTTGCCTCAATTTTTGACCCGCATTGTGGGGGCTTGATTCTGACTGAGGAATGGGTGTGCCGGTTTGGGGTGCCGCGGAGCCTCCATTCCGACCAGGGAAGGAACTTTGAGTCAAAACTATTCCAAGAGCTATGTGGACTCTTGCAGATTCATAAAACGAGGACAACCCCCTATCATCCCCAGTCTGACGGATTAGTGGGGAGGTTTAATCGGACATTGTTGACTATGTTAACTTTTTTTGTGGAGGACAACCAACTTAATTGGGATTGCTCACTGCCATATGTAATGCTAGCCCACAGAAGTAGCATTCACGCCAGCACATCTGTCACACCCTTTAAGGATCTGTTTGGGCAAGAGATCGTGCTACTCGTTGATGTCATGTTGAACCTGGACAAGGGTGAAGCCTTCGCCTCGGTAGACAAGTATGTGACAGGACTGAAGGAAACATTGACTACGGTGGTAGATAGGGTGAAACGCCATCAGTGCAACAAAAGAGGACATATGATTTTAGGGCCTCCTGCCAGTTTTACTCAGAAGGTGAATTGGTGTGGGTCTGAAACAAGCTGAGGAGGCGGGGGGTCCCAAGCTTCAGAGACGATATAAAGGGTTCTCGAGCGGGTGACAGATGTGCTGTACAGACTGGTACCCATTGAGGGGGGTCCTGAGTGTGTGATTCACTTCAATCGACTTAGTCGTGTACTTCTCTTTCAACAGTTTGCAGCAACGATGACTGTGGGGTCTCGAGAGAGCGGGACAGAGGCTGCGTCAACCGGATGCCACCTGGGAAGACACCAGCAGGGTTCATCAAACGAGGGGTTCCGGTGACTCAAGTGACCCGGCCCCATCACATGGAGAGGCTGCTCAAGGGGGTGCTGCTGCAGGAGGATCGAAAGGATGTCTCTCTGGGAAGGTCAAGGGACAAGGAGCTGTGGAACAATGCGTGGTTCGTCAGAGGAGACCCCCCGCTCTGTTCAAGGATTATCGCGTGGATGTTTAGGACTCGGGGGCGAGTCCTTTAGGTCAAGAAGGGGGAGAGTGGGGAAGACAGAAGACGGGAGTTGCCTGATTCTGGGGGTGTGGCGATTGGACGCCGGCTGGTCCTTGTCATGCGTAATGAGGCCGGAGCAGCACAGCACAGACACTCAATGGCATGTTATCTGCAGATAATAATTAATTTGTTTGAAAAAATGTTTTTAGACTAATTAGGTGAAATTGGATAATTTTCCACGGCACACCTAACGATCTCTCACGGCACGCAAGTGTGCGCCGCGGCACAGTGGTTGAAAAAGACTGAGTTAAGATATTCCATTAAAGTCACTTATTTCAATGAATCTGCTGTGGTCTCTAATGTAGATGGATGCCTTCTGAGTTGTTTTCTATTAAAAAAGTTAGTCGGAGGAGCGGCAGGATTTGGAGTCTCACTCGCAAATGCAGTAAATGGCGGTAGAAGATTATTTTCACATTCTGCATGCATGTGAAACAGAATTACCAACCGTATTTCATTAATAACAAACACTGTATATTTCTCACCTTTAAAGACATGTTTGCACATCACTTTTGGGGGTAACTACAGCTAATACTGTGCGCCAGGCATTGTCGTCCAACATCTGCACCTAACCTCACAAATGCACTTTTAAAAAAGTTGTTAAAATTTCCATGAACACCCTTCCAAACCATATGGAAGGCCTTCCCAGATAAATTTGAGCTGTAAATGTTGCAAAGAGTCCAATTTATACCCTGAGGGGCAGATACCGACTTCTGCTGTACCCTTTGTTTTAACCTCAGGTCTTAGATCTTACCGGGCATGCTGGGACTTTGGGCTCACCATCAGCCCAAAGAAGTCAAGTGTGATGGGGCAGGATATGGCCATCCCACCCGTCATCATTTACAACCAGCTGAAAGTGGTCCACCAGTTTATTTACTTGGGCTCAACTTTCACTGACAACCTGTCCTTGGATGCCAAAATCAACAAATGCATCAGTAAACGCCGCTACAACTCTGAAACAATCGACTACACGTGTCTGGGAGAACCCCAAGCTACAACCAAGAAAGCCGTTTATAATGCTTGCATCATCAGCACCTTCCCATACGGCGGAGAAACTTGGACAACCTACGCCAAGCAAGAACGTAAGCTAAACAGTTTCCACATGCGGTGTCTTCGCCGCATCCTCAGCATCAGCTGGAGAGACAAAATCCCCAACACCGAGATCCTGGAGTGGGCTGGCCTCCCCACCACGTACACCCTACTCAGGTAATGCTGCGCTGGTTCGGCCACATGCATCGCATGGAGGATGGCCGAATCCCCAAGGACATTTTCTACGGAGAACTCGCCACTGACAAAAGATCTCTAGGCCGTCCACTGCTGTGTTACAAAGGTGTCTGCAAGCGTGACATGAAAGCTTTGGACATCAACACAGCGACCGTCCGTAGCAGCTGGCGCTGTCTGATTCACAAACTACTGAGGAAGGACGAGGACCAGAAGAAGAACCTGAAGGAAGAACAAAGAGCCAAGCAGAAAGAACATAAGCACAGAAATCCTCCTGCAACCAACCACACCTGCTTCTTGTGTGACAGGGGCTGCCACTCCCACTTTGGACTCACCAGTCACAAACGACGATGTTCAAGCCGTACCACCTCAAGGGTCCAGGGCACAACTTCCAAAGTCAGCTATGACTGAAGGCTTAGTAGTAGTAGAAAGTCTTAGCTCAGAGAACATGGTTAAAATATAAATTTGGTTGGGCTCACACTGTAGTGACAAAACGAACCAGTCACTGTTAGAGTAGGCCAAGGGTAGACTGGAGACCAGATGCATCTGCTGCTCATAGAAAAGACAACCATGACAATATCAGTACATAATCATCAGGCGCTTAATCGATAACGGGATGTGAGCGAACTCTGTGATTGGTAGTGAACAAATATTAGTTTCTGTTTTGTTTATGCAGGCAGACATTAATTGAGACATTGAACCAACCTTTTCTTCGTCAGATAACTGCTGAAATTCTTTAACCTTTCCACAGTTAGCCAGCCTCTGCTCAGCGTTGAACACGTCTGCACAGGTTGAGTCAGAAGGACTAGCCTGGGATGTTCAGGAATGCTTTGCTCTCCTGCTTTTCACCAGGAGATGTTGCGACGGTGTGATTATGACACTAAAAAAGTGTGATCTGCAATTCCACTGCAGGGAAAAGGTGTTGAAATAAAACTAAATCTGTCAAGGTGGATTTTTCTTTTTACTTTCTTGTCAAAAAAAAAGAGCTGACATAAGGTGAAATTTTTACAAGCACAAATGGGCTGTCCTACTTTTGACCTGCACCGTAATTTCTCACCTGAGCTGTACCCGTGCACCCTTTAGCCTTTATTTATTAGCTGACTTTTACTCGTCCATCTTTAAGAAGGTTCCCTTCTGGCAGGAGACTGTGTGTAATATTAGTGTCACAAATATCCACGCAAAAATCTTTAGTAAAAAGTTACAGGAAATTCCAGAAATTCATAAATACTTCCACAAATACTCTCAAATTTACATTTATAAAACTGATAACAATAAAAGAAAATTGCATCTGAGTGAGAAAAACAAACTCATGAACTCAAATACACTCATCATCACCAACCCGGCATCTGCTTCCACCTTCTGGTGACATCACTTTATTTTTTTATTCTTATTCTAACCTTTTCCAACAATCATTCAGATGTTTTTTTTACTCTGATAATGAAACCCAGAGTAATGTTGAGTTTGATTTCTTGTCTGTATTTTATTGAAGAAATAATCCTTTTCCTGTTTTTAATTTATTTTAAACACAAAAACAACATTTATAAGAAGAAAAAGAAAAAAGTATAACTTAAGACAGACTATTAAAATATATATATCTTTAAACATAGAAAACATACATGTAAATATGTACGAGGATTTTTTACAGGCTTTTTAGTTTTCTTTCAAGACTACCCTTAAAAATATGAAATGTTGAATTCACTTAACGAAGTTATGTCAATGTAATAAACATGTATTTAAATATAATATAACAATGTATAATAATGTATATTACTCTTTACATTTAAGCAACTAGCTTTAGTGGAACCAGTTGACATAACTTATAACTAAGTGAATTCAATATTTTATTTATTACAGTGTTTTTCTACTCTAAAGACTGCCCAAATGTATTTAAAATCTATCATTAGACCAGAAAACGTCACATTTTTATCTTAAGTACATTTTCACAGAGTGTTTAGAATCACTCTGTTGAGAACAAACTGCTGCCTGAGCATATGTCTAAAGATAAATACAACAAAAACACTATAAAAACAGATGCAACAGTTGGAAAGGCATACATGTTGACAAATCTAAATGCTTAGGTTAAAATCTGATTCTTCACCAAGTAGTTAATCTACCTCACCTTTTCACACTTCTTGTTACCTTTTCTAGGAACCTTTTCCAGGAGCTGATGGAAAAGTCAACACAGTATATAGGGGGTTCTGGGGAAGGCAGGTGAGTAGGAGAGGTGGGGGGGGGGGGGGGGGGGGGGGTTAAAAGTCCAAACAACAAGCAAAGGTGACACAAATGACCAGAGAATTCGTCCAGATCAAGTTTTTTAAACATCCCGTCAGAAGACTGGGTCCGAAAGAGGTCTGAACAGAACAAATTTGTGTAAACAAGCATGTCAAACAAATGAAATAAAAGAAATTTAACATCATGCAGCTTCTGGTTGAGTTGGAAACAGAAATTCTCCAATCAACAACAGCTTTCCATTAAATTCCTAACTATGTTATCTACATCGGTTTTCCAATGGAAAACTTCCGTTTCAGAAAAAAAAACAGAACCCTTTCTATGATTTACACACTCCCGCTGTTTCCTCTTCCTCTCAGTGGTCAGTCTCCTCCATCACCTCCATCACCACAGTTCTGGGTCCAGTTAGGATCAGGTGGCTCACTGTCCGATAGTCCAGATCCAGGACATTGAGACCGTTCACTGAAACTACAAACTGGCGAACCTGAACAGAACAATGTGATTAGCTTTAATTACTGATTTAACACCCAAACATTCCTTCTTATCCCAGGTTTATTCTGGGTATCCCACCTTCATCCCTGCAGCAGCAGCTGGGCCGGAGGGCTCTACAGCCTGAATGTGACAGGGTTGGCTTCCTCGGACCACGAAGCCCCAACCCACTGCGTCACCCACAATCTGGAAATGTGTTAGAAATGCTCACTCAGGAAAGGAAATAGCTTCTTTAAAATGCTTTATTTCATATTTAGTGGAAAGCACAACCACTATTCCACGAAGACTGAGCTGTTAAATTTGAAACATCTAAACAAACATGCACAAAAGTGTGCATATTCCCTAAAGATGCATTTTAGCAATAAAAAGCAACATAAAAACAAAATTAAAAACACGTTTTTGTTGTTTTAGTGAAATAAATGTCACTAAGAAGCCTCTCGGACGGATAGAAAGTGCTCTCAGTCATATGGAATTATAAACTCTAATAAACGTACTGTAAATGTTTTCCTGATGTAGGGACTTCCTGGTGTTTGCAGCTCCTCTGTGCTCACAGGTCTCTTCAAGACTGAAAATAGTTAGAAAAAGTATGAATAAATAAAAAAATTGAAATGAAATATGACTTTTTGATTGCTTCCCTGATGCAAATTTTGTATCAAATGCTGTTTAACCCTTTTAGGTTCTAATCAATGATCTGGTAGAGCACATTTTAATCGCTATATTTTAATCAGTCTTGCGTTGAACTTGATTCTTTTTAAAATCTGATACGGGGCTGAAGGTCAGCAAAAAATGTGTTTAAATAAAAAAGTTGTGCATTTTCCCTTAAACTGTATTACTCTTACTATTATTATTATTATTATTATTATTATTATTATTATTATTATTATTATTATTATTATCATTATACATTAGTGCTGATTGCTCTGGTTGCATTTGAGTTATTTTAGTAATTTGAAAATGAAACACATGGATATCTATGAAGTGAAAACTGGATATTTTTTTGTGAATTAACACAAACAAACATGATCAAAGTCTCAATAACTAAGAATTGGAACATTGCCACAAAACTGATTTATTGTTTTTCAAATGGCTTCACCCTCACTGTCATGGTCTGTGTCTGCATCTCCCCTCATGTGTCTCCTTGTGTCCTCCATTCGTTCTCTAGGTGCTCCTTTTGTGTCCTAGCGCCCTCATGTGTCATGTCTGCGTTTTCCTCATGCGTCTTCTGGTTTTCCCCATTTGCCCCTAATCCCCAGCCCTCTAGGTTTCTCAAGTCATTTCCTTCAGTTACAGCCTTTCGTGATTTAGTATGTTTTTTTTCCATCAGTGTTTATTATTTTTCTCTCCCCCCCCCCCCCCCCCCCCCCTCCCTTTGAATTGTAGTTATGTTTCCTGTTCTTTTGTATTAGGTTTTATTCTTGGGTCAAGTTAGTTTCTCCCCTGATTAGTCATTGCTTTCACCTGGTCCTCCTCCCACACCCCACACACCTGCAGCTCATCTCCCTCTCATCCTCCCTGTGTATTTAAGCCCTGTCTTGTCTCAGTGTCTTGTCGGTCCATTGTTTGTATTCTGTCTGCGTTTGTTCGTGCTCTTTATGAGTTTTTTGTCTCGTCCTCAGACTTTGTGCTCTAGGTGAGCTTCTGTTTCTAAGTCTTTGGTCTTCATGCTCTTTATGAGTTTTTTGTCTCGTCCCCAGACTTTGTGCTCTAGGTGAGCTTCTGTTTCTAAGTCTTTGATCTTCGTGCTCTTTATGAGTTTTTTGTCTCGTCCCCAGACTTGTGCTCTAGGTGAGCTTCTGTTTCTAAGTCTTTGGTCTTCGTGCTCTTTATGAGTTTTTTTGTCTCGTCCCCAGACTCTGTGCTCTAGGTGAGCTTCTGTTTCTACATCTTTGGTCTTCGTGCTCTTTGAGAGCTTTGGGTGTCCTGTGCTCCAGGACTTTGGACTTTAGGCTCGTTGCCTTGGATTTATTTTTGTTCATCCTCTAATAAAAGGACTTTTTCCTTATATCTACTCCTGCCTCGTGTCCTCCTGGGTATCTGCATATTTGGGTCCTAAACATCCCCGAAACGTGACACTCACATTACAACCTGATTCATAAGTTATCACTTCTTGGGCATCTTTTGCTTTTTGAATGAAAAATAATCCAGCATGTCAGCTGCAGTGAAAACACCTGAACTAGCTTCTCCTTCCTGTAACAATTTTTTTGTATTTATTTATGTATTTATTTATTTATACCTGATTTGGGGTTGTAGAGAACGTGGGGAGAGGAGCCTCTGTGGCCACTGAGCACCCTCATGGTGTAAATGCTTCCATCACTGCTGCTTCTCAGTCGTGGTTTTGCTGGACCGGTGCAGCTTCCACTCGAGACCAGTTTCTCACTTTTAGAAGCACCCTCTGCTAGAAGACAGACAATCATTATTTTTTAAAAACATTTTAATCACTAAAGCATCTGTTCTATTGGATTTCGTGTCATTTTGGTTCAAATTTGACAATCAATAATGTAAATGCATTTGCATACAATATTGCAAGATCCTGCTGAATAATAAATAATTTATGACAATCAGCTATAAATAAATCAATAGCTAACTTGGTAGCAAGAAAAACGACTTGGTTACAGCAATTCTTGTGATTATCAAGGCTGGTGGATTGATGCAGCTGTCTTAAATTTGATTGAATTTTGGGTTTAATGTTTAGTCTTTTTGAGGTTGTATCATCCAAATGTGCCCAATAACTTAAACATCAAACAACCACATGGAAAAGTGGAATAAATTAGTTTGAGGCACTGACCAGTTCCTTATGAGGTTGCATGGATTGAAGATCTCCTGTGCTGTCCTGGCGATTTTGTTTGTTAATGTTTCAACCACAGTTGTTGCTTGTTTGAGGAAATGTTCTAGGGCTACGTGTAAATGCTGAGTCAGAAGAAATCAAGTGTTCTGCACATTTAAAGTAATGTGTACTGAAACTGACCCAGTTCTGTGTTTAACTTCCATCATTAATAATCCAGAGATGGTGTTTCTGTTCACCTTGACCAATCATAGGGCTGCTTTTAAATAGAAAAGATAAGAACGGCAAACAGCTGTCTCGGTGTTGTGGTAATGAAGACAGTAAGGCTGCTCTTATTGGGTTAGGGTTAGGTTAGTTGAGAACTGGTAAGTGAGTTCACCAAAATGGTCAAAATGTGTCAATGTTAATATAATGGCTGAATTTACAAACTTTACTACCCTCTACTGTCCAAAAACTGGTCAAACTTGGAATCGAAAACTCACATTTTAAAGAGTTTGCCCCGATTAAAAAGTTCAGAAAAGTAAACTGCAATTTCCTTTAAATGTGTACAATCAGTCATTTTGTGTCAGAACGTTGGGACTTGTTGAACAGGAGGAGTTAAAGATTCAAGGAAAACATCTACTGTGCTTGTTGAGTACAAAAGATTCGCCATCAGTTTCTACTGTTAAAATCAAGACTGAACCAATTTCAATCATGTTCTTCTTGGCTTTCCAGTAAATTCCAATTCTATCGATTTCTTGTCAATTCCAGGTCAATAAAGGACACAAATCTCTGTTAATCAGACAATAACACAAATAAAATCATAATGTTTTCTTATTTAGACCTGGACAAAAGCTTCCTGTAACCATGAAACACTTGTTTTATCCTCGTTTTTAGTTTTATTTTAACAGAAGTTTTTCTTTTTGCTCATTTAAACAAAATAAAACAGCTTTTTCCTTTTTCTAGCATTACTTTTAGAAAAGATTTGGAACAATGTCATGTTTTACACTCTTCGAAGCAGTAAGACCGCATTTTACATTTCATATCTTCAATCTAAAAATAAAATCCCAACATTTGAAGAGTTCATCCGTTGATCTGAGCAGTACTTACCTGCTGTACGAGGCCCCATCTCTCTTCAGTTGGTCGTCCAGGGAGGAACGTAGCAAAGGATGAATCTAGAGGAGGAAGACCTTTAATGGTTTGTACACACAAACAAAAACACACGCATGAATGGAAAATCAGTCAGCTACAGCTCTCTGCACAGGCTGGAGCAACAGTTCCCCCAATCAAGGATTCAGTTCAAATGTTCTTTGTGTTTACAGGTCAGAAAGCGAAGGGAGTCAACTGGTTGGAAAAAAAGCTGGTAGGTGAGCTAAATATTAAACCCCTGAACAAACAAGCTGACCGTCAGCACGAAGGAGGAGGAGACAACGGTCATGAAGAGTTTTTTATCTATAGAATCATCATATTGATCACATGAAACAATGTGTGTACCACAAATAAATTAAACAGCTAAATTATTTTGCTTCATTAACTACAAAACACAAAATACACTTTGCTTCTAGGCTTGACGAGTCCTTATTTGCTGCACTTTAATTATTTGAAAGAGGCTGGAATTTACCAACAAGAGGACACCAAGATTTAAAGAATCTTCCACTCAAGAAAAAAAAAATATTCCCAACCAGGACACAATGTTTTTTTATTTGAGAACCATGAATTAAATTTAAGGGAGTAACCCTCATCCTAGCCTCTTCACACTGTGCTTCAAACCTCTCCATTGCATGCTGAAAGCCATTGCTATAGAGAACCACATCATCTGCAAACAACAGGAGTGACGTTGGTGAATCAGACAACCTCTTTTTGACTAGATCATAAACATTACAAACAAGATCATGGACAAGGGACAACCCTTGCAAAGTTTGTTCTTATTTTAAATTATTGGTTTGTTTTTCCCTTGTGAGTAAGGCCATCAGCCGAGTAAACTCGACAACGTGGCTGAGCATGACAACAAAAGAAGCACGCTACGATGGTCAATAACAACAACATGATGCAGACAGTGTAAACATGCTTCTGATAACTCTGCATTCCTTTCTGTCTGCAAGAGGGACATTCCTCACTTTTAAGATTTGTATTCAATCAATGGTCATGTTTCAGTGGCTGATCATGAGTCAAACAGCCAGCATGGCTGGAGATAACAACACTTAGATAACAGGGACAACTGTTGACAACAAAACAAAAAGCACACTGATATTCACAGATAATGTAGTCTTTTGGTCTCTCTCAATGAAAACTTCCAGCACCCATTAGACTGACTTACAGCTGAGAATACATCACAACATTCAAGTTGTAGACCATAGTCCTCATTTGGGAATGGGTGGATTTGCTTCCACTGGGTTGTGAGATAGGTCCTGCTCCAAGTAGAGGAGTCTGGTTTATTAGAGAGTTTAGTAGAGAGTTTAGAACAGATTGGAGAATAACATAAACAAGGAGACTGTTTCATGGTCTACTGCATGCCTATTCAATTCCAGGCGTCAAGGGATGGTACCTAGCACATTTAATTGGTTTCTCTGGTCCAACACACTGAATTCAGTGGTTGAATCACCCATTCAGCAGTTCAGCAGGCTCTGCAGAAGTCTGTTAATTACCTGCTGATTGAAATCAGGTGTGTTGAAGCAGGGTCAAAACCATAACGTGCTGGATACCGGCCCTTAAGGTCCGGAATTGAATAATCAGTCAATGTACCCAAACATCGTCTATCTTTATGACATTGTGAGAGCTGGGTCATTTGCAAAAGGCTTATCAAAGAATGGTTTCATCACATTGAAATGAGCTTGTAGAGGGTGTTTGGACCTTTGAGTATAAGATGCTTTCAGGATACATGTGCATGGGAGGTGCTTTGGCCATGTACCACTGGCATTGAAGGCAGTTTTGATTGTTAATGCCTTGATGTACCCTATATCCATCCATTTATTATCTTCCTCTTGTCCTTTGTCTTGTTGCGGGGGCAGCCGCCTAAGCAAGGAGGCCCAGACTTCCCTCTCCCCAGCCATATGGGCCAACACCTCCGGGGGAATCCCAAGGCATTCCCTGGCCAGGTGAGAGACACAGGGTGTTTCTCAGTGTCAAGGTGCCTGGACTTGCGAGGCGATGTCTTGCAAGGCCAGGCGCCTTGTTTACGAGGACACTGTCCTTCCTTAGTCAAAGAAAATGGTTAAACTGAACAGACTTGCATCATGTGACCGCGGCTTCGACGGCGGTCATGTAATGTCACGGGACATGGGAGACAACGTTATATTTTATACATATGTTTCAATATAAATATATAACGAGCCTTTAACTATTTAAATTTTGTATATATTTGTTAAATTAAATATGTAAGTAAGTTACTACCCGCTAGCCACCGAGGCTGCAACTAATAAGCAACTAACCAACAACAGATAACTTCTTTGGATCTAAAAAAAAAACATTTTAAATTAGTCGACTTACGTTTAAACTTGAAATTTGCCCTCGAAGTAGCTGCCGGGTTTTGATCTGCCGTCCTTTTGAAAATACTGTGGCGTATTCTGGGTAATTATTGACCAAGGCTATCAGAATCAGAATCAGAAAAACTTTATTTGTCCCCGAGGGGCAATTAAAAGGCTAGGCTACAAGACACCTCTCGTGTATCCTTGCTCAGCTAGCTAAACGGCTAACAAGCGCAGAACAGATGGCTCGGTAGAACACATCTGGACAGCTTCTGATGACATGTCTCCTAGGCAACCGGGGCGGGGCCAAGACATCAAAGCAAGGTTCCTTGGCATTGAGAGACACCCATAATCCCTCCAACGTGTCCTTGGTCTACCTTTAGGCCTCCTCCCGCTTGGACGTGTCCAGAAAACCTCACCAGGGAGGCGTCCAGGAGGCATCCTGACCAGATGCCCGAGCCACCTCAACTGGCTCCTCTCAACGTGGAGGAGCAGCAAATCTACTCCGAGCCCCTTCCGGATGACCGAGCTTCTCACCCTATCTCTAAGGGAGAGCACAGCCACTCTTCAGAGAAAACTCATTTTGGTCGCTTGTATCCACGATCTCGTGCTTTCGGTCACTACCCAAAGCTCGTGACCATAGGTGAGGGTAGGAACATAGATCGACCGAAAAATCGAGAGCATCGCCTTCTGACTCAGCTCTCTCTTCACCGCGACAGACCGGTACAACGGCCGCAACACTGCAGATGCAGCACCAATCCGCCTATCGATCTCATGGTCCAGTTTTCCCTCACTCGTGAACAAGACCCCGAGATACTTAAACTCCTCCACTTGTGGCAGGACCTCATTCCTGACCCAGAGAAGGAATTCTACCCTTTTCTGAATCAAGACCATGGTCTCAGATTTAGAGGAGCTGATTCTCATCCCAGCTGCTTCACACTCGGCTGCAAACCGCTCCAGCAAAAGCTGAAGAACACGTTCTGATGAAGCCAACAGGACCACATCATCTGCAAAAAGCAGAGACCTGATCCGCAGGCCACCAAAACTGATGCCCTCCACACCTTGGCTGCGCCTAGAAATCCTGTCCATAAAGGTTATGAACAGAATTGGTGACAAAGGGCAGCCTTGGCAGAGTCCAACTCTCTCTGGGAACGAGCCTGACTTACTGCTGGCAATGCGGACCAAGCTCTGACACCGGTCATACAGGGACCTAACAGTCCATATCAGAGGACCTGGTACCCCATAATACCAAAGTACACCCCACAGGGCCCCCCGAGGGACACGGTCAAACGCCTTCTCCAAATCCACAAAACACATGTAGATTGGTTGGGCAAATTCCCATGCACCCTCCAGGATCCCCCTAAGGGTATAGAGCCCTCACTGTAATATAAATTTGTTGGTAATTCAAAAAGTAGCTTGAGATATTTTGAGAGCTGACTGTAATTCATCGTAGGCATTAGCTTAATATTATCCTCTAGCCTTCTTTAGCTGATATGAAAGCAAAAGGATGCTGAGGCTTCTTAGTGGTCCAAGAAATAACTTCTGGGTCGCTCATGTTACTGGCTTTGGATCTTTACTAAACACATTTGTAGAAAACAATTCATTGTTTCTATTTCTGTTTATCTAAGTTATTTGAATTTCTTGAAACTCCAGATTATTGCTGAAGGTCGTTTAAATTATCAAACAGATTATTGTTTAATTTGAGCTGAATCACCAAATGTTACCTACAGCTAGAAAAGGGAGGTTAATCAATTGATTGGATTGTTTTTTAGTATCAGTGACAACTGTTATTGTTCAGAATAAAGCCTCATTTATCTATTATGGAAACCCAGTGAACCAAAACAAGCTCTTCCATCTTTGACACAGTGACCCCAGCGATCACACACCCAGCACATGTCTGAGTCTGCTGACCGCTTTGTTTACTTTCACCTTGGAAACAGTTAAGTTCTTCGACTGACATCTATAATTGTTATCAAGACGAAAATGTCTGATCATCACAACTGGGAATGCTTCTTATTGAACTCCTTTTATGTAACTGCAGATTTCAACTGTTGACTCTGGTTTTATAGATCTGCTTTTACATTTTGGCCCTTTATTGTGTCCGGAGTGGGTTTAATGTCAATTTTTGTGCTTTATTTGAGTTCATTTAACTCAATAATTTTAAGTTAATTAAACTTTTCATGACCAAATGTGATTTTTCTTAATACAATGTGTTCTGTACTTTCAACCTCAAACTGCTCCAGATCTTCTTTTTCTCAGTACAAACATCTTTTGAATATTTACGCATGAGAAAAGTGGGTTGAAAAAGAGCTTATTAAGAAAAAGAAATACTATGTAAATAGTAGGAGAGATGACATAATTTATTACACAAGTATATTCTCGCAGGAAGGGACCAAACTGCTTAATTCTCCCTATTTTTGCTGCATAGAGATGCTTTTATCTCAGAAAAGTGCCCTGAAATAGATGTCTGGTGCGGACTTCCCGTGACACTTCCCTCCTTAGCGCCGTCCTCATAAACACAGCAGCTTGGTGATCTAATGCTGCCGTGCTCCATTGATTTCATGAATCAATATGCTCATCGAGTTCAGGGCTGAGAACATTGCGATCGATGCACAGAGTGTTATACGGACTCAGCACACTGTTTCATCATTGACTGATTTTGTATATTTGAACATAAATTGCACTTTTCCCAGTGATTCTCAGTAGACATTCCTGACACTTGGAAATGTCGTGCATAAAAAAAAATACATCTTATCATCTTGCTGGTCTTTGCACATGCATATGCAAAACTGCCAGTGTTAGTGGATTTTCACCTTGGGATGATTAAAAATGTTGCAAAACGTTTTTATGTGTTGCATTTGTTTCATTTCATTTGCCTCAGCAGATACTTTGAAGTCACCTTGGCAACTTTGGAGTTTTTTGCTCTGATGTCACAGTTTGGTGCGGAGAGGATGCAAATGAAGGAAAATGTGCTTTAGACGAGTACTTTTTCAAAAAGATAAATTATTCAACACAACCTGTAGAATCCTGAAGAATGGAGTACATGACATTGTTTATGCATGTGAAACTGAATACGGATGAGTCCCAACACTAATCCTCTTTTGTCATCTATGTCCTGTTTTATGTAAGGTTTTAATGTGATTTAATGCTGCCCCCTGCTGGACAAATGCCTTTCTCAGATTCAAATTAGGGTTGGAAAGCCACTGGAGCAAGATATTTTTGGTTTATATTCAACAGTTTTTTCTTTTATTTTGCACATTTGGACATTTTATGGTGGCATTCATGGAAAATATAGTTTTGGTTTGTAGTCATTCTCTGAGCACGGTTACTCTTGGTAATGAGAACGTCATCAAACGTGAAGCAAGTTCCAGATTCATACCCTGTAAAAAGTATAATGCATTAGTTTAAATTTAGATGAAGAATAGGAGGATAAATGAAAAAATAACGACCTTTTCAAATTGTCGTGGATGTTTGGAGTTTAAATTAGTGTTTTTGTTTGCAGGTTTTTATAATTTGTGCACAACCATTTGACCTCATTTAGTCTTCTGGATCTTCAGAATTTCAGTTTCAATAATGTTCTGAATGATTTGGTTTAGTCCTGGAGACATTTTCCATTGTTTATCTTCTTTTTAACGTTTTAAAGCAGTTGGCACACAGCTTCCTTTGTTTTCTTCGGCTCCCAGTCATTCAGCACCTTGGCCTCCTGTTCTCCATCTGATCATCCAGAGATCGGCCTTGCCTCCTCGGTTTCTCTGCCAGATCCTGATCGTTGCCTTTGGCATGGTTTCCTTCATCCTTAAAGAGCTCCAGCTGTTCTGAGCTTTCGTGTTTCGTTTGGTCATTAAAACACAACATTCATTTTAATTTCTGTGCTTCAGGATCTGGTCCGTATTTTAACTGCTTGTGAAACAATATTTACTTAAATTGACCTAATTAATAACAGTCAAAATAAGATATTATATATGTATCAACAAGTTTTAAAACTACCAAACAGGCAAATTTCATTTTATAAAAGCAAATGCAGAGACAATATTTTGCTGTTTTCTGTCATCTGGGAAAGATATGAAAAGCTAAAATGAACGATATGTCACGCTGAGCTGGAGGTTAGGACCCAAAAACGCAGAACACACGAGACAGGAGCAGATGTAAATAAATAAATCCTTTATTTTAAGGAGGAGACTTGATCCAGTGGTCCAAAAACTAAACAGAAGCTCACAACTGAGCACGGACTCGGGCAAAACTCGGGAGGGAACAGAACAACGTAGACACAACACAATCGACCGACAAACACTGAAGGACAAGACAGGGTTTTTAAACACTGAGGGAGGTGATCAGGGGAACAGGTGGCAGGTGTGAGGAGTGAGATCTGGAGGAAAAAGCAGGTGCATACAATAACCTAAATGAGAGGAAAGAAACAAGCAGGATGGCAGATAAACCTATAAAACACGGATAAAATTAAGGCCTAGTCCACACGTAGCCGGGTTTTTTTTTTTTTTTTAAACGAATATCCGCCCCTCCCAAAAAACTTGCATCCACACCACCGTGTTTTAAAAAAAAACTCTGTCCACACGTACCCGGATAAATACGTTTTTAAGGACATGCCAGACCTGTAGGCGGCAGTACTTCCCCCGTTCTTAACCTCGTCCTTCGTCTGTGGTCTTCCACAAGGAGCAGTAATTCCGCTTGCAAAAACAAACAAGCAGAAAGCGCTTGGACGATTGATAAAGCGAGCGCAGCTCTGAGGGCATCCTGAATCTTGATTTTATATGGAAGAACAAAAATCACTACATTCGAAAAAGCGATTTAATTAAGAATTATGAAGATGGTGGTATAAAAGCTATAGATTTTGAAATTTTGAATGGAGTATTAAAAATTAAATGGCTTAAATCCTTCTTAATAAATAGAGAGGAAATTTGGCATACAATTCCGAAATTTATATTTGAAAAAGTTGGAGGAATGGAATTCCTATTAAGATGTGATTTTGAAATCCCGAAGTTGCCTCTCAAACTTTCTGAATTCCACAGACAAGTCCTCTTTTTTGGAAAAATGGTTTTCAAACATAACTTCAGCCCACATGATGTTCCGATATGGAATAATAGAACTATTTTGGATAGAAACAAAACCATATTTGTAAAAAGTTGGATGGACAGAGGAATTTGGTCAGTGACACATATTTTAGACGAAAATGGAAATACCCTTTCACTTAAGAATTTCAATCTCAAATATGATGTTGACATTTCTGAAAATGAATATAATAAGGTGATTAAAAATATCCCAAGTGCTCTGGTTCATCTAGTTAAAGCTTCTATCGGTTATATATTTAACCCTAGACTCAAAATATTAGCAGTTGATGGGATAGAAATTTTCAATAAAAAATGTAATAATATTTTCCTGAGAAACAAATTAAACAAAACCTTTTATCCAAACCCAATACTCCGATTCTCGTTACTACACAACTTTTCAAAAGGAGAAATTAAAGTTTTGAGAACCAACTATCTAAAATTCTCTTTACCCCCAAAGTATAAAGAAGTCCATTTTAAAATCTTGAATGATATTTACCCATCTAACCATTTTATACAAACTAGATTTAAATTCAATGTGGAAAAATGTTACTTATGCAAACAAAACGATGAATCGACTAAACATCTTTTCTATGAATGTGATCAAATTTTAATGATGTGGAAATCACTCCATGATTGGCTGAACTCCAATCAAATTTATATAAACAATTTCAAAGTTGAAGATATCTTATTTGGCATTATACTAAAAGATAAAAATAATGAATTTCTAATTAATAATCTCATAATCTTAACAAAATTTTTCATACACAAATGCCGATATCTCAAAAATCCACCTACGTGGAATAATCTCAAAAATGAAATTAATCTGCTGTTGAGATCCATAGGTAAAATGTCCACCCCCAATGCTATAAAGCTTTATGATTTCATTATGAACACTAATCTCCAACTGCTTTTTGGATGATATACACAATTGACCTTGTTTGCTCTTTAACTTCCCCCTTGTAAAACTTTATTTATATTCACATAATTTGTTTTTTCATGCTGTCTTATTTGTATCCTTTCATGTTCTATTTTTTTTTTTTTTTTTTTTTTGTTTATTGTCTTTTTACTATACCAAATTGAATTGTAGGTACAAAATGAAAGTTAAGATGAACACGAACTTTGGAGCTACTCTGTAATGTCATTCTGCTAACAATTTCTGAAATGTAGTCGTTTTTGTTCGTTTCACAAAGGTTCAATAAAAGTTCTTAAAAAAAAAAAAAAAAAAAAAAAAAAAGCTCTGAGGGCATCCATGCTGTCAGCTAGTGTAAACACAGGTCGCACACGTGATGTCAGCATTTTTTTGTCGCGGAAAGTGACGTTGCGGACCTTAAAACTCCGGTTTTGTCTGTCCACACGCAGACACCCAAAACGGAGAAAACACAGATCTTCACTTTGGCCGGAGTTTTTAAAAAGATCTGTTTTCGTGTGAAAAAACTCCGTTTTCGTGTGGATGACAGGCCAAAACGTAGAAAAATATCTACGTTTTGGCAGATCCCCGGCTACGTGTGGACAGCGCCTAAATCTGAAGACTGAGGGCAAAATTAAACAACTAATAACTAGATGGATGAGGAGGATTAAAATAAGATTGACTAGGAATTATCAGGGAGTGATTAGGACACCTGAGGGAAGTGTAGAGAGGGCTGGGGACAGAGGGACACAGAACATGACACGATACAATTAGTTTTAATAGGAAACACGGATATTTGAAACATGTAAGAAACATTTTATGTTATTATTTAGATTAACTGTATAAAGTAAAACTGGCATCGTTGTAGTTGTTTAGAACCAAGTATTTGTTTCTAAATCATCATTAGATTGTTAGCCTCTAGCCTTCTTTGCCCAATATTAGAGTGGCATGGCTTTTTAGGGGTATAAGAAATAGCTACCTGCCACTGGCTCCTATTATGATTACAACGCTGCTGCTGCTTTTTTGTCTTTGTCAAATTACAAATGCCGGTGCAGATTTAGCAACCTCACACATGACTGGAAACCTCACGGTTTAGTTGGAATAAAGTAGAATGCCTTATCTGGGCCAGGGATGAGGTCCTGCCCCAAGTGGAGGAGTCCAAGTTTCTCAGGGTCTTGTTCTCGATTGAGGGAAAGATGCAATGCTAGATCGGCAAGAGGATTTGTGCTGCGTCTGCAGTGATGCGGGCATTGTACCGGTCTGTGGTGAAGAGAGAGCTGAGCCGGAAGGCAAAGCTCTTGATTTACCGGTCTATCTACGTTCCTACCCTCACCCATGGTCACAAGCTTTGGGTAGTGACTGAATGAATGAGATCGCAGATACAAGCGGCTGAAACGTTGTTTTTCTCCACAAAGTGGCTGGGCTCTTCCATAGAGATAGGGTGAGAAGCTCGGTCATCTGAGAGGGGCTCAGAGTAGACCCGCTGCTCCACCATACGGAGAGGAGCCAGTTGAGGTGGCTTGGACATCTAGTTAGGATGCCTCCCGGACGCCTCCCTGGTGAGGTTTTCCAGGCACGTCCAACTGGGAGAAGACCTAAAGGAAGACCCAGGACTCACTGGAGAGACTATGTCTCAGGGAACACTTTAGGATTCCCCGCAGGAGCTGGCCCAAGTGGCTGGGTAGAGGCTAGGCTACTGCCCCTGCGACCCGACCCCAGATAAGTGGCCGGAAATGGATGGATGGACGTATGATTGGCTCTGGAACCAGGAAGTACATGAGTGAGGCAGACAAACAAAAACTACGCTCCTCTTTGGCCTTTTTAAAAAGAGAAAACTGACAACCTCTAACCGACTGAGAAGTAAATTATTTTCAATGTAAACTTCCTTCTGAAATGACTGAGATTTTAGACTCCAAACTCATCCCCTTTAAAGATCCAGCTGATGACTTTAACGATGCATCTCCTGAGATAGAATTTAATTCAACTATCAACTAGAAAAATGTAATGCTTCTCTTTTGAATGAAGGTGCTACTTTTTAGGTAATAACATTTTCACTACTGACATTAGTTTGTGACCCTGTTTTTTACTTTTAGCAGGTACAGTAACAAAATGACCCACATGTGGTTTTGGTGCTCTGCATAAGAGTTTTGCTGTGTTTGATCGTCTATTTCAGGCCAGAATCATGATGTTCACGACTCAGAAGCCTTGCAAGCTTGTTCACTAATGTCAGTTTTGACCGGCGGCGGCACGTGGTTTGAAGGAGAGGCAAACAAATAAATCAGGTTGAGGTGGCTTTATTGCAACATGTTTGTCACCAACATCTCTCTAATACCAACACTTACTGCCTTTTATAACTAAGTGACTGATTGGAAGAAACCAAGAAGAGGGGTAATCAAAGAAATAATAACTAAATAATATTTACAGAACCCAACTACCAAAATAATAAATGGTACCAAACATTATTTACATAAATACAAATCATACTAAATAAATCCAAGTTCAATCAAACAGAAACTAGGTTTCACATAACTCCTCCAAAAATCACACCTCCTTATTTAAGTGGTATGCTCCAGCAGCTTAAAAGCAGCACCTGGGACACAAATGTCCCTTTGCTGCCCCGCCCTGCTGAGGAGACAACACCAGAAAGGTGAGTGAAACTTTAGATCAACTTAAACACAAATTGACATTTAACAAACATTTCCTTTTTACACAGGAAGGGTGGCCAGTCCCTCTGCTTCTAAAGAATCTGTTTTTAAATGTCCAACAAAAAATAAATAACTTCAATAACAAAACCTTTTGTCTGTAACTCAATCAGAAACATAACATAACTCATAATGAATGGAACCCCTGGTCTCCATTACAACTAAACAATTCAGAAGTGTGTGTTTTTCTGATTGTTCTGAGAAATGTGTTTCAGCAACACATTATCTACAAATCTGACTCCATAAACCTTAAATTGTTGACATGTTTGATCTCAAGTCCTGGACTGTTTTGACAAATAAAACAATAACTAATGGAACATTTGGAAACTTGAGTTTATTCCAACATGTGGCAATTTTGATGTTCAAGCAGACTCCCCACAGAGATGTACTGAAATGCTGACTAATAGATTTCCGTTTCGTGAACTTTCATTGCACTGTCTTGTAAAGTAAGAGTATGAAGTCTAAGGAGTTATGTAAAAGGTCTGAAATCATGCTTTTTTTTACACCTTCCAGAGTAACCGTAAGTCCAATCCATGATAAAGTATTACCAGTGGCATAATTAAGATGTCATTTTCTATTAAATTTTGTAGTGGAATACATTTTTTAATTATGACCAATAAGATGCAATGATTCCATATAAATATGATATATCAATCTGATTGATCGTTGAATGTTTAATCAGAAGACTCTGTAGGGTTCTTTGCTTCTTCCGGGACCATAAACACACTTTGTATTAATTCAGACAGAGTCAGGTATATACGTTTTTAAATGAATTTCATTCTTTTTCATAAACTAAGGATTATACATGACAAGATATGAATAATGACATGTGGTGTGGTGTGGTGGATGTGAGGTGAGGTGATGTGATGGAAGCTAGATGTTGTAGCAACCGTTCTTTGTATCTGAGAGAAATTGTGAAATCTGGGTGTAAAAGACTTTATTGTTGGTTTCTAAACTAGAGAGTTGGTTATTAATAAAAAACCTCACCAGACACAATCTGTTGTGTCTACTACCCGTGTGGAGACCCCCAGTGCAGATCCAGGACTGTCACAAGTCGGGTGACCTCAATGTATCCGAAGTAGATTAACTCCGATGCGACCCGTCCAGTCTTGAGATGTCTCCGAGTCACAATAGGAGGTAGAATGCTTGTTTGCTTCCAAGGTGGAAGTGTGACTCTTAAGGAGCCGTTTGGCTGTATCAGCTGCAGTGTTGCAGAGAGACTTTGACAGAAGGTCAAAGGAGTTTGTTTCAAAAGAGGCTTCTTTCCCGATTTGGCCCGAATAGGGAGTCGGCTGGAAACTGAATTAATGCTGAAAATCTGGCAAATCAGGATGTGCCATGTCTTGAGGCTTTACCAACATCCCTCAGAAAGCCACGCCCCCTCTCTAGATACAAAAGGTTTAACACTTTGTGAATGAGAATGTCTTAAAACACTTATGTGAGGTGAATATTAACCTTAATATGTATCTTATCGTAATGTGTATCAGTGTAAACAATGATTAACACAAACACATACTGATCATAAGATCTGAAACAGATCATTGTAAGAGCAATATTCATTTTAAAACCATCATTGCTTTAAGCACAGATTATACAAACATTTGATTTAAACATCTTGTTCATTCAACACATGATTATTTAATTTATGATTTGTAAAATCATGGAGTCTTAACTTATTCAGAGTGAAGATTGTTGATGTCTGGCTTTCACGCAGACAGTTTTGCTATTTCTTTCTTGTATGTCAACAAGCAGAACCTTCTGGGCTTGGAAGGCCAAATACAAAGTGGATTTATTTCTGTAGATGAAAGGTTATTATGTTGATCAATTTATAAGTGAAAATTCTTTTAATTCCATGTTGTCGTTCTTTTTTTAAAACACAGAAACGGTTTTGTTACCTGTAATTGACGCTACAGTTTCGCCGACGGCTGCCGACTTCTTCAGGCTGATGCTGATGGTGGCGCGTCACTTCCTTCTCCGTTTATCTGCGGGCAGCAGAGGACGTTGTCGCCCTCTACTGCCCGCTCTCCCCTCTCCGACGATGCAGTCCCATGCGTGGTCCAGCGTGTAAACTCCGCCGTCCCTGTTCATGGTCCCACATCCACGTCTCCTTATCTCGATTGCCTCCTTGATCCATCTTTTGTATTTTTGTTGTTCGGTGGTTATGATCCTTGTGTTGTCCCAGTCCATTATATGGTTTTCTCTTAAGCAATGATCTGTTACGGCTGACTTTTTTATTGTACTTTCTGCTTCTTCTTTTGCTGCTCTTGTGTGTTTTCGATTTGCCTCTTTCTCACACTCCTAAAAAAAGAACGACAACATGGAATTAGAAATAACGCACAGCAAGAACACACCTAAGATGAAAATTCTTC
Organism: Nothobranchius furzeri; assembly: GCF_043380555.1. Lineage (NCBI taxonomy): Eukaryota > Metazoa > Chordata > Actinopteri > Cyprinodontiformes > Nothobranchiidae > Nothobranchius > Nothobranchius furzeri. The sequence goes on from NC_091759.1 coordinate 12,210,159, forward strand.
TTCCGGCTCTTGGAGAGTACAGACACTTTTTTCCTCCTCTCCTCCCTATCTTATCCCTGAGGCTCTTTATCTGTCTTTGGGTGTACGGAGCTTCCACATTTTTTCTGAAAACTAGAAATGATTAAAAATGGACCTGGTCAGCTGGTCACTCAACGTGATTGGCAAAATTTTCTCAATGATGAGAACGGGAGAAGGGGCTCCCGGGTGCCCCTTTGGGACAGATCCAGTTGGGCACATCATGGACTCCTGGAAACAGTGGAACCTGATCTGCTTATCTCAACAGTCTGTAGAGGATTCTGAAGATGTCTGGATATTTGTGGTGTTGGTGTCAGGTTTCCTGCTCTTTGGCCTTGGAGGTTACCTGACTTACCGGAAAATTAATGAGCTGTCGAGGAATATTGGCTCACTCCCGGAGCTCAGACATGGATTCCACCGCGCTGTGAATTCAGACTCATATAACTGTCGAGATGAGTCGTAAGCTTGGAACTTTGGCTGAGATTCATGCATTGGCACAAAAGATGGATTTGATCAAGGAGCGAGTGGACAAATCAGCATGGATTGGGATAGATTATTCTACGCCATTATTGGATTTTGAGAGGTTGAGGACCAGCGGAGCTCTAAGACAGAGAAGAAATTATCTCTGTCTGGCCCCAAAGCAATTTCTTATGTGAATCTGGTGCCCTTGAGCCTGTGAGGCTGAAGTGATCCCCCCCCCCAGAAGAAATGTGGAATGCTGCCGTCGCCATGGCAACTCTGTCTCCCTATCCCGGCCTGGGCGGGACTGCAAGCTGTGAAGGCAGCTGAATCGTTCCAGGAGTCACTGTGCCCTCTAAACCCCAATGACCTCCCTCCCCTTTCCAGACTGAGGTGAAGAGCGCTGCTTATTGCTGCTGCTGATGCGCGGAGACACCCAAAACCCTACCACCCCACCTAGTGGACACTTATGTTGTGTAATGTTTGAAGTCTGTTGCATTTCTGTCTGAGGTGTTTTTTTGCACAGCAAAGCTGCCCTCTTTGTGGAGGGTTAGGCCTAGTCCACACATAGCCGGGGCTTTTTAAAAACGAATATCCACCCCTCCAAAAACTTGCATCCACACCACCGCGTTTTAAAAACAAACTCTGTCCACACGTACCCGGATAAATACGTTGTTAAGGACATGCCAGACCTGTAGGCGGCAGTACTTCCCCCGTTCTTAACCTCGTCCTTCGTCTGTGGTCTTCCGCAAGGAGCAGTAATTCCGCTTGCAAAAACAAACAAGCAAAAAGCGCTTGAACAATTGATGGATCGGGTAGTGACAGAGCGCAGCTCTGAGGGCTGATGCCGGCTAGTGTAAACACAGGTCGCACACGTGATGTCTGCATTTTTTTGTCGCGGAAAGTGGCGTTGCGGACCTTAAAACTCCGGTTTTGTCCGTCCACACGCAGACACCCAAAATGGAGAAAACGCAGATCTTCACTTTGGCCGGAGTTTTTAAAAAGATCCGTTTTCGTGTGAAAAAACTCAGTTTTCGTGTGGATGACAGGCCAAAACGTAGAAAAATATCTACGTTTTGGCAGATCCCCGGCTACGTGTGGACAGGGCCTTACTCTGAAGTGCCTTTTTCCCTCCACCTGATCCAATCCTCATGTAACCCCTCTGTTCTCTATTAAGGTAGCACAACTCGGGTTGCGAATGACCACAGTCTCCAATTCTTGTCATGTGTCTTTGCCTATGTATGTCTGATCTCTGAATTGTGTGTACTAAAACTCTAATTTCCCTCTGGGATTGATAAAGTATCTTTGAATTTGAATTGAATTGACCCTTTTGGTGCGTTAAAATATAAATTATTTTCATGACTCATTCCTTCAGTCTGGAAATAAGATGCTTGGATTTCATTAAACTTCGCCTCCACTTGTGTGAATTCCACAATAGTACACAGATGCAGACCCAGAGACTCCAAATGCATGCTTGCTGCAGATTCAAGCCAACATGTCACGCTCAACTCTTCACTAGCTACACGGCGATACTGAGAGTTAGTGTTTACAGTCCAGGCTAAGAAGGATCAAGACTCAAGACTCCCTGGATGGGGAGGAGTGGTCCGTTGTGACATAGCAACAACCCCATCCAACCATCTGCAATAGTTTAGCATAGCTTACTACAGCTGAAGGGACGAAGCAGTCGAGACAAGAAAATGTATGCGTGAAGCCAAAAATTTTGCTGGGTGTTTTTTTCGTGAGGAAATAATAATAAAACATAGTCAAATGCTTCAAGACGTGGATTTTTTATGACATGGCTTTTAAGTCTAATGATGGTTCCATCAAACACTTTTAAAAAGAAGGAGCTTAGAATCTTCCTTAGAACTGAGCCACAATCACTGTTTTTCTGCTGATTTCAATTTTAATCTGTGAGTCAGTCTGGAGACAACCAACACTTCCTTTTGCTATTTTAAAGCCTTCCTTTTCCATGCGTGGTTGGTTGTTTTGATTTGTCAGCTTGTTTTAACTCGATGGCTCATTAAGGAGGCCCTTGGATGGCTTTTGTGTCCATTATCAAATGCACATTGCCAATAACCATTGTTCTTGATTAAAACAGTGAAACTCACCATCTGCATTAGAGTTTCTTGTATGTCAGTGTGTGGTCCATGAGTAATGGTAGGAAAGAATGAAAAATGTAGCCTAGTGAACTAGACCAAATTCTTGCTTTGCAAATTTTGCACTAGGCACGCTCCATTGGAACCTCCGCAGCTCCGACCAGGAATCTGGCTGGCCAATCACAGCTTTCTAGAGGGGTTTCAAACACATAAAGAGCTGTGATTGGTCCATAATGGTGGGCCAATCATAGTGCTCTATCTGCTTAGTGAACAAATCACAGAGCTGTATCCGCTTTGTGGGCCAATCAGGGCACTCTATATGCCTGGTGGGTGGGATGATGCAACAGAGTGAAACAAGAGTATGTCACATTCATTGTCCAGTGGAATGCAGAGATCATTTGAAAGACAACGGTAGAACCCGCCCCACAACCGAGAGCCGTCAATGGAGAGTGGCAAGACTAAATAATACATTTATTTAGTCTGGCTTGCCAGGCTACTCTCCTACAGCACCTTGGCAGGACTAAATAAATGTTATGAAACATTTTGTGAACATCACTAAACAAATATGCTTATGTTTTTTATTCATGTTATGAATGCAACAGTACAGTTCTTGCTGTCAGTATTTGCAAGATATTGGTATTTGGGCCTGTACTGGTTAGGCTTAAAAGAGTTAAAACAAAGTCTATAGCAGGGGTGTCAAACTCAAATTCACGCTGGGCCGAAATGAAACTCTGGGACAAAGTCGCGGGCCAAACTTAATATTTTTTGAATAATAAATAATACATGGACAGACAGATGGAGATTTCCTCTTCTGTGATGAGAGTACCGCTTGTGTCCATTGTGGGGAAGAAGTAGCTAAGTTGAAAGGTTTTGACCCTCACCTGAGTTCATGAAATCTGAGCTGTGACCTTAAATGAGCTGCCTAGGTGACGTGCAGAGCTCAACCATTCAAGGGGGGGGGGGGGGGGTCCTTATAAGGGGAGCAAATTCTCCAGGCCACTGGTAAAAGATGCTGTAGCATGCCCAGACTCTCTCAGAAGTTCCCCCCAAAAATCCCTGGGAGTCCCCAGGGGCAGCTGAAGCTGGGGGTGTCCAGGCTTCTATATTGGATCTGTTACCATAGCAACCTAACCTTGGATAAGCAGGCATGACAACACTCCTGAACTCAATGGATGGACACCTGTGCCATGGACGACTATGTGCTTTGTTACCAAGTCTTAGAGATTCGGTTTGTTCTCTACTTTGCATAAAATAAAATAAAAGCCAAAGTTTGAGAAACTAAAAAAAATATGTTCTTACAATGGACATGTTTCTGTTTCTTTTATAGGCCTGACACCAACTACACGTATCAAATGGTGAAGAATGGGAAATACACTTTTAAACGTCTTCGGGAAGCAAAAACACTGATTGAGATGAAAAGATCTTGCCTTTGGGAGCTAACACACAAGGAAAATAGAGATTAGACAAAGGCCAACTTTCCTCATATTTTAATACATCTGCAGTGGACTGTAGTAGAAATAAATGCCTTGTAAGTGGTACTCCAGTGCTCCTGTTTGAGGACGTATAAGTCAGTTGGCAGACGGTGTTAGAAAACGGCAGGATTTGGAGTCTAGATATTTGGACATCTTACCTCTGATTAGCAATGCGACTCTTACCACTCATCTGTTCGTTGTTGTTGTATCGTCATACAAGCCTGAAGGAGTTCTACTGTGAGGTGGAGATGGTAATGCTAACGATTAGCTCCTACTAGTTGAGATGTTCTCTGCTGTTTCCTGGAAGCTAAACCAACAACAGCCTTTCCTACCCCGAGTCAAGATGGGTGAGTCCAAGAACGTTAAGTGAGTGTGATGTAGATCTGTCAGTATTTTCAAATCCTAAAGTTTCACTATTTTTTTTTATCAGAAGCTAATGCAGGAGACTATTTTCATGTTCAGCCTGCATGAAAAACTCAGTGACCAATTACAATCAGAAAGCAAATGTGACCTTTAAACCTTACTTTCTTAGACTGTGGGATCGTTTTTAAAGAGACTATGCAAAGTGTTAACTAGAAAAGTTCAATATTCTCACAGAATTCTGGATAAAACATGATCATCCGCTGCTATTTTTAAAAAAAGTTATCGAAGACTTATGTTTACTCCAAAGCTTTTAACACCTTGGGCTGAAAGGGTTGTCCTGTTTTTATGACTCTTAGTGTCTGGTTTTATTTTTGTGCTTGTTTTATGTTTTTTTATTGACTCTTGTCATTTGATTGTATTTTTTTACGTTAAGTACTTTAGGCAACATTGTTGCATTTAAAGTGCTTTATAAATAAACTTCTGATTGAGTATAAATGTCATTAACTTTTGGTATTTTAAATTATTCCTAGTTTGTTTGAATGTCTTTTGATGCTTTTTTGCATCTTAATCCAGGAGCTGAAACTCAAGCTGCACACTTCCTCTCTCCTAGGATCAGCTCTTTAAGCATGGCTTTGGGCCGCCGATTCACAATGACCAACTGATTGTTCTGCTGCTTAGGGACTGTAATCTGTGCTGGGGGGGGGGGGATGAAATCTTTGTGCTTTGGAGTCTATCTTCAAGACAAATCTCCTGCTTCACAGGCCTCAGCAGCTTTGTTCAGAAAGCTTTGAACTGTTTTGTACTGCTGAAATGTTTTGTGTGTTAATGTGCATGAAAGTGTGTGTGTGTGTGTGTGTGTGTGTGTGTGTGTGTGTGTGTGTGTGTGTGTGTGTGTGTGTGTGTGTGTGTGTGTGTGTGTGTGTGTGTGTGTGTGTGTGTGTGCGCGTGTGTGTGTGTGTGTGTGTGTTTGGCATGCAGCCGTGCCTCTGTATATGTGCATGCCCATGCATTTGTGATTGTTTATATATGTGTGTGGTCTTTGTAATGTGAGGATTTGTCCCCTGTGGTGATGGATGTACAGATCACTTTCAAAGCTGAAAGATTTGTTCCCCTTTGAACAAAATGTTCCCAGCAGAGCGCAGACTGTCGGCGTTAGAAGAGCCGTTTTTTAAAGCTCTGTTTTTACACGTTTTGGAAGAGGAGTAACGCCATGTTCAAAATCAAAAAGGAGACACGTTGCTGTTAAAAGCTGATTCTCTTGCGGAGATCTCCCGTAGAGTTGTTTGCTTCGACAGAATGAGAGAGACAGAGGGCAGAACGACTTTGGATGAGAGAATTTTTCATGCCTGTCTTCTAGTTGGATGCTCCTTATGACAAGAACAAAACTGCAATGGAAGGCTTTTCAACAGGTTTAGTTGGTCCAGTTCTGTTTTTTATTTGTTTATATATTGAGCAGAAACAGCCGAAAATTTTTAGGTATTAATAAAGTGCACGCTAAAGTCCAAGTGCAAGTTTCTTGTTTGTAATCAATAAAGTTTTATTGCCTTTTTTGAATTCAGACACTAGATTTAAAGGGGACCTGTAATGCAAAACTCTCATTTTGTGGGTCTCCACTGCCTTTATAAACATTCCAAACATGGAAAACAAAGTCCGTCTGTGTGCTGTCAGTATTTACTTTTAGGTTATTTGAGCCTAAAACAAGCTGTTTAAAGAAGTCCTCATTTGTGATGTCACAAATGGGGAAATTTGATAGAACCTCTCCTGTGCAGAAAAGCAGCTACTGGTGGTGAAGCAACAACTCTACTCTGAGCCCCTCCAGGATATCGAAGCTTCTCAGCTGAAAGCTTTGTCCGTTGCTTCATGAGATGTGAATTAAATTGTGATCCTTCTGACGGCTGGAATGTCTAAAAACTAGATACTATTGTGATATTTTCATAAATCACATAAGAGCTCTTTTAAAATCAGAATTATTAAATAAAATAAAAATTACCACAAATTGCATCCACATTTATTTAGTTTTAATCCTAAAGCTCAATAAACACAATATTTGTTCAAATGCAAGATATTCTGATGACTGACAAACCAAAAATAAAATAAAATGCACCATTGTTTAAAAAAACTGATCGGGTTACCTGAAGAGCAGGTTCACTGAGAAACCACATAGGCTTGGTTCAGAAAAGCCTGACAAATCTTCGTCACACTGTCACTTAGCATTCATGTACACACTCATCTTGGCTGGCAGTGGGGAAGGTTGTTGTTGGTTTAACGCCCAGGAATCGTCAAAGAATGTCTAGACTAATATAAGCTAACCGTTAGCATTAGTAACTCCACCACATGGCAGAACTCCTTCAAGCTTGTGTTATTTGTGGAGATAAAACATTAACAATAGCTAAGCAAATGAAGTCAGTGGTAGAGTTGTGTTGCTGTTAGCATTCAGAGGCAGGATGTCTACATTTCAGGAAATAAGACTCCAAATCCTTTAGCCAGTCTGCACCCAGCTGGCATCTACGTCCTCAAACAGGCACACTAAGGCCCAGTCCACACGTAGCCGGGTTTTTTTTTTTTTTAAACGAATATCCGCCCCTCCAGAAACTTGCATCCACACCACCGCTGTCATGTTGTGTGGTAGATGCCTAACCCACGACATACAGAATCAGTCCACAGAGTCAAAGAAGATCGCAAACAATAATTTATTAGAAAAGGAGAACAGAAGGAGCTGCTAGGAAGTCTAGCAGTATTCGGCAGAGAAGCGAGGTTCGGGTGTGGAGAATCAGGTTGGAGGTGAGACCTCGTGAGAGAGGGAGGAGTGACCGGTCTGGGGAGGGCAGGAGGCTTACTGGAGGCTGATGAGCTTGGAGTCCAAATGAGGAGGGAGCTGAGCATGAAGGGTAATGGTGATCCAGGAGGGAGGGTGGGCAGCCTGGAGTGGGAAGACCAGAGGAGGACGCTGAGAGACGAGTGGACAGTGAAGAAACCAGGTTGGTAGCAGCAAACGAGGTGAACTGATAGGTGATATCTGCAGGAGGCAAAACAAGCAGTCAAAAACACAGAGATCTCAAAAATCAAAAATCCATAACCCAGAAATTCTCAAAATCAAAGCTTATTTTGGATTTGGCTGTTAGGAGAAATACCCAAGTTGAGTTAATCATCCAGCGAAGTGAAGGCGTCTCTCAGGAGCTTAAATATCCCTGGCCAGCTAATCAGCAGATTACCTGCAGCCTCCCAACTTCCAGGCACGCCCACCTGCAGAGGAGAGATGAGACTCTACACCAATTAGTGTGTGAAAAAAAAAACCCAGACCGTGACAACCGCGTTTAAAAAAAAAAAAACTCTGTCCACACGTACCCGGATAAATACGTTGTTAAGGACATGCCAGACCTGTAGGCGGCAGTACTTCCCCCGTTCTTAACCTCGTCCTTCGTCTGTGGTCTTCCGCAAGGAGCAGTAATTCCGCTTGCAAAAACAAACAAGCAGAAAGCGCTTGGACAATTGATAAAGCGAGCGCAGCTCTGAGGGCTTCCATGCTGTCGGCTAGTGTAAACACTGGTCGCACACGTGATGTCAGCATTTTTTTGTCGCGGAAAGTGACGTTGCGGACCTTAAAACTCCGGTTTTGTCCGTCCACACACAGACACCCAAAACGGAGAAAACACAGATCTTCACTTTGGCTGGAGTTTTTAAAAAGATCCGTTTCGTGTGAAAAAACTCAGTTTTCGTGTGGATGACAGGCCAAAACGTAGAGACATATCTACGTTTTGGCAGATCCCCGGCTACGTGTGGACAGGGTCTGAGGCTTTTTATCCCCATAGAACAACTTAGGCTATCTTCATTCCTACTATAAACCACTGCAAATGTATTAAAAATATGAGTAAAGGTGACCTTTAATGAAGCTAAATCTTAGACATCAGCTAATTCTCCTCAAAGCGGGCATCAACAGTCTCAGAAATTTCAAAACATAGCAGACCAGTTTAGAAATATTGCTAGCTAAGAATATTCATTAGGTGAAAGGAATAAAAACAGTTAAGATCACACTGCTTCTATCAATTTGCTATGTTCACTTTAAATGTATAACACATTGGCAATGCTCACATGTGTTCTGTCAACAAAATAAAGATGGTGTTTCTGTCGGAGGATTAGAAAGATCTGTTTGACCGCAGATGATCTAGACTTGAACACTAATCCCAGACCTCCAGCAGTTGACCCCGCTGCTGAAATGTGAAGCTTTCTGTAAAATGTGATGGGGCACCTATACATGGATGACTGGGAATTAACACCAACAACACGCACAATCACGCGAAAGGGAAATGTCAGCAACACCTCATCTCTACGTGTTGTGTCTGAGCTGTGGGATTATCATGGTGTGAGATGTTTGGTGGGTGGTTTGAACTCGTGAGCTGCTGCTGGTGCTCTTCTTACATCATCTTTTAACAAACGTTGCCAGGAAATCAGAAATGAAAGGTGCACAAGCATGCAACCATTCGTTAAATGGATGAATGAACGAGCGAACAAACAAACCAGCCAACCAACCAACGAATAATCTGCCTGGAGCTTGACCATGTAAGAAGTGGAGCAATAAGTGACTGACGATGAAATCGGACCACGTTTTCAACATTTATCAGATTAACTTTCTTGATGCACGATGATGATGATGCTTTAAATTGATTATTGAAATCCTTAAGGTTTAAGTTTTTTTTTTTTTTTTACCGTGTCCTGTCTGGCTGTGAAGCAAACAGAAATAATGTCTGAATGCTGGTGACAAGCCTTACAGATTTACTCTCAGGTGGAGCATCAAAGCGTCTGCTTTTAATGTCACGCCTGATACTTAAAACTTTATTGTTATTGTTTTTGAATGCTTTGTAATTCAGACCAGACACGGAGACAGAGGTGAAAGAGAAAGGAAGAGAAAAGTTGGGGGGGGGGTTCCACAAAAATAAACAATAATTAACAAGAGTCTGCTTCTAGACCTGCAGAAAGAGAAGAGCAGAACAAAAAGGGACACACAACAATACATCAGGAGCAAGCTATCACTGCGTCAGCCTGATGATGAAATATAAAATAAACATTGTTTAACTTAACAATCACACAATAATAAATCACAGTGCATTTAGTGGCAACGACAGCCTTGAGACATGTGTTGAACGTGCCCAAGCCCATACTTTTGAGAGCACCATGTGAGCACCTGTGTGTGTACACGCGCTTGTTTATGTAAGGTTTCTCTAGAGGAGCGTACAACAGAGAGTGTGAGGGACCACAGATCTGCCATCTGACAGACAGGTTTAAGTTTTTTTGAAGACATTATAGAAGAAACGTGTTGTGTTTCGGTGCACTCTGACCATCTGAATTTCGGTAAATCATGCAGGCTGTGTTGTTCCGTTGTGAATCTCTTGCAGTGAATCACGAGGAATCACACCCGACTCGTGATTGTCAGCAGAAAGAAGGGACAGAAAACTCATAACAAGTTTCTTTAAAAACTCAGCAGCCTTTAGGTTTTCTGCAGTTTTTGCATTTTTAGGATTAATCACAAGTAATCTGTGGAGTTATGCTTCTCACACAATAGTAGTTGGTTTTGTTGTGTATGCGGCACCGATTCAGCAAAAAAGTGAAAACCAGATTTTGTCAATATTTATAATGTCTTAACGGAACTATTTATTCCTCATCAGGGTCACAGGGAGCTCTTGCCTATCTCCAGTACTCACTGGGTGAGAGGCGGGGGACACCTTGGACTATGGTCCCTTACAGGGACACACAGGGATGATAACACAGCCACACACTCATTCAAACATTAGGAACATTTAGCATATCCAGGCAACCTAAAATGCATGTTTTTGGTCTTTGGGACAGAAAAAACCCCACACATGCATTAAGAGAACAATCTAATTCCATGAAGAAATGCAGAGATTTAAACCTGCAACCTTCTCACAGCAAGGCAACAGTGGTTACTGCTTTAACGTTAGAGTAAAATATACATACATGTGTAGGTAAATCTAAACATTTGGAATCCGGTGGAAATAAACAAATATAAAAAACATAAAATGTAAGAATATATTGCGGAAGTTTTAAACTATATTAAATGGAAGCAGCATAATAAAACAAGTCTGGGGTTAACGAATACTGTAGAAGTAAATATGTTGGTTTAATGCATTTTTTATTATTATTAAAAATGTTTTATTTTTTTTCTAAATACTTAAGTTAAACTTCATCGAATTTGATTTGATTTTAGATGTTTTGGTGAAATGTTAAATTTTAAGATGCGTTCCTAAATATTTGGGTTTAACTGTGTACATTCAGAGTTATTTCTCAATTGTCAGGAGTCACTTTACATATTTAGTTTTGATTCAACATATTAAAATTTCATTTAATCTCTTTAGACTTAATTTTAAATATGTAGGTTTCAGTGTTCTATTATTTCTTCTAAATATTTAGATTTACCATTATAACTTCAGATTTGATTCTACATAGTTCTGTTGTATTTTATTTATTTCGACTTAGTTCTGAATATTTAGTTTTAACTTTAGAAAATAATGAGCTTTTTAACATTTCATTTCAGCATTGTCTTTTAAAGCTGTTTGGTCATAAACAGCAATTAGAAAAAAACATTTTACTTTTTCAACTGATGCCCTTTAAACTGAAATCCCTTTGACCTATGTTTCTCTGCATTGACCTAGAAAACTGCTGACTCGTCAGTAAGCCAGCTTTAGCCTAAAGTCTGATTCAGTTTTTTTTATTTTAAATTTTTTGTTTCTTTTAAATGAAACAGGAATCAGAAATCAGGGAACTAAATAAACAGCTGTCAAATAATCACGTTACTAAATTGCACAAAAGTTCAAGATCTTATGCTCCCCTGTTATCAAAGATCTGTTGTGTGTGTGTGTAGGGGGGGGGGGGGGTGATTACACAAACCCTCTTCTCCCTGTGAGAGCCTCCCCTCCTCCTCTTGACTGTGTTGGACTCTGGTGCATCCACCCGACCTGACGCACTCTTGTACCAGAGCACAGCTGTCACCATTACTTCACGCTCATTGGCCTAGCACTGAGAGAGTCAGAGTGAAGGCAAACAAGCAGGGAGAGAGAGAGAGAGAGAGAGAGAGAGAGAGAGAGAGAGAGAGAGAGAGAGAGAGAGAGAGAGAGAGAGAGAGAGAGAGAGAGAGAGAGAGAGAGAGGAAAAGAGAGAGAGAGACAGAACTGGACCTCTGTGCTGAGTTCCATCGATCTGAGGTGCACGGAGGATTCTCTCTTTCGGGACACATTTCACAGATTTGGGACCTTCTGGAATGCCAAAGTTGGATTCACTGCTTGGAACATGCTACTGGGCAATTTGGTACGGTAAGACTGTCACAGTTAGTGCTTGATCTCTGGTGTATAGCCGCTATTTGGATGTCCAAAGGTTTCCCACCACCCCCCTTCCTCCTCTCCACCCTCCCAGAAAAACACAGATAGGGCTGCTGCAGGACAGATATACTGACCTGTCAGAGAGAGAAGCGCAGCTTCTTAGCTTCACTAACATTTGCACGCTTTGCCTTAAGAGAGGAGGAATTACATAACTCTTAGGATGGGTATGAATCATGCAGCGGACTGGCTGCTGTTCATTCTGACCCATGCTGAGCTGAACTGGGGTTGATGGATCGGCTCAAATGGATTTATTTACCTGGGGGAGGTAAAGGTAAGCAAACGCTGTAGGTTAACGGTCACACATGGATTGATCTCATTTCCGACTGTCTCAGTTTGGCTCGTCATCAAACATCATTAATGATTATAATCCACACAGCATCACACATTTTACTGGAAACAAAAAGCCAAAAGGCAAATAAACTGATGTACAGTATGTTCTGTTTTACTAAGTAAAGCTTCACAAAAATCTGTGGTTGTGCTTCCCGATTGGTGGGTCAGCTAAGACCAACTTTCTAGGAAACTTAGCTGATTTTTGTGATATGAGACTAAATCTGATTCAGCCTTCTGATGGAGAATATTTCGAGCAGAATGACGCCGCAAATGTATTTTTGCTGGTGTGATTGATCGAGATGTACAGCAGGAACACGTTTTGGCATCCCTCTGCACGTTGCTGGCTCTCTGATAAATGAGCCAGAGATAGGAGTTTAAATTCAAATGACAACCCTCTTAGCTCCTGTTACACTGAACTCACCAAAGGAGAACTGAGAAATGTGTATAAGGAAGTATTGCTACTGATCCCAGAGTTGGGAAATTACTGAGCAGCTGTAGCAGCAGGAGTACGACATACAGGAAACAAGACAACATAATCCACATAAAGTACGATATAAAATATAGCGATGACAGCGACAAATAACTAGTGATGTAAAAAACACTCAAAAGCTGTTTTAAAAAGGAATTTTGAAATGTTTTCTATTTTAAAAAACTGTTTTCTAATTAGATCTTTTCAATTTTTTACACAAAATAAACTTACATTTATTTTTATATCGCTAATTCTAAACAAGTAATCTCAAGGCCCCTTACAAGTTTCCTATGCAAGGAAACCCAGCAGATTGCATGGAGTCACTGACTTGTTGTGTCCGAGACTTTACTGCAAGCCTCATACTAAGCAAGCATGTAGTGACAGTGGGGAGGAAAACTCCTTTTAAACAGGAAGAAAACTCCTACAGAACCTGGGCTTTGAGAAGACTTAGCATCCATCCATTCTCTCCTGCTTATTCAAGGTCGGGTCGCAGGATCAACAGCCTGAGCAGAGAGGCCCAGACTTCCCTCTCCCCAGCCGCTTGGGCCAGCTCCTCCAGGGCAATCCCAAGTCGTTCCATGGCCAGCTGAGAAACATAGTCCCTCCATTATGTCTTGGGTCTTCCTTTAGGTCTCCTCCCAGTTGAACGTGCCTGGAAAACCTCTCCAGGGAGACGTCCAGGAAACGTTCTAATCAGATGCCCGAGACTGAGCTCCTCACCCTTTCTCTAAGACCGGGTGTACACCGTACGACTTTCTCACTTTTTGAGCTGATTTTTCCCACGTGCGAGAATGCACAAGATCAGGGCGAGTTTTGCGCTGAGTGTCGTGTAGTAAACGGGGGTAACGAGAGGCGAGTAACACCACGTGACCAGCTCCTGGTCAGCAGTCGTCAGCTCGCATGGATTTATCCCGTGTTTGATTTTTGCATGTCCGTCGAGAGTGCATCGCACCGTACTAAAACACGGCTTGCCAGCTATTTCCCTATTTTTGTTTTATTTACACACCTTTTTTTTCACACACAATGACAAGGGTTGTCAAAAAAACATTTTTTCCATGTTTATGTCAAATTAAACTGATAAAACATTCATTTAATTTCTTTGTTTTGTATTCCTCCTCCAACTCCCACAAGTGCCTGTGTGCCCTCCTCCTACAGCACTCTCGAAGGACAACAGACATCAATAACAACTCAAAAAAAAGTCTAACAAGTTGCATAAAAACTGCTATTTTCAGGTCCGACTGGTTGCTACCAGACGTACAGTGTGAGCAGTCAGGTCGCATCCAAGAGTTGGGTCGTGCGGTGCTCTGCGAGGAAGTCGTACTGTTTGAGCTGAAGCTGAGGGCTACGAGTGAAAAAGTTGCACAGTGTCCACCCGGCTTAAGAAAGAGCCCAGACTCCCTCCAGGGAAAACTCATTTTGGCCGCTTTTAGCCACAATTTCATCCTTTAAATCAATACTCAAAAGCTTGTGACCATAAGTGAGAAATGGAACGTGGACCAATCGGCAAATTGAGAGCTTTGCCTTTCTGGCTCAGCTCTCTCCTCAGCACGACAGACTTGTACAATGCTTGCATCACTGCAGATGCACCACCAGTTTTGTGAACAAGACCACAAGATACTTGAATTCCTACACTTGAGGCAGTACCTCATCCCTGACCTGGAGAAGGCATTCTAACAGTTTTCCGACTTAAGATCTCAGATTTAGAGGAGCTGATTTTCATCCCAGCTTCTTCACACTTAGCTGCGAACGCCTATGGAGAACGATGGAAACCACGTTCTGATGAAGCCAACATGACCACATCATCTGCAAAAAGCAGAGACTCAATCCTTACCCCTTCTTTCCACCATAGCCGTCAGCAGCACGTTACTGCAGCAGCACGTCATAGCTGCTGATAGGAACCGCTGTGGTCAACAGAACCTTTTCCACAGCAGCCATCAGCAGCGCGAGTCGGCCGCGTCTCAGGAGCAGCATGTCGCGGCCTTTACGCGCCAGTTCTATTTTCTACGCACGACGCCTCTGAAACGGGTCAAGTTCGACATTTTTGGGGAAGGAAAGACAGGAAATCTGACGCGGAAATGGAGCGAAGCTCCCGAGATTTTCAGAATAAAAAAACGTACTGCCTTCCGGTTGCTTTACTTTAAAAAAAAAAGTTACTAAATGTGCGTCCCCGTGAGAAGTTATCACCTAGCTAGCGGTCTCCTTTGTTTTTCAGGTCCGTATTGGCGATTATAAAACGGACAGAACATAAAACACAAACCTTTTGGAGCCATGTTGTAGTTTTCTCCTGCTTGTTGTTGTGTTTACTGACGAACTGCAGTAACGTGCTGCTGACGGCTCCGGTGGACAGAAGGGGTTAGGCCACCAAAATTGATCCCCTCAACACCTTGGCTGCGCCTAGAGATCCTGTCTATAACATTTATGAACAGAATCGGTTACAAATGGTGGACTTGGCAGAGTCCAACTCTCACTTGGAAACGAGCCCAACTTACTGCCGGTAATGCAGACCAAGTACTGGCACCGGTCACATAGGGACCTAACAGCCTTTATCAAAGGGCCTGGTACCCCATACTCCCAAAGTACCCCCCACAGGGCTCCCAGAGGGACGCAGTCAGACACCCTCTCCTATTCTACCAAACACATGTAGATTGGTCGGGCAAACTCATACACACCCTTTGTTTGTGGTTTAAATATGATTTCAATGAAGCATGCATCCAAAGCAAATCACACCATCTAACAAAAGGCTGAGAAACCACCATTCTCATCTCTGGTTTCCTGTCCAGTGACGTCTCACCAGCCTGTTTCACACATCAACTATAACCGGATGCATTCAAAGTGTCAGTGAGTTATGTTTTATGAGTAGAAAAATGTAAATAAAATTGGAAGAATCCACAATAAAACTTTTCCCAATTAAGTTTTCCCTTAGATGGACACATCATTGTGCACCGTCATTCCATCACAACCCTAGACAGTGAAGGCAGGCTAAAAACAAAAATAAACAATAGAAAGGACAAAAATTAAAGACTTATCTGGCTTTTTAACAGAATGCAAGAAAACACTGACTGACATTGTTAAAAAAAATGTAGCTGATGGCATTTTTACACCAGCTGATTCACTTTGTCTTCAACAAACATATAAAGTTGCATTCAAATGCAACCTGATGGGTTGTTAAGGGGGTTCAGCATGACCTGGCTTTAACAGCTGTTAGCCTTTGAGGTCTTTTTACTCCCAAAACAAATAATGACTAAACAATGACTGATTTATTACAAGATAACCTATGTGTTGCCTTGGCCATTTGGTTTGGTTCAGTGGGTGCACCATGACACACAATGAAGCTCTATTCATGCCTGAGCAGCTGACCTTGAATATTTGTAGTAGAAAAACCGAAAGCAGGCTTTCAAATGACATTCTGGGGTTTTGTGCAGGTAGTGGTTGTGCTCTGCCTGTGGAGTACCAATGTCAGCATAGCTTACGTGTTTCAAGCTTCCCGACCTGTAGAGGGAGTAGACAACCCACCACATCACACTAAAGGTGAGTCTTTTCAGCAACTAAACTCCTGACTTAGGGGTTCACCCGCAGCTTGTATTTATCATCACAGATCTGCCACCAGAAAACAAAAGGCTTTTGTTCTTGTTTCCTGGGCAGATGTTGTTCATTCAGTGCACTCTGCAGGTCTGGTTTGGATTTAGTTCATTTCTATGATGGAGTTAAACCACAAATAAAGACATTTTGTAACGAATTCTAAATAGATTGGTGCAGATGGTTGCACTCCATCAAGTATGCAAGTAAAGCAAAGAACAATTGTTAAACACTAAATACTTTCCCGCTTCTCCCCCCTACTTGTTGAATGCAGAAGTACAGCTGTTGTAAACAACCCTTCTGCTTGCTGTCGATTGCACCGGCTTTGCAGATAATGATACAAACGGGTACTAAATAAGCCATGAACTACAAGGATCCACACTGTTGAGCAAAAAAATATTATTACTTACAAATTCAGTAACAACAGGGCCAGGTCACCATCGGTCCGTGATATTGTAATGAGTGTAGACCGCACCAATATTCACTAGATTTAGCTCTTTGCTTTGCTTCTAAAGACATTACTCTCTTACTTTTACTAGCCTAGTTCCACCATAATGCCTCCTCCTTTTCTTGTGCTGTGTTTGTTTGTTTGTTTATTGATGATCAGCAAGTTGAAATGCCAACTGCTAACCTTCATATTAGTTAAGGGCATAATAAACAGCTATTGTCATAAAGTAGGTAGAGCTCCCACTAGTGTCAACTTGAGCCACCTAAGTTTGTAGGTCAGCAGAGGGCAACAGAGTGCCATCCCACGTGATGTTGCTGGAGTTTCTGACTCAAGAATCACTGAAACCTATGTGTATGGCTGTTTGCAGCAGTCTTCTTCACTCTGGCTCTCTGCTCCTTCCAGGTATATCAGATTGGGTCAGCACAGCAGGCTCCTGTAAGGGGAGGTGCTTCGAGCTGGAGGTGGCCGATCCTCCGGGATGCAGATGTGACAATCTGTGTAAAACCTACTACAGCTGCTGCTCTGACTTTGACACGCACTGCCTGAAAACAGGTCAGACTTACACAGTTCAAACCCACCTGGCACAGAAATGTATGTCATGCTTTTGCTTTTTCAAAAGGCAAAGCATTTTACTGGTCACAATTATACTATAACCCTCCCACTGTCTTTATGGGTGACCCCACGAGGAAAGTTGACCATAGAGCAGGATTGATGGTTTATCCCTTGGGTCCTTGGGTGTGGCAGGGGTGAGGAGTGAGCACCACCTCACCCCTGCCACATGGACCTCAAGGGATAAACCATCAATCCTGCTCAATGGTCAGCTATCCTCGTGGGGTCACCCAAAAGACAGTGGGAAGGTTAAATAAAGGGATGAAAAAAATAGATGTTTTTCCTTCATCTGAGAATCTCACATCGTTGGAACTGCAACGGTTTAGACAAATAAAGAAAAAGCAGTTGTCGAGTAGAAAACACTGCTACGTAAAAGACATGTTTCAGAAAGGCACAATATGGGGTTTGAATGTCAGAAAGTCAAGCCTATAAACTGTAGCTGATAATAAACTTGACACTCCCATATTTCATTTGTCAGAATTGAAAAAGCTCCTTGGATGAGAA
Source organism: Nothobranchius furzeri (assembly GCF_043380555.1). Taxonomy (NCBI): domain Eukaryota; kingdom Metazoa; phylum Chordata; class Actinopteri; order Cyprinodontiformes; family Nothobranchiidae; genus Nothobranchius; species Nothobranchius furzeri. The sequence goes on from NC_091759.1 coordinate 12,227,888, forward strand.
GCAACATGTAAAACGTCTAGTTACCTTCATTCAAATCCCTTTGGATTACCATGACATGGATGACTGAGAATCTTCCCCAGCAGAAATTCTCTAAAACATCAATCTGATCTTAATCTATATCTTGGCTTAATCAAGAAAACACAACCAGAGTTTCATCCTGAAACAATTAAAGGCCAAGTTCACTGAGAAACCACGTTTTACTTGTTATTTTAAAAATATGAGGCACTCTGAGTTCAATATGCAGGCTAAATGTGAAAGAATGTGCTTTAGCTGCAGATAAAAAAATGGACTAGGAAACTCGGGTGGCAGACCAAGGCGGGAGCCTTGGCGGTCCAATCCCCGGACAAGAAAACTAGTTTTTGGGACATGGAACGTCACCTCGCTGGCGGGGAAGGAGCCGGAGCTTGTGGCAGAGGTTGAGCGGTACCGGCTAGATATAGTCGGACTCACCTCGACACATTGCATTGGCTCTGGAACCCGAGACCTGGAGAGGGGTTGGACACTCTACTTTGCTGGAGTTGCTCCGGGTGAGAGGCGGAGGGCTGGGGTAGGCTTTTTGTTACCCCTGAGACTCTCTGCCTGTGTGTTGGGGTTTACCCCGGGGGACAAGAGGGTAGCTTCCTTGCGCCTTCGGGTCGGGGAACGGGTCCTGACTGTTGTTTGTGCTTATGGGCCAAATATCAGTTCAGAGTACCCACCCTTTTTGGAGTCCCTGGGACGAGTGCTAGATAGTGCTCCATCAGGGGACTCCATTGTCCTGCTGGGGGACTTCAATGCTCACGTGGGCAATGACAGCTTGACCTGGAGGGGTGTGATTGGGAGGAACGGCCCACCTAATCTGAACTCGAGCGGTGTTTTGTTATTGGACTTCTGTGCAAGCCGCAGTTTGGCCATAACGAACACCATGTTCGAACATAGGGATGCCCATCGGTACACTTGGTACCAGGGCAGCCTAGGTCACAGGTCGATGATAGATTTTGTAGTCGTATCATCTGACCTGCGGCCGTATGTTTTGGACACCCGAGTGAAGAGAGGGGCGGAGCTGTCAACTGATCACCACCTGGTGGTGAGTTGGATCAGATGGCAAGGGAACATGCCGCTTAGACCTGGCAGACCCAAACGCATAGTGAGGGTCTGCTGGGAACGCCTGGCAGAAGAACCTGTCAAGACGGTCTTCAACTCCCACGTCCGGCAGAGCTCTGACCACGCCCTGAGAGCAGTGGGGGACATTGAGTCCGAGTGGGCCTTGTTCCACTCTGCGATTGTCGAGGCGGCTGTTGCTAGCTGTGGTCGTAAGGTGGCCGGTGCCAGTCGTGGTGGCAACCCCCGTACCCGCTGGTGGACACCAGAGGTTCGGGGAGCCGTCAGGCTGAAGAAGGAGGCCTACAGGGCGTGGCTGGTCAGTGGGTCTCCGGAGGCAGCAGACAGGTACCGGATAGCCAAGCGGGGTGCAGCAGTGGCAGTTGCCGAGGCAAAATTTCGTGCGTGGTAGGAGTTTGGTGAGGCCATGGAGAAAGACTATCGATCGGCTCCAAAGAGGTTCTGGCAAACTGTCCGGCGCCTCAGGAGAGGAAGGAAGCAACTCGCTCACACTGTTTACAGTGGGGATGGGGAGCTGCTGACGTCAACTGAGGCTATAGTCGGACGGTGGAAGGAATACTTTGAGGAGCTCCTCAATCCCACCAATGCGCATTCCGAGGAGGAACCAGAGCTGGGAGGCCTGGGGATGGACTGTCCGATCTCGGGGGCAGAAGTTGCTGAGGTAGTCAAACAACTACACAGCGGCGGAGCCCCGGGGGCGGATGAGGTTCGTCCTGGGTATCTCAAGGCTATGGATGTTGTAGGGCTGTCATGGTTGACACGTCTCTACAACATTGAGTGGTCATCGGGGGCAGTTCCTAGGGAGTGGCAGACCGGGGTGGTGGTCCCCATCTTTAAGAAGGGTGACCTGAGGGTGTGTTCCAACTATAGGGGGATCACACTCCTCAGCCTCCCTGGAAAGGTCTACTCCAAGGTACTGGAGAGGAGGGTCCGATCGATAGTTGAATCTCAGATTGAGGAGGAGCAATGTGGTTTTCGTCCTGGCCGTGGAACTGTGGACCAGCTCTATACCCTTGCAAGGGTGATGGAGGGGGCATGGGAGTTTGCCCAACCAATCCACATGTGCTTTGTGGATTTGGAGAAGGCTTATGACCGTGTCCCCAGGGGCACCCTGTGGGGGACGCTCCAGGAGTATGGGGTGGGTGGCTTTCTGTTAAGGGCCATTCAGTCCCTTTACCAGAGGAGCGTGAGTTTGGTCCGCATAGCCGGTAGTAAGTCGGACCTGTTCCCAGTGAGGGTTGGACTCCGCCAGGGCTGCCCTTTGTCACCGGTTCTGTTCATCACTTTTATGGACAGAATTTCTAGACGCAGCCGTGGTGTGGAGTGTGTCGAGTTTGGTGGCAGGAGAATCTCGTCTCTGCTTTTTGCGGATGATGTGGTCCTCCTAGCTTCATCCAGCTCTGACCTTCAGCTCTTGCTGGGTAGGTTCGTGGCCGAATGTGAAGCGGCTGGGATGAGGATCAGCACCTCCAAATCTGAGACCATGGTTCTCGACCGGAAAAGGGTGGCTTGCCACCTCCGGGTCGGGGGAGAGTTCCTACCTCAAGTGGAGGAGTTTAAGTATCTCGGGGTCTTGTTCACGAGTGAGGGTAGGAGGGATCGGGAGATCGACAGGCGGATCGGTTCGGCATCTGCAGTGATGCGGACGCTGAGCCGATCTGTCGTGGTGAAGAGGGAGCTGAGCCAGAAAGCCAGGCTCTCGATTTACCGGTCGATCTACGTCCCAATCCTCACCTATGGTCATGAGCTTTGGGTAATGACAGAAAGAACGAGATCGCGGATACAAACGGCCGAAATGAGTTTCCTCCGTAGGGTGGCCGGGCTCAGCCTTAGAGATAGGGTGAGGAGCTCGGACATTCGGGAGGGACTCGGAGTAGAACCGCTGCTCCTCCGGATCGAAAGGAGCCAGTTGAGGTGGTTTGGGCATCTGGTCAGGATGCCTCCTGGACGCCTCCCCGGGGAGGTGTTTCGGGCATGTCCTGCCGGCAGAAGGCCCCCGGGTCGACCCAGGACACGTTGGAGAGGTTACATCTCCAATCTGGTCCGGGAACGCCTTGGGGTCCTGCCGGAGGAGCTGGTGGACAAGGCCGGGGAGAGGACGGCCTGGAGCTCCCTAGTTGGGATGCTGCCCCCGCGACCCGGACCCGGATAAGCGGAGGAAGACGACGACGACAACGACTAGGAAACTCTGATTAGAAAAGTCTGATAATTGCATGTCATAATGTCAAATTATCATTCATGCACTCAACCATCTCAGTTCGCGACAGGGAAGGCTGTTGTTGGATTAGTGTCCAGGAGAGAGCAGAGCACATTCAGCTAGTAGAAACTAACCGTTAGCATTAGCAACTCCACAACATGGCAGAACTCTTTCAAGCTGTGCTACTTGTTATTAATCATCAACACTGCAGAACAAAGGGAGTCAGTTGTAGAGTCGCATTGCTACTAGTCAATCAGAGGCAAAATCTCTAAATATCAGGAAATAAGAAATCCAAGCCTAGCGTGTTCTGCTCACCTCTGCTCTGGCTTACTTTCGACAGCGATCGACTCACAGGACATTGTACTTGAGACCACTGCAGATGTGTTGAAATAATGAGCAAACTTGGTCTTTAAGCAAAAAGTAGCTTAATACACACAACATTTTGTGATATATTTTAGACACATTGGCTTATCTCTCATGTGTTCACGATGTTTTGGATTGACCACAACTGAAACATCTAGGGGTTCTGTAACAAAGTCAAAGTAAAAAAATGGCCTTTATTCCATCCAAGAGGGAGGGTTTGAGTGTACGGAGGATCGCTGCGGGGAGGAGAGGAATGAAAACCATGCCTGCCACTGCACAGAGGACTGTCTGGAACACGGAGACTGCTGCTCCAACTACAAATCCCTCTGCAAAGGCTCGTTTCATGAAACGTTTTTCTTAGCTGGTAACACAATCTAGAAATGGAGTTTCAATGTGGTCCAGCATCAGTAAAGAGTGCTTGTCTCTTTGTTATCAGGTGAAACTTCCTGGTTGGACGAAGAATGTGAGGAGATCAAGAGAGCTGAATGTCCTGCAGGGTGAGACTGGGTTGTGCAATTATTATTCTTGGCTGGGTAAAAGATGACAGTTTCTTCAGACAAGTATATTTGTGTGTAAACACAAAGACATTGTAGCTTTTCTTAGATGCTTTTATGCTCTTCTCACATCACAAATAACGTTAGCACAACAGCTTGCATTTTTCATTTGACGACATTGGAAAACTAGTTCAGCTTGTTTGTAAGTAATGACCTTTCATTTTATTGATAGGCTTTTCATCATTCTTATATGTGTTTCATTTTGAAATGATAATGATATAAAACAGCAGAGAATTGCGTAGTACAGGTTCAATTGCATTTGTGATTTGGGGCAGGAGTAGCTCAGGAGGTAGGGGATTATTGGAAGGTTGCAGGTTCAATCCCAGATCCCACCAAAGAATGCTGCTGTTGTGTCCTTGGGCAAGACACCCTGCCTAGCCTGCTGGTGGTGGTTGGCGGGACTGGTGGCACCATTGTTTGGCAGTTTTGCTCATTATCACCAGCGTGTGAATGGGTGGATGACTGATGGTGTTGTGAATCGCCTTGAGGGGTTATAGACCCATAAGGCCCTATTTGCAAGGCACTGCAGTTTGTGTTTTCCATAAGGTAGAGGTGTCAACCTCTAGCCCTTAAGGTCTGGTATCCTGCATCGTTTTTGTTGTTTCCCTGTTCCAAAACAGTTGACTCACATGTGCAGCAGCTCATCAAGTTCTCCAGACACCTGTTAATCACCTGCTGATTGAAATCAGGTGTGTTGAAACAGGGAAAACACTAAAACATGTGGGACAGCAGCCCTCGAGGACTGGAGTTTGACACCTGTTCCATAAAGCATTGGAAAAAGTGTTGCACACTCTCCTCCAATAATTCCACATCAAAATAATTTATTAGATCTTAGTTATTGGCTAGACTTAAACATTCATCACTGGTTTATTATGCTCATATAAAGAGCATCTTTAGGCATTTAAGAACTATAACGTCTTTCGAAATGTTAATGGTTACTTGTACACCACAGGGAACTAATTCACATGGACATTAAGGTCATTTGATGTTTTTGATGTTGTTGCTGCTATCACACTGTCTTTTTCCATTGATGTTCCAGTCTCTAAAGCTATTTTTGTCCTCTTATTTGAGCTTCTGTTACAGAGCGGGAGCTCTTAACTCAATAGGATTCATCAAAGGTTGAGACTGGTCCATACATTTATATGACTATGTTTATTTAATGAGATTTCATCACTTGAACAATAAGGATATAGAGAAACTCTTTAAAGTTAAAGTTGGACTTGTGTCGCCCTTGTTTTCCAGTTTCGTCCGTCCTCCTCTCATTATGGTGTCTGTGGATGGGTTCAGAGCCTCCTACCTGAAGAAGAGCAAATCTGTCATCCCTAACCTGCACAAACTCAGTACACTTTTATTATTTGCGAGACATTAATGTTCATCTACTTGTCTTGTATTAAAATTAAACCGTTGTTTTATTTTTACTCAAAAGTCAAACATTCTTTTTGGCAGAAAGCTGTGGTACATCAGTACCATACATGCGGCCAGTTTACCCATCAAAGACATTCCCAAATTTATACACCCTAGCCACAGTAAGTGACTTTGGACAGTGTTGACTGATTACTTAGATTTATCTGTTTTGCAGGACTTCTATAGAGCGTATAGTAAAAGCCAGGCTGTTAATGAATACCTGCATGTTTGAACACTAAGTGCACACCGATGCTTGCCAATAAACTTGTCTAGTTGGCCCTTTTGCTCTGTTCATGTCGTGATGCTGTTGCAAGAAAGAATTGTTTAATTTATTGCTTCGATGTTGCACTATGGGATCTCTCTTCAGGGTCTGTACCCAGAGTCTCATGGGATTGTGGGAAACACCATGCATGACCCAGAGTTCAATGCCACTTTCAGCCTTCGAACACGAGAGAAATTAAACCACCGCTGGTGGGGCGGACAGCCGGTCAGTATTGGCTTTTTATTGAACTCGAATTACATCAGATTCTGTTAAATCAGGGGTGCCCAGTCCTGGTCCTGGAGGGCCACCATCCTGCATGTTTTAGTTGACTCTTTGCTCAAACACACCTGATTTTTGCAGGGCTTGATGAGCTGCTGAATAGGTGATTCAAACTTTGACTCAAGTACAGACCCCTACAAAAGTCGTTTTACATTTCTAGAACTTTCTGAATTATTTTACATTGAGAAGCATTCAAGAGTGGTTTCAGATGGGCACCCAGTGAGGAAACAAAAGTAGGCCTTGTCACTGCATCATGAGGGTACTTAGAGCCGAGCGTACACTATGCGACTTTTTCACTTTTTTGAGCCGATTTTCCACTCGTGCGAGAATCCACAAGATCGGGGCGAGTTTTGCGCTGAGCGTCGTGTAGTATACAGGGGGTTACGAGAGGCAATTAACACCACGTGACCAGCTACCGATCAGCAATCGTGAGCTCGCACAAACTTCTGGCGTGTTTAATATTTTGCTCGTCCCTCGTGAGGGTATTGCACTGTTGAAGCGGCGCTGCGAGCAGCTGCGACCCAAAAAGTATCAGAACCGCTCACGGCGCATGCGCAATCCTGCATCAGCACCGCTCGCCCGCTATTTCCCTAATAACACACGTTGTTCGTTTTTGTTTCTACACGTTTTTTTTACTCACAAAGATTGTCAAGAAAGCGTGTTTGTCGTGTTCATGTCAAATTAAACTGATCACAAAACACGGATTTACTTTCTTTATTTCGTTTTCCTCATCCAACCCCCATAAATCCCTGTGTGTCCTCCTGCAGCACTCCCGAAGGACAACAGGCAAAACAAGACCAAAAAGTCTGACGTGTTGAGTAAAAACTGCTATTTTTAGCATGTTTTTAGGGCCGACGTGTTGCTACCAGACGTACAGTGTGAGCAGTCAGGTCGCATCCGAGAACTGGGTCGTACAGTGTGAGCACATGACTCGTGAGATCTGCCCTGCGAGGAAGTCGTACAGTTTGAGCTGAAGCTGAGTGCTACGAGTGAAAAAGTCACACAGTGTCCGCCCAGCTTAAGGGGCTTGTGAGAAGGTAGTGTAGCCAGAAGGTAAACTGCAGAACGGTGAGGTTTTTTCCTTGGGAGCCAATACGCTACCCAGGCTGTTATTTCATTGCTCTTTACAAGTCAGAAAAAGGATCTCCCAAGCCTCCACATGGCTTCTTTTAAATAGAATAGAAAAAAATATCACACCTGGGAACAATCAGCACCAGTCAACCATGCTCCAACAATCAAACCCAAAAGGAAATAAACATCCAACTAAATGTACGTACGTTTTAACATAAACAAAAGACAAAACTATTTATAAAGTACAAGAAACAGTTTTAAACTAATACTAAAAAAACAAAAGAAACAAATCCCACTTCATTTGGTTTGTCCAAATGAAGTAACCAATCAGAAGATGATCCAGGGAGGCAGTACTGGGTGGGCCGGGCCCTCCCCTCCCCTCACAACCTACTCTGGATACAAAGACAAACATTAGATTCAAAAGGGTAATTACATCAGCATGCAATGAAAACCCATTACATCAAAACCAGTGCAATATCCACATTTTATCTGGTTAAAATATCACACAGCAAAGTACCTTCAGACTATAGAAAGTATATCAAAGGGATGAATGGGAAATAATTCATACCACTCCGTCACAAGGCCCCACAAATGTTTTGAGACTTTTTGAAAACTGTGGGGAATACAATTTTAAATTAGTGAAAAACAGTTGCTGCCTAGTGTGATAGTGGCTTTAACTTGCTGAATAAAACCCAATTAGACATTTCTTTTTTCCTGCATTGAAAATTTAGCTTCTCCATATCCTTATTCATATATATATATATATATATATATATATATATATATATATATATATTTGCCTTTAAAGAGCTGAAACATGTACACTGATTTCTAAATCAGGGTATAGAACCGGAGGGAAAGTAAACCCTGAAACATATTTGATCAGATTATTCTGTTCTGACCCCACGTCATTCATAAATTTCACAGATAAGAAAGTCGCCTCAAATAATAATTTACACATTTAAAAATAAGTGAGATCAAGTATCTGATTTCATCTCTTCCTTCTGTTTTGCAGATCTGGATCACTGCAGAGAAACAAGGAGTGAAGGCAGGCACTTTCTTCTGGCCTTGGTACTTAAGTTAGTAGTGAAATATTCTTCAGTACTTTCAGAAAAATAAATGCCCTCAGACCCAAAAAATTACATAGTAGGACACATGTAACAAACCTAGCTATCCAATGATCCACACAGTTTATTTATTAATTTATTTTTTTGTGTAAAGCTCACTGAGCTGTCTGTCGAGGACAACTTGATATATTTTAGAAGACCTTTCAAAATGTCTCAAAGCATTCGAGAGTTCCCAGTTTCATTGTGTAAGTCGCATGTCCTGCTCTGGTGTTGTTGGAATTTTGAACATGTTTGCATTTTACAAAAACAGATTTTCTCTCAAAATGATTTCAAAGCCATCACAGGTGTGTGGAACTGGCCTAAGTTTGGTTTCAATGAGCTTTGAAAATGTGAGGAATGTGAGATTTTTTGGGAAGGGTTGGTGTTATTCCTAGTGTAACAAAAATGGGATGATTCCAGAAAAACACAAGACCCCCTAATCATTTGCACAAATGTTGCATCATGTATTTATTTTGACACGCATGTCGACACATTCCAACTGAAAAAATTCTGACAGTTTTGTCTCACCAAGGAGTCACCAACAGTTACAACCAGGAGATACTGACTTACCCATGACATAGTTATCGCAAAGTAGGACTAATATTTCTTCAAATGTACTGACAGATGTACACTGTAAACATTTGTAAAATAGCACTGCAACAAATTAGGATCTGCTGAACAGCTTTTGGATTCTGTAAAACATTTTCAACTCTTAAAGATATTTTTTTCCAGGGTGATTCCCCTTGAGAGGAGGATTTTGACCATGCTTCACTGGCTACATTTGCCTGATGATGAAAGGTGTTTTAATCTGTTCTTCAAATTTTAAGTTACTGGTTTTGTTTTAAAATAAAACAAAAAGTAAATTTAAATGTTCAATATTGTTATGTAACGTATCACAATGTTATTTTGTGATGTAATTGCAGCTGTGTCAAAAAGTTTAGTTTTATTTTTGGTTTCTGAAGCTGAAATGATACGCAGCTAACGTGACTGCCTTTGTAAACCATCTTTCAGGCCGTATGTTTATGCTGTCCATTCAGAGCAGCCGGATACTTTCGGCCATCGCCTTGGACCACTCAGCAGTGAGGTACGTGTATGAGACCGGAAATGTGTTCATTCATTTGCACAAAGTACATTTTGACATGTCATAAATGGGCCTGAATGTCTGCATTTTGTGTCTTGCCCTAAGCTGGACAACACCCTGACAGACCTTGATAATGTCATTGGCCAACTGATGAATGGACTGAAGCAGATGAACCTGCACCGCTGTGTCAACGTTATTATTGTAGGAGACCACGGTACTCTGACCTCCCTGATCTTTACATAGATCCTTTTATTTTACCGAGCCACGAAGGGCTGTTGCTGACTCTAGCATGACATCAGACTGTTATTCCTGAGCGTCCATTCAGAGAATTCCATCCATTCTATGATGAATGTGTTTCTGTAGAAGTCAACTATAGGAGGGTATTTTCTTTTTATGCAAATTTATTAACACCAGTCATTATTAACTCCTTTTGTTCCATCATCCAGTGCCATGAACCCCCTACCCCCCACCCCTCTCTCTGCTGGTTTCTGTAGATATAAGGAAAGGTCTGATAGGTGATATGCGTCAGCTGCTCTTCTTCACACACCTGCAGATGCGTTAAGCTTGGTTTATGCTTGACAAATTTACTTTCCGCTTGGTGATGCGGCTCGCGGATGGAACACGCTTCACAACTCGCAGCGTTTATGGTTCATGCAGCTCGTCTCTGTGGTGAGCCAATATTCTCCCAAACTGTAGGGGGCAGCATGGAGCTCTACAGCATGCATCCAACAATACACCATAGTAGAAGTAGAAATTACTGTTCACAACACGGCATTTCAGCATTTTTAACAGCGTCCTCGTCTTTTCCGACAGTGTGAACTATTTCTCTCCAAGAATTATTAACAACATGTTGATCACGGTAATCTCTGAGAGCTGAATCATACAAATGTCCTTATTTACGAACCTCTGCCATACTAGTTCTTGCCGGTCCGCCATGTTTTTCCACGTCCGACCATCCGCGTGGTTAGAAAATTTCCTAGGTGCGCGTTGCGGAAATTTTGGGCCGTGTGGAGGGGCGTGGTTGTTAAAATGACGCAAAATGACGCAACTTTTCCGCGCGGAGCCGTGCGGACCTCGCGGACGCGTCAAGCATAAACCAACCTTAAGCCACTTCACCTTCATTCCTTTCCTGCAGCCACGCTCCACCCAGCACCCCCCAGTCTAAATAAAAATTCCTGATTTAAATCATAATTCAATTCTAGATTGTAAATGGAACCTTTTCAGATTACAGATAATAAAAAAGCAAAAGCAATCCTAAAAACATTTTAAGTATTACGTCCTAAATTATTAATACAATATACAAAAATGCTAAATGGTTAGTGCCGTCCAGGGTTCTACACCCCTCCAAGGCACCTTACAACACAAACAGCAGTGGTGATGAGCTACAAAGTAGCCACAGCTGCCCTGGGGCACATTGACGGGAGATGAATTTGCAATTTTTATTTTACTCAAACCAAAATGTTTTTTGTATCATATTTAAGAATCTTTATCTTACTTCAAGTAGTGCCTTTTTGCCATGTATGAAAACGTTTTAGACCATAAAAAAATGTTTTTTTTTTTACTTATCTGAAAGTTGTGCTTCTTTAGTTTTCAACTGATTATTGAAAAACTGGATATCTGTGTGAATTTTCTCTAAGGAGTGAAATTCCTTAAATATGTAAACTGTAATAATTTTCTCACAGAACGGTATCTGCAGATGTGGTGAAAAGTTTTGAGGTTAACACAAATATTAACCTTTGTAAAGAGGTAAAACTGTGTAAAAACATACATTGAAAGGGATACATGTAAAAACTACAGGCTTTAATGACAAAATACACTATAATTTAAATACGGTTATTTCTTTTACTGATATGTAAAAATGCACAGTTTGGTTCAATACTGTACCCTTTCAGTTTTGCATGAGGCCCTAATAACCCTAATGTGTATTTTTATGGCAGGAATGGAGGAGGCTCACTGTGACAGGACAGAGTTTCTCAGCAGCTACCCTCTCAACCTGGACGACATCATGCTCATACCTGGGTCAATTGGAAGAATACGCCCCCGAGACTCCAGATCCACTACATGTAAGACGGCCTTTACCTGTAACCTCTTTAATAATAAAAACATTAAATAAAAACAAACATCATTTTCTCTATGCTTTTATTTGCAGATGACCCAAAAGCGGTTGTTGCAAACCTCACTGTGAGTAACAAAACCTGGGACATCAGAAAAATGTCATAAAACAGAGCAGCAGATTTTTCAGCCATTATTCTACTTTTCGGTGCGATAGACAAAGAGAAGAGTCATAGTTTTTACCTCAGCTTTTTCCTGTTTCAGTGCAAAATGCCAAATCAGCACTTCAAACCGTATCTGAAGCAACATTTACCCAAAAGGCTTCACTACGCCAAAAACCGCAGGATAGAGGACGTCCAGCTGCTAATGGAGAGGAAATGGCACATTGCTAAGTAACCCAAGTCACACCTTTTCAGAAATATTTCATTTGGTGTCAAAATACCAAACAACTATGACAGAACTAGATAATTTTTTATAAAGTTTTGAGAATATATGGGAAGAAATGTCTTTTTAAGTAATGTTTTGCTTGGTTGTGAGGATCTAAACAGCATCAATAAGTCCATGCTTTCGTTCTTTTTTTAAACACAGAAACAGTTTTGTTTACCTGTTTTGTAGCTACAGTTTCGCCGACGGCTGCCGGCTTCTTCAGGCTGACGCTGATGGTGGCGCGTCACTTCCTTCTCCGTTTATCCGCGGGCAGCAGAGGACGTTGTCGCCCTCTACTGCCCGCTCTCCCCTCTCCGACGATGCAGTCCCATGCGTGGTCCAGCGTGTAAACTCCGTCGTCCCTGTTCATGGTCCCACATCCACGTCTCCTTATCTCGATTGCTTCCTTGATCCATCTTTTGTATTTTTGTTGTTCGGTGGTTATGATTCGTGTGCTGTCCCAGTCCATTATATGGTTTTCTCTTAAGCAATGATCTGTTACGGCTGACTTTTTTATTGTACTTTCTGCTTCTTCTTTTGCTGCTCTTGTGTGTTTACGATTTGCCTCTTTCTCGCACTCCTTTCTGTGTTCTATTGTCCGTGTATTGAGTTGGCGTCCGGTTTCTCCTATGTATGTTTTATTGCTTATTTTGCATGGGATTTCATAGATGACTCCTAAGATGTTCAAAGAGAAATACGGACAACAAGGAACGAAGGACTTCCGCCGTTTGGAGCGATTACACCAGAAACGCGCACGTCTAAAAAAACCACCTTCGCTTCTGTTTAAGATGCCGGGATGAAAACATCACACCCACAAGCCTACAGCTGAAAACATCGATCCGGACCAAGACAGCACAAAATATAATAGAAAGAGCACAGAGAGCACTGCTCAAGGAGAGGATAAGGAACGTCATAACCAAACAGAGGCGTGTGGAGGACGAACTGGAAAGAGGACACCTGGACTTGAAAAGGAATTACAAACTTGATAAACAAATGGAGGAACTAATTAAAGGACACATGATGGAAAAACAGGAAAAAGAGTTCATAAAAGTAAAAGAAAGACACATAAAGAAGTTAAACAAACTCATAAACAAGAAAAAGAGGGGAGAAATACAAGGCAACTCCACACCAAACTCATGGGTATGTAACATTTCACAATACAAACTAACAGAAGCAGAAGAGAGCATATTAAAGAAAGGTTTAAACTTTGCAGTCACACCAAAAGAAATACCATATGATGAATTTATCGTAGCAACAGAACTAGCATGTCAACAGATCACAGATGAGGGAAAGAAAGCAGAACTTAGAAATAACATAGTTGGGATATTAAAAAACAGCCAAATTCAACACAGCAATATTACAAAAGAAGAACAATCAGCCATGACAGCTTTATCCAAAAATGAACAGATAATTATTCTACCGGCAGATAAAGGAAGAACTACAGTAGTTATGGACAGAGAAAAATATAAACAACAGATGAAACAGATGCTAGAGGACAAAAATACATATGAAATACTTAAAAAAGATCCAACAGAAAACATTAAGAAAAACATGAAAAAATTACTGAAGCCACTGCACGAAAAAGGCAAAATAACAGAAAAAATGTACAAACACTGGATTCCCACGGCGAATATAACACCAAGAATATATGGAACGCCAAAAATACATAAACAAAACACCCCACTTAGACCAATAGTTGACAGCATAGGTACACCAACATACAACATGGCAAAAGATATCAGCAGAATCATCAGCCCGTTATTAGGAAATACAGACCAACACTGCAAAAATAGTATAGAACTGGCAAAAGAACTAAAGGAAATTACAATAGAAGACAACGACATACTCATCTCACATGACGTCACATCTCTGTTCACAAAAACACCAACCCAAAAAACCATAGACATAGTAGTTAACAGAATCAGACAAGACAAAACTTTACACAAAAGGACAAACCTCACAGCAGATGACATAGCACAACTGATAGGACTGGTAGCTAACTCCACTTACTTCACATACGATAACACAATATACAAACAACTGGAAGGCGTCGCCATGGGTAACCCGTTATCAGCCACCCTGTGCGAGTTTTTCATGGAAGACCTGGAACAAAAAGCCATAGCAACCGCCCCCCCAAACTGCAAAATAAAACTATGGAAACGCTACGTGGATGACATACTGGAAATCATACCAAAAGGTCAAACAGAAACACTAACACAACACTTAAACAATATTGAAGACACGGGCAACATAAAGTTCACTTATGAGTCAGAAACAGAAGGCAGCATAGCATTTATGGATATGAAAATCACTAGGCAGACCGACGGGACCCTAAACATAAACACATACAGGAAACCAACACACACAGACCAATACTTATTATGGACATCAGAACACCCCACCATACACAAAATGTCAGTAATCAGAACATTATATCACCAAGCAAACAAAATAACAGAAGAGAGAGACCGTAAACAAGAGGACAAACACATACAACACGCTTTAAAGACCTGCGCATACCCGACATGGGCAATAAACAAAGCAAAACAACAAACAACAACAGAAAGCAAAGAACAACCCAAAAAAAGAACCAGAAACCCAGAAAGACAAGAACCAAGACCAGTGATAACCCTACCATACATCAGAGGCATAACGGAAAAAATAAGAGCAACAATGAAAAAACACAACATAAACACACCAACAAAGCCATACACAACAGTTAGAAACAGACTAGTGCACCCAAAAGACAAAATATCAGCTGGACAAAAATGTGGAGTCATCTATGAAATCCCATGCAAACTCTGCAATAAAACATACATAGGAGAAACCGGACGCCAACTCAACACACGGACAATAGAACACAGAAAGGAGTGCGAGAAAGAGGCAAATCGTAAACACACAAGAGCAGCAAAAGAAGAAGCAGAAAGTACAATAAAAAAGTCAGCCGTAACAGAACATTGCTTAAGAGAAAACCATATAATGGACTGGGACAGCACACGGATCATAACCACCGAACAACAAAAATACAAAAGATGGATCAAGGAAGCAATCGAGATAAGGAGACGTGGATGTGGGACCATGAACAGGGACGACGGAGTTTACACGCTGGACCACGCATGGGACTGCATCGTCGGAGAGGGGAGAGCGGGCAGTAGAGGGCGACAACGTCCTCTGCTGCCCGCAGATAAACGGAGAAGGAAGTGACGCACCACCATCAGCGTCAGCCTGAAGAAGCCGGCAGCCGTCGGCGAAACTGTAGCTACAAACAGGTAAACAAAACTGTTTCTGTGTTTAAAAAAAGAACGAAAGCATGGATTTAGAAAGACACAGCAAGAACACACCTAAGAGCATCAATAAGGTTTAAACGAGCAATATGTAAGAATTCTACAGTGAGATGATAAAAAACAGTCTAAAGTCAATCGTATTGGAAGGAAGCTTACATGGAAACAGAATACAAAGTTACTGTTTACTCTCTGAGAGCCCGTGAGGTTGCCCAGTCTGGGCTGAGCTAAAGCTGCAGCACCTGGCAGGCAAAAAGCTCTAGAGTTGTATAAAGAACCAAAGCCAGTAAACAGGAGCCACCTAGAAGTTATTTCTTGTACACCTAAGAAGCCACAGGATCTTTTTTGTTTTATTCTATGATCTAATAATGATGAATTAATAAGTAATTGTCCAGATCCTCATACATTTAGATACATTTCTATGTAATTTGTCCAAACAGGGCAGAATTTCACTGCTGGTAACTTATGCTTTTCAGGAAAGTGCCAGAAAAACCGAGGAATCGATGTGGGTTCTCTGGTGATCACGGCTTTGACAATAAGATCACCAGCATGAGGGTATAATGCTGTTTCACACTTTAATCATGTCTCTGTTCTTACTAGCTACAAAATCAGTTTCAATTGTTATTGTTCAGATGTCTACGAACAAGAATTTTGAGATAAAGTATAATGTTTTTTGTATTTTTTTTGTTTCCTGTAGACGATCTTCATCGGCCATGGCCCAAGCTTCAAATTTCAGAAAAACCTGCCAGAATTTGAAAATATAGAATTATACAACGTCATGTGTGGTGAGAAAATGTTTTGCTTGTTAACAGGAAGTAAAGCAGAGCTTGTACGTTTAAAAGTGTCTTTTAACCAAATACAGTGATCCCTCGTTTATCGCGGTAGATGTGTTCCAGACCTGGCCGCGATAGGTGAAAATCTGCGAAGTAGGGACACCATATTTACAGTATTTATTTAACAGGTACGTATTCAGTATTCAGACTTTCAAAACCCTCCCTTTACATAGAAAAAAATTACTTGTTTTTTTTATAGTTTTATTACAAAAAGTGTATTTTATGATGAAATTGATGGAAAAAAACCAGGAATTTCTTGATATTTCGCATAGAAAAATACCGCGAATCGGCGAATTTCCCTTGAATAAGGCTCCAAAGAAAAAATCCGCAAAGTCGTGAATCCGCGATAAATGAACCGCGAAGTAGCGAGGGATCACTGTATTGGATTAAGTGGTTTTTCTTTTTTTTTTCTTACTTATAAAAACTTTACTCTCAGACCTGTTGGGACTGAAACCTGCTCCAAACAATGGCACACACGGCAGCTTAAACGACATGTTGAAGGATCCGCCATTCCAGCCCACCATGCCGGAGGAAGTGACGCCTCCTTCACCGCCGTCTGATTCCAACATTCCTGTGATCCAGGATCTGGGCTGCAGCTGTGATGATGAGGTCTGAAGGCATCAGATAAATCATTATTATTATGTTCTAGCAACAGCAACACATTATTTTGGCAAATTACCACAGTTTTAAAAAGATTGGTTTGTTATTTCAGAACAGGGTGGAGGAAATTGTTGAAACTTTCACTCCTGCACCAGAGGGAATCCACAGCTCAAGTAAGATTATTTCTGCTATTAAACTGTTTAATAATAGTTTTGGAACACAAAGTATTTAGAAGGCTGAAGTCACTGAAGAGTATTTAGGCCAGTGTCACTGAGATCCTGCAATCATATTCATCCTGAACGCCTGATGCTTCCATCTGCTGAATTGTCACAATATTTTCTGAAAAATCAGTAAAAGAGCTCAATGTCACTGAGATAATGTAAAAAAGACATAAAAAACTTTCTGAAAAAGATCTTATCATAAACATTTTACAGAATTTTCACAGTAGAAAATAAATTTTTTCCTGTCTTTGAACAAAGTGGTTTTTAATAAACTATTATTTATTTATGACTTCCTCTTTTTTTCAGACAGTACCCACATCCCGTTTGGTCGACCGGCAGTCATGTTTGAGACTCAGTACAGTCTTCTACACCATCCAGAGTTTATTAGTGGCTATAGCAAAGAACTGGCCATGCCACTCTGGACGGCATACACACTGAAGAAACAGGTATATGTACGCAAACTCAACCAAATGTGAATACACACATCGTCTTTGCATAAATTAAAAAATAAACACTTAATCCACTTTTGTACAAGGACTTTTTTTTCTATGTTTTGGCCTGTCATCCACACAAAAGTCAATATTAAATGGTGCCAAAAGTGATTGTTTTAAGATCTGCAAATTCTACATTGTCAGCATTTGCTTGAGGACATAAAAAACCAGCGTTTTAGATTTTGCAGCGTCACTGCCTGCAACAAAATCTCCTGAAGTCATGTGGGACTTGTGTTTTTACTTGCTAGCTAGTTTTTATGAGCTCGATTACTGCTCTTTGTAGAAGACTACAGGCGACATTAAGGATTGTCATTTCCAACACCTAGTTATTCCACATCCAAGGAATATTTTCAGAAAATATTCCATAGATATGTGAAACTACTATCACCTAAAGGCTTGGCGTGCCTATGAATATATTCAGTTTAACCCTCTCAGGCTCAAAATAAGTTTTGATAAAAAGACGAACAACTAAGTCCTTCAGGGGTACTTCTGAGTTTAACAATGCTCATGAAATACGTATGTGGAGTAACCAGGTAGGTAGGTTTTACTGTTGCATTTCTGCAACACCTGCCTCCAGAGGGTTAACAATAACCGTGCTAGATGTGTACATGTCCTAAATGGGTGAAAATCCTCTGAGAACCAGGATTAGACACTGTTGACCTAATTTATCAATTTATTATCTAATCTTTGACAAAATTATTAGAATTTTTTAAATCTAAAATTATCTACTGTCTTTAGCAAACAAGTGCAAACAGCCTGCATTTCTGCTGTTAGTTATTTATTGGACACAAGAGTCCATTGCAATTTACTCAAAATGGAAATTATCTACCTTTATATTGCATTTGTGTAAAACATAAATGTCAAAAATAACTAAAGTTTCTAAAAGAAGAGAGCAAAAACCAACATTTTATTAGTTTATTACTGATAATGTAGTTGTGTTGGTTTTTCAAGATGATAAATCAGCTTTCTTGGTGTTTACATTTAAAAGAATAAATCCATTTTGTCCCATGTGTCCAGATTCCAATGGTTCTAAGTGAGGGTTCACAGAGGAGCTCTAATTTTCTGTGGGTAGAGAGTTGTTTATTCCTCTGAACCAGGTGTTGGGTCACAAAATCCTGGTGCAGGCCAGGCAAAGAACCCATTGTAGAGTTTATTTGAGGCACACCAATCATGACTGACCAAATCTTAGCAGCCTGCAAACATAAACTCCCACTGCTGCAGCAAACAGAAACTCTGTACAAAGGCATACAGTTGATTGTTTTATTAACCTTTACAGGGACAAATTTACAAGATCCGGGTGTTCATGCATTCATGTGTTGAATGACCCAATGTTTGGTTTTTGTTTTTGCCCCACAGGATGACCTGACTCCATTACCGGAGGTTTCACCAGGTGTTAAATGTATCCGAGTTGACCACAGAGTTTCACCTGATCACAGCCAGAGCTGCACAGCTTACAGCCAGAACAGCCACCTCACCTATGGCTCCCTATTCCCCCCTGGTGGGTTTTTAATGTTGTTTTAAAAGGGAATAAACTAACTTCTATAATCAATATATCAATTACGTTTTCTTGTGTTTACATTGACAGAATTTGCAACATTCCCAGAATCCAGATACGATGCTTCTCTCATCACCAACACTGTTCCCATGTACCCAGCCTTCAAGAGTAAGTCACTTCTGTCATGGTCTGCGTCTTTCCCCATGTGTCTCCTAATGTTTCTCCATCCCTCTCTAGATTCCCTTTTGTGTTCTCTTAGCGCCCTCATGTGTCCTTTGTCTACATCTCTGTTATGTGTCTTAAGTTGTAGCCCTTTAAAATCATTCCTCCCAGGTCCTGTGTCATCCAGTCATCCTCAGCCCCTCTAGTTGTAGCTCCAGCCTCTTGTTCCCAGCTTAGTTTGTGTGTGTGTCAGTGTGTGTGTGTGTGTGTGTGTGTGTGTGTGTGTGTGTTTGTATGTCAGCGTTTTCTGATGCTCTGTGTGAGCTTTGTGTCTCATCCCAGTTTTGTGCTCTAGGTGAGCTTTTGTTCTTCTGGTGATGGATTTTTGACTCCCTGCCTTCAGATTTATTTTTGCTTCATCCTACAATTAAAATGATTTATTCTTATATCAACTCCTGCCTCGTGTCATCCTGGGTATCTGCATTTTTGGGTCCTAACCTTCCCATAACGTGACACCTTCACTAAAATGTCACAATACGTAAAAAAGGAATTTTAGACGATTGTTGAAATATTGTCCAGGAAGGAGGAGACAAAAGAAGTTTGAATGTAAAAATTACAAACATAAACCTGGAAATCAAAAGCACCACTATCACCACGGTCCACAGACGTTTTTTTTTTATCTCTTTTGCATCAGAGACATCCAGCAGTGTCACATAAGACAAAGGACAGAGAAGTGTTGATGCCAGGTCTGAAAGAGGGCAGGCTGATACCCATTGTTTTGTAGAGAGAGATGTCTTATCAGGACAAAACACTCTCACAGCCAAAGTCACATGAACACACAGATCATCTGTGTTTTACATATGGTGTTGTGTTTGTACGAAGGCTGTAAAATGTTTAAGAGAAATCATGTAGGCATCATTTTTTGTACACTATTGACATTTGGCAATGACATTAGACAGAGGAAAGTGAACTTTAGTGTCATCCTGATTCTGTAATGTGATGATCAGTTTCTGGATATTGCGCTGACCGTAAAACTAACAATGATTCTTTTAAGGATTTTACATGAATTCAAAAGGTGGAGAAGTTTAGTAATTATCCTTTTGCATTCCTGAACAGGATTATAAAAGTGCTAGAATTTTTGCTTTTTATTGTTGTTGTCTTTTTAAGTAGAAACTAACAAAGTACCACAGTTAGGATCGGTGTGTCATGTTGTTCAGAATATTTGTTTTGAAGCAAAAACGCATTTCTTTGTTTCTGGAACACACACATGTTTGCATTTCCATACTTGTGGGGACCCGCCGTTTTCTTCCATTCATTTTAGTGACTGAATTATGCCTAACTATACTCATTACTGATCTATTCCTAACCATAACCTTAAGTAAAAGTTAACTAACATCAAATTTCTAGAACCAAGTATGAATGAGTTTTTTTCACTGTGGGGACCAGCCAAGTGTCCTCGCAATATCAAAATGTCCCCACGTCATGGGTTGTATTTGAAAAATTGTTTCCCCCCCCCTACACACACTCACTCACTCACTCACTCACTCACTCACTCACTCACTCACTCACTCACTCACTCTCACTCACTCTCACTCTCTCTCTCTCTCACTCATTCTGCCTGTGTGGGCACATTTTAATGATTTGTTTAAAAACATATTTCTTTTTGTAGGAATGTGGAGTTATCTGCAGGGGGCAGTGTTGAGACGTTATGCAGAGGAAAACAATGGCATCAATGTTCTCTCTGGGCCAATTTTTGACTCCAACCATGACGGCCTTAGAGACACGATAGAGAAGATAAAAGAGTAAGTTTGTAGCTGTTGGCTGCAAAGACACTTGAATCGTTCTACAGACTTATACTTTTGATGATCTGTCTCTTGCAAAATGTGAGCGGTCACATTCGTAGTTAATGCTGGAAGTCAAATAAAGCAAAGCAAAACAAAACAGTAAAAAGCATTAAATACTTGATGCCCAACACTTTTGTCAGCATTGAATATTTTAAATGTTTTATTTTTCAAAATAATGTGTCTACGTGACATTCCACAGTGATGAATATGATAAAATTAAAATGTCTTTACTGTCTTGGAACATACACAGGCCTGAAAAGAAAATGAAAGCAACACCTTTTGCAGTCCATCCATGTAAATAAAGAACAAATCTAAAAAATTTAAATAAAAAAATGCTATCATTTGTAAAAGGTTAATGTAAAAAATAACTACACATCTTGCATAAAAAGAAAAAATTTATTGAAGAAAATTAATTAATTTAACTGAAGAAAAACCAACTTACTTTGGTAAATTACCAACTTTGTGAAAACATTCTGTTTTAATAAACTAGCACATATTATCTCATTACAAATGTCCAGCTTTTCTGATAGGAATTTTTGCACGTAGCTTTTATGTGAACAGCAAAAAGTGGAAGAAAAGTAGAAAAAGCAAAAAAGTTGCATTTTAGTGGCTTTAAAACAAATTTGACTGTGAAAGAGATTTCCATCCAGCAGGGGTCAGCGTTACATCACATTACAACATTTAAAAAGCATAAGATAGAGATGAAACCCAGATAATTACTTCTGAGACTCATACACCTTTAGTTTCACATGCATGAAAATATGTTTATTTTCCAGTCTGCTGATTTCTACAAGTTTATTTCTTTATGTATGCTTTACGTAGGAAAAATACAGTTATGTTTTAGCAGTTTTTCTTTGATTTGCGTTATCTCTACATCAGCCTCGTGAAGACTTGCTCAGGTGCAGGGTGTAAATATATCGTGGGCGACTGCAGAAACAACATTGCTCTGACTCATTGTCATCTGTGGTGACAAAAGTCAAAAATGTCTGTCAAACAGGGTAAATCAGGTGCTTGTCCTTATGCACACCTGCAGCTTTAACCCTCCCCTGTGGAGGGTGTGAACCAGTGAGGAATGTTGACCATAGAGCAGGATTGATGGTTTATCCCTTGGGTCCATGTGGCAGGGGTGAGGAGTGAGCACCACCTCACCCCTGCCACATGGACCCAAGGGATAAACCATCAACCCTGCTCAATGGTCAACTTTCCTCGTGGGGTCACCCATAAAGACAGTGGGAGGGTTAACAACAAGCCCTGCAGGCAAAAGAGTTCCCTGCAAATACAAAAATAGTAAACGACAAAGATATGACAAGTCACTGTTGCAACACACTGATTGTGTGTGACCATAATTCTCGACCTTTGAATACCGTATTCCTCCTCAGAGCACACTGGTCTGGTCTCTATGACCAACACCATCATTACTAATGTAAAAACATAGTTAGTGCCATACTGTGAATGTTTCATCAGTTTTCTATATTTCTCCTCTAAAGCATTTTGATTCAAATCATTATAATATTAATTTTAAGGACCCTTAGAGTAGAATAAGTCCTCATGAAACCATCGATTTAACAGTTACAGATCAAATCTACTTAATGTTAAGTTTTGTCCCAAATGCCAACATCATGCTCTGTAAACAACAGTCACATACATACCGGTACATTGTAGCTGTGTTTTCCAACCCTGGTCCTCAGGGCACATTGACCTAAATGTTTTCCATGTCTCTGCTTCAGCACACGTGATTTACATTGCCTCCTCAGGAGGAAATCAAGTGCTGTAGATGTTAATCACTCATTCATTTAAGTCAAGTGTGTGGCAGCAGGGAAACACTTGTGTTAAAAGGGGCAACATGTAAAACATGCAGGGCAGTGTGGCTTGAAGACCAGTGTTGGGAAACGCTACATTATAGTGTCAGTGGCTTATTGCTGCACATTTCTAACCTGTGCTTTTCTATCAGGTTCTCTGATGACTCAACACCTGTTCCTAGTCACTTCTACACTATTGTGACAAGTTGCCAGGAGATGAACCAAACAGTAGAGGAGTGTGATGGAGCTCTAAAGGTCTTGTCTTTCATCATTCCTAACAGACCAGACAACAGTGAAGCCTGTAACGTAAGTTACTATAGTAACAGTAGTGTCAATTACCAACCCTGCCCTGCCTGAAAGGCTCGTATACAATATTCTGTTTGCTTCATTTTCATGAATACGAGATTAAAAGAGGAGAGGACAAGAATTTTTTTTAGCTGTAATTATGATTACTTTATTTTTTTATTACCCTTAATAGCGTGACGGTTAAATATGTTTGAATAGCATTTTTGTAAACATCTCCTTGTTGTTCTGAAGTTCTTTACGTACAGAGCAATAACTAATTCATGAGTAAAAATGCAATGAATTACATTGTACAAAAAGGAGTGTAAATTGTTCTATTCATTAAATTACTAGGCATGTTCCAGATTTGCTTTTGCCAATATCCAAAATACCAGAATAGTCTAATTCATAATTTCTGATACCAACATGTTCCAATCACCCTCTCATAAAAATAAAGATAAACTAAATACTTTTAGGTAACTAGCATTATCTCCTACCAAGCTAACTTAAACTTTAAACATTATTTGTGCAAAATATGACAGCTACCTCATTTAAAGTTAGGCAAAGGAAAATAATAAAATTTTCCTGAGATATTCCTGACAAACATCTCAAATTCAAATTCAAATTCAAATTTTATTTGTCACATACACAGTCATACACAGTACGAAATGCAGTGAAATGCCTTACACAGCTGCTCGTGACCTAAGAGTTGAAAATAAAAAGACTGTACACCTCGGATTAAAATGAAGGGTAAATTAACTGGGAAAGAGTAAGGTAAAATATATCTGAATTAAAGTTGAATAATAGAATAGCTTTACAACAAAATACACAACACAATACAAATTAGAATAAAAGGTTAATTTAGCTGGGAAGGAATAAGATAAAATATATATAAGTTGAAGCTGAGAATAAAGTAACTGTACAACAAAATACACAGTATGTAAATGTATAAGAATGTATGAAGAAATAAAAATATCTGTACAAAACAGCCGCTGAACAAGTTTTAAATGGAAATGAAAAAAATATATATATAATGTCCAGAGTTGTGCAAACCACATTTTAGTGACTTTGTAGTGCAACTGTGCTTAAGCAAAGTCCAGGCTGTTCAGTGTGTGTGAGAACCAACATCTACTACAAAGCGAATTTAGACTTAAACTATACCTAGAACCCACGATAATCAGACTTTTTGAGTTAGAGGAGAAATAGTTGAAGAGTTTGATGTAAGCATGGGGTTTGATGTTGAATTGCAACCATAAAAACAAACCGAAAATCCTAAAATTCCTTTTACAGATTTTGGGAAATTTTCTGGAAAGCCTTATTCGCAAAGCTCAGTAAATGTAGAAGGGTCATTCAGGGTCATGGGTCCCATGAAGCAGATCTTAAAAGAGCCTCACTTTACTTTAGAATGTAATGACATTTGCAGTGACTTGTTCTGACTCATTTTTAACTGTCACCTGCGAAACTTAGTCATGAAGACTTGCTCAGGTGCAGGGTGTAAATATATCTTGGGCGACTACAGAAACGACATTGCTCTGACTCATTGTCATCTGTTGTGACAAAAGTCAAACATGTCTGTCAAACAGGGTAAATCAGGTGCTTGTCCTTATGCACACCTGCAGCTTTAACAACAAGCCCTGCAGGCAAAAGAGTTCCCTGCAAATACAAAAATAGTAAACGAGAAATATATGACAAGTCACGGTTGCAACACACTGATTGTGTGTGACAATAATTCTCCACCTATGAATACCTCCTCAGAGCTCACTGGTCTGGTCTCTATGACCAACACCATCATCACTAATGTGAAAACTGCCATACTGTGAATGTTTCATCAGTTTTCTATATTTCTCCTCTTAAGCATTTTGATTCAAATCATTACAATATTAATTTTAAGGACCCTTAGAATAGAATAAGTCCTCATGAAACCATCGATTTAACAGTTACAGATAAAATCTGCTTAATGTTAAGTTTTGTCCCAAATTTTAATCATTATGTAGACACATGTAATATTATTTTAAAGGCAAATTAATAATTACCATGTATGAAATAAATTATTAATTAAGTTATTATTAATGAACATGATATTGGAGAGCTCCTGTTCACCTGAAACAATATAAATGCTTTTACTTGTTTTAAACTCCAATACAAAAGGAGTCCATTAGGGTGCAAAATAACTTGTTCTGTTAACTCTATGATAATATTTATTGTTACACGCACTAATAGGGGCAGCTGATCACTTTCTTCCTGTTTAAAATGGCATGCAGAGGCCCAGCCCAAGCCTTCGAAGGGCCCTAAGCAGGTTTTACTTTGAGTGGTATGTTATTGTGGCATATTAAAATTTTTTGAAAGCAACATTAACCCTTTGATGCATAATGGTCACTACAGTGGACAGGTACTCAAAATTGTTATTTATTTGTTTTTGCTATTAAGCACAGCTGTTGAAGACTTTATTGCATTTGGGCTCCTCCATTTGGACTTCGGTGAGCCAAGCCAACATATTTCATGCTCAGAATGTACGTTGTCCACTGAGGTGGACATGAAATAAATTATTTGTAAATTATAAAATTTTACAAAAAATATTTGTTGAAATTTGTTTCATTCACACCTAAAGATGAATGAAAAAAAAAAGTTAAAAAAAATCGTGGTTGAAGATTTCATAATTCATGCATCAAAGGATTAACACTGAATTTACAGTAAACAAGCTGTTTTTATTAGTTTTTTGTTCTTAAAATTTAGAACAGATGTGAATTAAATGTGCAATCACTACCAAATAAAACCAAAAGGCACTACATAAATTATGCTATACAAAATAACATGAATTATTTCTCCATGTTTATTAACATGTACATTTTTTATTAAGTAAATGTTATCTTCACAACATGCCCTATAGGTTAGAAATTGTAAGTCGCTTTGGATAAAAGCGTCTGCTAAGTAAATAAACATAAACATAAACAAATCTGTGCAATATGATGGGTGCAGCGGAACCCATGAATTTAAATAGGTGTGGTGGAAAACTAAACGTGATTAGTTAGAAAATGCAGGGATAGTGCAGGGGAGTAGCAGTTTAATCTGGCGACTGGGAGAACATTCTGAGCCAAGTCTTAAACATCAGGATAAAATATTTGAAGCTTTCTGATGGAAGCCATGGAGCTGATTCAAGGGAATGCCGGGTGTAGCCATGCTGCTGCATTATTTAATGAAAATTTAGATGTAATTTAGGAATTCTAACTCTAAAGCGAATGCAGCAGGCCAGTCCAGTCTGGTGTCACTTCAGCATTTGCTTAATCAGAGTGAACACTTGCTAATTTTAAAAAATGCTCGTGGACCGTTTGTTCCCCGTTCGCTGGCCGTCAGAGTGGTGGGGGGTGGGGATGGGGTTGATCATTCTAGGCTACAGTAACATGGCACCAGTGCGTTATGGGAATCAGGAAGTAGAATTAAATAGTAAGCAGCTGCGTTACCAACATGTGTGAGGTCTTCCAGTTAATAGCTCCTAAGGCACCGCTGTTTGTTCCCTCTTTGTGTCTGTTAGTAGAACATGTAACATTGTGTTCATGCTTATTTCAGTTTGTTAGATTATTTAGAGATTGTGGACCTAAAATGGTTATGATATGTTAAACTAGTTGTTACGGTAACAGACAATGTGTGAATTTCTATAACAAACTCAAAAAATTTGAATATGGTACAAAGTTCATTTATTTCAAGAATTCAAATTAAACTGAGAGACCATCTAAAGGGAACCCTTTGCAGGTGTTTTGGGTTTAT
Organism: Nothobranchius furzeri; assembly: GCF_043380555.1. Lineage (NCBI taxonomy): Eukaryota > Metazoa > Chordata > Actinopteri > Cyprinodontiformes > Nothobranchiidae > Nothobranchius > Nothobranchius furzeri. The sequence goes on from NC_091759.1 coordinate 12,254,554, forward strand.
TAGCTGATTAGCGTGTGACAATTTGAGCCTAATGACAAAAATACTTCAAATGTCTGAGATTTTGAATGTGGGGTTTTCGTAAGTTGTAAGCCATAATCATCACAATTAAAACAAATAGTCTTGAATTATCTTGCTTTGCATGTAATGAGTCTATCTCAGGGTATGATGGCGGGTGGCGGGGTCACATAAAAGTGATGATGGATGGAAAGGCTGGTGGGTGGAAGTTTTTTTCCTGTGATGTAAGTTAGTTTTTCTTTTTTGGTTTTCTGGCACATTTACACGTAAATGATGACATCATTTTGTGTCATGCACCCACAAGACAGGAATAACTTTGACTTTCACATCTTTCCAGTTTATTTCCGTCATGATGCCAAAAGAAGCAAGCATGTAAAAGACTATTGAAGTGGTTCCCCACTTTATTTGTGGTCTATCCAGATTTGTCGTGCCCACATCAACATTTACGACTCACGCTGTTTACAGTGTGTGGAAATAACAGGACTGCTTTTAGTTTCTTCATTTTTATATTTCTTTCATTCATTGATTGATTCATTCAATTTCTTTTGACAACAAGTTGGCGCATTGGTTTTGAATTGGCGCACCCAATGATCAATCTTATGTTGGTGATGAATTAAACATTTTTTGACACAGTCTAATTCTTAAAAGTTTATTTGCATGAATTAGAACACATTACTCACTGTGTACCACAGATTTTTTCTGTGTTTGTAGTTCAGCAGTTTTCTGATGTGTGGACTACAGAAACATGTTTTTTTCCCCTCACTGCCCTTTGATGGTTGAAATTGCAGTGTAATTGTGCAATCTCAGAGTGTTTATTGTAAAAATGAGTGCCAGTTGTTGGGTATCCTCACAGTCCCCCATCTGTGTTTCTGCAGAGTGATGAGGATGAGTCCCAGTGGGTGGAGGACCTGCTGAAAGTCCACACGGCTCGAGTCCGAGACGTGGAAATTTTGACGGGTCTTGACCTGTACCGATCCACCAACCTCACCTACACCAGCACCCTGATCCTCAAAACCTACCTGCACACGTTTGAGGATGACAACTAGAAGCACAAACACATACGTGATATTGTCCCGCGTTTTCACTGCATGCTTTCTGGTGGTGCACAGCTGTTCAACCTCTAAAGGGACTGTCCCAGACATGCTTTGAAAGTGAAGCACATTTTTGAGAACTGAAACAATTAAAAACAATATTCTTTGTTAAGATCATTACAGGATTTGTTGATGCTTTCACAAAATTCAGAAAGTTTAATCAAGCTCAGGACGGAGGCAGAACAAGGGACACAAAGCTGTCAGAGAACATTTCAGAAATACTGATATACTCGTCAGCCCACTTAAAGCACCAAAACAGTTTTGTAGCCCTGCAACCTTAATGGATCTTTATTAATAGTTTTACTAAACATCAGATGCATTTAGTCAGGTTTAACACACATTTAAAGTTTGTTGTTGACTTAAAAGGAAGAATATTTAGTAGGTTGCATTTAATGTTACCCTGAAAATTACACAAAAATGGTCAATAAAAAACAAAACGAACATTTCAGAACATTGATGTTTGTAGAAATTAATAAGCTGAAAATGTGTAATAATCTTTTTGAGACTCATGCTTAATCGTATTACTGCAGATATTGTATTTTCAAGATAAAACTTAAGTACGTGGGCTCTAAATTAATTGTTTTATAAAATAGCTATATGTCTGCAGGCTGAAACTAATATTTGCCATATACAGATAATATACGTAACACACAGGATAGAAAAAAGGTCATTTAAAACAAAATATGTAGCATTTATGTTTTTTTTTTTTTTTGGATCACTACTTTGAAAAAAATGAGTACTTCTACTGGAAGCATCAGTGGCGCAGAACGGCAGCAGAACTTTGCTGCTTCAAATAGAATCCATTACAGTCTATAGGGGTAATCCAAACCAGCCGTGAGGCGGACATTTTCCGGTGCGTCCCAGAAGCACTGTGCTGCTAAAGATAGAACTGGGCTCTATTTTTAGTGCTAGACAGAAAATCACACGGTTTCAGTGTAAAACCTCTGGTAATTTTCTAAATTAAAGACTATTGCATCAATGCAATTTCATCTATGTAGATTAGGTCTATACATGCAACCTAACGGCTTACTTACTCTCAGCATCATTCAAGAAGTGCTACGGCGTAATTTTATAGGCTTTAATCCTGGCAGGAGGAACAACATTATATATGACATCAAACATAATTTCCAACTTTTTGGTTTAATGGCGGATGGCATAAACAAACCATGACCTTTGGAGACTCAAGAGATCTTGTGATCTCGTGAGTCAAGCACGGAGGATGGCGGACGTCTCAGGGGATTTTGTGATCTTGCATGAACTGGCACGCAGCAAAACTTGCGAGTAAACCGTTCCGCGCTGCTGATAGGGGGTAAGATGGGAATAAGGTTGTTTCAATGGGTGTATTTTTCACAGTGCAATGTGGAAGAGGGAAAATATCCATTTGGTTGTTTGACCTTGAGAATGACCACTCAATTCCAACAAGTACATCAGTAGGGCCAGGCTACAGACCCTTGGGGGAAATCTCCACTGGGAAAATAGATCTTCAGCTTCACCAGAATTTTACATACTTTTACTAGCAATAATTATTGTTATTATTGTTTGTGATCAATTGAACCCAATCATTGTGAAAATGGTTCTACAAAAGTGCAGCACTTAGAATAAAAATCTGAAAGCGTGACTCTAAGGACAAATACATGTTAAATATACTCTTTTCTTGAAGTTGCTGTCTTAAAAAAATTATCATCATGGAACGAAAGCACACAAATTTATCAGTAAAAGTGGCTTGTTTTCAGTCAAGATGAGGCCATGTCCATTAGGTGGAAGCTGCTCTCAAAGTTTGCAGTTAAACTATGTTTCAAGGTAGTCTTTCTAGAAAGACTTTTAAACAAATTTCAATTGTTATATCAAATATCATTTTTTTTTTTTTTTACATTTTTCTTTACAAAGTCTTTGTGCATGCCTACTTTTTCATGTTTGGCGTGTTCAAGAGTCGGGTGTCTTTACTCATTGGAAAAATTGAAGGAATTAATATTCTTTAGCAAATTGTAGCTGTCAAGAACCAGTAAAATGAATTGTTTGTTTTGCAGTACTTCCGTTTTAAGCATAAAAAGCACTTGTTTCATTGTCTCATTTAGCTTTTGACTTTGTTTTGCCTTTTTAAAGGTGCAGTACTCGTGCACAGAACTCTGTACAGAAAAATTAGTCAAGAACCGGTCTTTATATATATATATTTACTTGCATAACATTACATTGATTATTAATGTAGTCAAATACAAATAATCAATGGAAGGTCAATGAATTGACGTTAGAAGCTCTTCAAGTTGTAGATGAAGCTATTTGTATTCCTGTAGTCTTTCAAATAAAAGATAAGTAGATTGGGAAATCCTCCAGTGAGTGGATCTGAGTTGGTTTTTCTTCTGAACAATTTATGAAACCAAATAACACTGGAGATAATTTTTACCTGCTAGGCAATCATGAAGCTCGGTAAAGCAATACCAGGTTATAAAGAACACAATATGCAGTTCAGTTAACTTTATTCGTAGCAAGGCCCTTCACAAAGTAAACATTCCAATTGAACCTACTCTTCGGTGCACTGAGTTCAGTTCATTACACCTATGGAAGAAAACCCAGCAGACTGTATGGAGTTACTAACTTGTTGTGTCAGAGACTTTAAATGATACATGATGAACAACTTGCACTTGTATACCACCTTTCAGAGTCAGAGGACTCCAAAGCACTTTAGACTACAGTGTATCTTTCATCCATTCACACGCTAATGCTGATGATCTCTGAGTAGCCACAGCTGCCCTGGAGCCCAATAACAGAGGCAAGGCTGTTGAACACCACCAGCAGGCACTGCAAGTGTCTTGCCCAAGGATACAACAGCAGAATTCTATCTCAGGAGTCGGGGTCGAACCTGCAACCTTCCGATTACTGGACAACCAGAAAAACCTCCTGAGCTGCTGCTGCCACATATTACAGCAATCTCATACTAAGCAAGCATGTTGTGACAGTGGAGAGGAAAACTTCAATCAATTCAAGTTTGTTTATTTAGCACCAAATCACGACAAGAGTCGTCTCAAGGCACTTCACATAATAAACATTCCAATACAGGTCAGTTCATTAAGCCGATCAGTAAAGCCGGGCGTACACGGTGCGACTTTTTCGAGCTGATTTTCCACTCGTGCGAGAATCCACGAGATCGGGGAGAGTTTTGCGCCGAGCGTCATGTAGTGTACAGGGGGTTACGAGAGGCGATTAACACCACGTGACCAGCTACCGATCAGCAATCGTGAGCTCGCACAAACTTCTGGCGTGTTTAATATTTTGCTCGTCCCTCGTGAGGGTATCGCACTGTTGAAGCGGCGCTGCGAGCAGCTACGACCCAAAAAGTACCAGAACCGCTCACGGCGCATGCGCAATCCTGCATCAACACCGCTCGCCCGCTATTTCCCTAATAACACACGTTGTTCATTTGTATTTCCACATGTTTTTTTTAACTCACAAAAATGGTCAGGAAAGCGTGTTTGTCGTGTTCATGTCAAATTAAACTGATCACAAAACACAGATTTACTTTCTTTATTTCGTTTTCCTCATCCAACCCCCATAAATCCCTGTGTGTCCTCCTGCAGCACTCCCGAAGGACAACAGGCAAAACAAGACCAAAAAGTCTGACGTGTTGTGTAAAAACTGCTATTTTTAGCATATTTTTTAGGGCCGACGTGTTGCTACCAGACGTACAGTGTGAGCAGTCGGGTTGCATCGGAGAACTGGGTCGTACAGTATGAGCGCATGACTCGTGAGATCTGACCTGCGAGGAAGTCGTACGGTTTGAGCTGAAGCTGAACGCTACGAGTGAAAAAGTCACACAGTGTCCGCCCAGCTTAAAATGTTTCATATATAGAAAATTTCTCCTTCTCCTTCTTCTTCTATAAAAGGAACCCAGCAAATTGCATCAAGTCACTGATTTACAGCAATCCTCATACTAAGCAAGCATTTTGCGGCAGTGGAGAGAAAAACTCCCTTTTAACAGGAAGAAACCTCCAGAGGATCCTGGCTCAGTATAAGCAGCCATCCTCCACGACTCACTCGGGATCGAGAAGACAGAACTGACACACACACACACACACACACCATCACCCACACACACACAACTTTTATACCAAGTAGTGTTTCTATGGTTACTGTTAAGCAGAGCCGAAATAGATACTGGCCTAAACTTGTTTGTGTCTGGAGAGAACAAACATGACTAGAGTCTGGATGCAATGAGAACACACAATCAATCATTTATTGGTACAGGAGTCTTTGAGTGCACTGAAAAGTGCTATATACGTTTGATGTATAATAATAATAATAATAATAATAATTATTATTATTATTATTAATTATTATTATTATTATTGTTATTATTATCATATGTAATTCTAAAATTCCATTAAAAGGTGTACCTTTAGATTCCAATCAAAAGAAAATGTAAAGGTGGAATACCAAGTCCTGTATGGCTTCCACACTAGCCCCGGCTCCATTCCGCCTAGATAGGGTAGGGAGTGCTCACATCCCCATAACCTGGATTTTTTTCTGCGTGCAACCGGTCGTTTTTTTCAGTCCACTTCCAAAGGAGGCCAGCTCAAAGTCATGCCTACCAGTGTACCAGAGGGAGCCTCCAATTGATGGGTAGAATCCAGTGGGGGCTTCCTGAATGCACGATTCATTATCATTCTCTATGCTGAGGAGAAAACATCTCCTCTGACTGAAGCTGTCTCTGTGTGATGAGCACACACACAAACAGTGCTGCCAGGGTTGAGCTGTCCCACAGGAAGATAGACACAGCAGTTTGGATGCAATATCAGTGTCTCCAAAATGAACACTGCTAACACTTGCCTTTGTTAAATATAAGGGAGACACCACTGACTTATCTGCACATCTTTAGCTCTGCCAACGTGCCTGGAGATGTGCTGATGACATCACGGACATCTTTGAGCCAATTTTGGAAACCGCCCTTATGCTCACGTCTGCATTCTGCATGAGGATGTGTGGAAGAATGTGTGTAATCAATGCAGCCAGGCTGGGGCTGGTAGAGTGGAGCTGGCCCTAGTGTGTAAAGGGGCTTTAGAGATAGTTATTGTGCACACAGTCTATGGATCATCATCCCACTAGACACGATGAGGTAGGTATTCACACTACATCTTTCTGCCCCCCAGGTAAGTGATGCCAGTCAATGTGGTTATAATATAGTGGAGAATGTGATTAATAGATTATTTTATCAAACAAAACATCAGCTCTTTGGTCTCGACTTACCCTTCACACTCAATGTGTGGCAGACGGCATGAATCAGCTTTGAGATAATAACAAGTCTGGAGTCTCACAGTTCCATGCCTTAGTGACTAGTCTGACCACGGTACTGTCATATGTCTTCTGGCTTTCTTGTGTTCTGGCTCAACCACCTGTTTTGGTTTGGGGCCATGGATCACTGAGAACCTCTCACAGCCGCAGATGTTTCATTTAGAGCCATGATGTGGCAGACCTTAGAATCACCTCGGGGTGGAAAGGAACCACCAGTGTGGTTCCCAAACAGCTGTTAACCATGAACGTTCACGTGAGAAGAAGAATGATGTACGTGATAAAGGTTTTTCCAAGTATCACGCTTAAGCTGCTATACTTGCAACTTGTCTGCAGCAACTTACATTTCTGGATCCTGTGCTGGAATCCTCTGTAGGTAGAAAAGTAACCACCATGTGTTTCCACTACACAAACCTGGGCCAAAATCTATACCAGGATATAAATGGTCCTGCTAGAAAGGCATTACTTTAACCCTCCCACTGTCTTTATGGGTGACCCCGTGAGGAAAGTTGATCATTGAGCAGTATTGATGATTTTAAAAATGTACTCAAGTAAAAGTAAAAGTACAGATTTTAAAAATGACTTAAAAAGTATAAATATACAAAAAAAAAACTACTCAATTACTGTAACGTGAGTAAATGTAATTTGTTACTTTCCACCTCTGGTTATAATATAGTGGAGAATGTGATTAATAGATTATTTTATCAAACAAAACCACAGAGGATCCAGAAATGTAAGTTGCTGCAGACACGTTGCAAGTATAGCAGCTTAAGTGTGATACTTGGAAAAACCTTTATCACATACATCCCTTGAGGTCCACGTGGCAGGGGTGAGGTGGCACTCCTCACCCCTGCCACGTGGACCTCAAGGGATAACCCATCAACCCTGCTCAATGGTCACCTTTCCTCGCGGGGTCACACCCATTAGGACAGTGGGAGGGTAAAAAGATTTTGTTCCTCCCACTTACCCAATTAACTTACCACAAATGCTCAATTTTCTCAGCATTACAAGCCACCAATTAGAAATAAACAACATTATTCAAACCTTAGAAGAAACACTGAAAACCAGGGTTGGGGAAAAAAGTTGATGTTCCAAGAAAAATTGAATTCCAGGGTTAATTTGTTCCAGTTTTTAAAGAGAAAATACTGTATTACTTAAAGGTCTGGAATACATGCATGCTTTTATACTTGCCAACGTTTGTTTGAACACCTGTCTAAGTTGTTTTTGTCACATCAGCTGAAGAAAATAACGATGAGATTTGGGAATGTCTTGTTGCAGCCTGTAACCACCCCTCCATGTTTCCCAACATCCCTCATTATTCATCCTAACAACGTGCTTTCTGGTGCCTTAATGACCCCATTTGACTTCTTTTGATATGGAGGAGTAGCAACTTTACTTCAAGCTTCCTCCAGATGATGCTGTTCCTCATCCTACAATGCTCGGCCCAGCCACCATTTGGAGATATCTCAATTATGTCAAGGTTCTGGGTTTGGGAGCCCTCAGTCCAAAGTCAGAAAATGGATCCAATTCAGAAAATCACTTTAACTGATTAAAATTGTGTCAAAATACTTCTATACACTATGTATGTACTTTCTGTATTTAATCCTAATATTTGTCTAAGTAAAAGTAAAAGTTTCAGATTGCGTTCAATTTCATATCCATGGATAGAATCAGTTTTTTCTGTTATTAGAGGCCCTGGATTGATCCACATACTTATTCTATCCTTTACGTCTGTTGCATATTTGTGTCTGAAGTTGTGAAGTGCCAGAATAGCTCCTGAGATGTGAAGTTATTGCTACTTTCTGACAATCAATAACTTATCTGAAGTCTCTATCCGGTCCAGAGGTCACCGTAGTGATATCTCCTCTTTTCTGTTTCCTTTTCCGTCTGCCTGTGTGAAGCCATCAGACCTATTATAGACATGGATTGGAAGAAGGAGGCACAGAAAAACAAGAAGAAAATCATTGTGAGTATTTCTCTTTGGTCTGAAATGGTTTTAATATTAGCATTTAGTTTTAACACTGAAGTCATTTGACTTTTTTTGAGAAGCTGTAATGTCCAGCATTTCTTATATAGTAATAAGGATTTTGATTGCTTGATGGAAAACCTGGTATATTCAATCTTTTTATTTGTGCACAATGAATGAGAGAGTGACAAAGTACAGTGCAATGCTTTATGGAAAAGTTGCCTATCATTTTATAGGGTGTCATGACTTATTATGCATATTCATTGTAAACATAAATACACTGATTATTAGATTCCTCTTGCAAAAATTGATGTTATGTGTAAAGTTTCACTGTGACATGATTACCACAAAATGTATATAAGTTATTTTAACTTACTTAAATCCATTTATCTTTAAAAATCCAAGTCATTTCATTTCAAATTTGTTGAGAATAAAACTCCTCTTTGAGGATATTGCAGAAGAGTCACGTGCTTGATACAGAGAGAAATAGATTTTCAAAATGTATAAATGTGTATGTCCCTTTATCTACAACTATATAAAATATATGACTCAACATGTGATCACTAACACAACTTTAAATGTTCTCTTTTGTGCGTGTGACAGATAGGTGTCTTGGCCACATCCATTGTGACCCTAATCCTTGGTCTTGGACTTGGTCTTGGACTGGAATTGGAGAGATGTAAAAGCAAAGGTGAAGTCAGACACACACACATACATGCGCACCCACACACGCACACACACAGGCACATGCACAGGATGCAAGCACGCCTGCCTCAGCCTGCTCAGATACCTCACAAACGTTTTCTCTGACATTCATAAAGCAAGTTTTGCTTCATTTCATTTGAACTCATCACGGCTTTTTAGGTTTACATTGCATGCTAGTAACGAACCACACATGAAGTCTGATGACCCAGAAAGATAACGTTTTATAAGTGTCTAACAAATGCTAGATAAAAAAGTTGATTAGGCATTATTAAAGATTGTGTAAATATTACTTATCGCTTTAAGAGGTACTTAACCGGGACAAACTATGAGGTAAAGTATTTACAGGAACATTGGCATTCACAGGAAACTTTTCCTGATCCATACTTACATTGTTGCTGTTTTAACCTAGCCTAGGAAGCCATCCTTTTCTATACTGCCTGGCCAAAAAAACAGTCGCCGCCCAAAAAAATCTCACACACTAATATTTTGTTGGATTACCTTTAGCTTTGATTACGGCACACATTTGCTGTAAGAAATGTATTCTTAAAATAATTAAAAATAAATTAAAAGAAGAACACAAGAAGTTAATCAGTGTCAGTAATCCTACCTACAGTATTTGTGAATGTACCACATAAGGAACCAGCGATTAGTATTGTAAAGTTGAACCAAAATTGATCTTAAAGCAGATAAATTATGTAAAACTATTGAAAAAACCCAAAGGATCTAAGAACTGAAAAATAAGAGAAAATGGAATTAGGATTAACACAACAGTTAGCTGGATTACTCGGCTTTAACTGTTATTGACTTAGTCGTCACAGAACTACAGGAACCCACAGCACGACCATCTCAAGTCACCCAAGTCTGCACGTCATGTTTAAACAGGAAGTATATCCATGTTCACGTGTACAAACACAAATAGAACTTGTGTAACCCGACAGAGAGAACTATGGGACAGAAAAATCTAAAACAAATGAAATCACCCGCCTTTGTGAGGTGAAGATTGAATCGGACGAACCGGATCACCCGGCGCAGGCGGAAGTTCCTGGTCAGCCGGACTATCACAGACTGGCGCCGTTGGTGCAAGACCTCTAGATAAGTGGTTTCCCAAGCTACGGACCGAGTCCCTTAAGGAGGCCACCTACACAGAGAAGTGACGGAACAGGACAAACACCAACCCAAGAGACAAACAACAGTTGAAGCATGCAGTGAAGAAAACAGTCAGAGGAGGACTGTGAATTTAAGCACCTGGAGTAGTATGTGAGAGACGTCAGCTTCCGAGTGCCACGTCATTGTGCGAGTCCAGTGGGCCCCGGTTTCTGAGAGGTTGCCAAAGGCACTCATCAGTTTCTGAGTATACGCCATTGCGGGGTCAAATTTAACAAAAATGTGTTGTGAGAACAGGCGGTAGTTAGTCATTAACAGGCCTGGGTGCTCTCGGCGCGTGATACCCGAAGAGGGCCCAGGTTCATACAGTCGCGGTAGGGGAGGCTGTGGAGGAAGCTTAGCTGCATTTGACATCAGACAGACACACGCAACTAGCACAAGATACTTTGTCTGCCCCTCAAAACTGAAACCAAGGACGCTTTAGACTGTAGACTGACGCAGCCTTACGAGGGTAAACTATATTTATAATAAATTGAGATTGTACTCTAGTTCCAGTCAAGACAACAAATAAATAGTGTCTTAAGGGGACCTTAAATAAAAACTTCAATACATAAAAGAGGCACTCAATAAAAAAGAAACATGGAAAAGAGCGGTATAGAACTTTCAGCTGGCATTAAGATTAGGGCTTTTCTACGTTTGTGACAGAAACAATTTATTTTGTCAGATGTTTTGTTGCAGTTTAAAAGACGTGTGAATGCATGATTGATCATCCCATTACTGCACCCTTTTGAAGTCCTTTCTAACAGTCAGTCAAAAATCAAGATGTCCTCGTCTTTCAGTCGTCCCCCAGACTTCCTGCAGGGACAGATGCTACCAGCCTTTTGACGATGAGGTCCCCGGCTGCAGGTGTGATGAAAACTGTTACACCAGCAACAGCTGTTGTCATGACTATTATGACATCTGCACTGTTCCAAGTAAGATGTAGTTTTAGAAGTTATCCTTTCTTCTTTGCTTGAAGACCACCAGGAAACATTTGCTGATCCTTTATTAGACCTTTCCTCTACTTTTGGCACCGTTGAGCATCGTAATTTTGTTTGATAGGTTTTAGTCATGGGTAGGCATCAGTGGCACAACTTTTGAGTGGTTCCGCTCTTACTTTTCTGACAGTACTTTCAGGCTTCAGAATAACGACTGCTAATCTCCATTTCTCTCTCTCCCTTTGGGAGTATTGTAAGGTTCTGCTCTCTGGCCTCTTCTCTTTTCAATCTATATCCTTCCCTTGGGCAAAATTCTGGAGAAATATGGCCTTGCTTACCATATTTATGTAGATGACTGTCAGATCTACTTGACCATGAATTACCCAAATGCCCTCTCACTCCTTGACAAACGCTTAGCGGAGGTGATGGGTTGGCTGGTTGTCAATATTCGGACCCCCGTAGTCATTCTAGACTCTTCTCCTGTCCCTTCTGTTCTCACGTTTAGCCCTAAACAATGTGTGACTAGTCTTGGGGTCAAGCTTGATGGAGGTCTCTCAATGGTTCCTCACATTAATGCTGTGGTTAAGTCTTGTTTCTTCCAACTGCGCCGTTCAGTTAGTCTAAAACTGATCTTGAAGCGCCCGCACTTGGAATCTGTCATTCATGCTTTTACTACTTCCCACTTGGATTATGCCATCTCTATCCTATTTGGTGTCCCTGCTTTGGCTTTAAATAGACTACAGGTAGTTCAGAATGCTGCAGCCAGTTTCTTGACTAACCCCGGCTTTCCACAGGAGCCGTCAGCAGCGCGAGTCGGCCGCGTCTCAGGAGCAGCATGTGGCGGCCTTTACGCGCCGGTTCTATTTTCTACGCGCGACGCCTCTGAAACGGGTCTAGTTCGACATTTTTGGGGAAGGAAAGACAGGAAATCGGACACGGAAATGGAGAGAAGCTACAGAGATTTTCAGAATAAAGAAACGTACTGCCTTCGGTTGCTTTACTTTAAAAAAGTTACTAACTGTGCGGCCCCGTGAGAAGTTATCACCTAGCTAGCGGTCTCCTTTGTTTTTCAGGTCCGTATTGGCGATTATAAAACAGACAGAACATAAAACACAAACCTCTTGGTGCCATGTTGTAGTTTTCTCCTGCTTGTTGTTGTGTTTACTGACGAAGTCACTCGTGTGACTTCGTGCTCGGTCGGCGACAGCTGCTCCCCTGCTGCTTCGCGTCTCGTGGGAAGGGCCAAGCAGCAGCTTACGCAAGCAAGACGTGCTGCTGCAGTAACGTGCTGCTGACGGCTCCCGTGGAAAGCTGGGGTAATACTAACAGGTGTACTCACATCACTCTGGTTTTGGCACATCTGCACTGGTTACCAGTAAATTTCCGTGTCAAGTTCAAGATCCTGACTTTTGTTTTTAAGATTCTGCATGGCTCTGCCCCAGGGAATCTTTCTGATTTGATTAATCCCTCCGTGCCGAACCAGGCTCTGAGGTGATCGTCTGTTGCTTTGTATACCACCAATGAGATGTATATTGCAGGGTAAGCGGGCTTTTATGTCTGCCGCCCCCACTCTATAGATTACACTCCCTCTCTCAGTCTGTCAGTCAGGCTGCCTCCCTCTCTCGTTTCAAATCAGACATACTTTAATGACATGGCCTTCTCTCATTGTTGATGTTTTCTAGTTTTATTGCTGCTCCTGTTGTGTTTCACTCACTGTGTTTTATCTTTGTACCTGTCAGCTGTCATGCTGTGTTTTTAAATGTGCTTTAGAAATAAATGGTATGGTATGTCTATGGTTTTTGCTTTACCAGCTTTTTTTAAATAAAATTAAAAAAAATTCAAAACACAACTGACACACCTGGCTATAAAAACTGTCTTTTCTCTACTTTTTGAATTTTATTTTGATATTAATAGAGTTCAGTTTTCTACTTACCTTTTTATTTCCTGTTCAGTCCAGCAGTGGGAATGCACAAAGCTGCGCTGTGGTGAAACCAGGCTGACGGAGAGCAAGTGTCACTGCTCTGACGACTGTCTGTCTGCGGGAGACTGCTGCACAAACTACAAAAATGTCTGCCACAGTAAGGCTTTAGAGAAAATCAAGTGCAAGTAATCTCCTAAATGAAAATACATTTTTTTTGTAACACTTTAGTTTAGGGAACACAAATTAACCATTAATTAGCTGCCGATTAATATGCATATTAGTGGACAACTAAGTCTGAACTAGTCATTATTAGGCATTTATTAACAGCTTATTACTAATGCTGTAATTCTAACATTAACAGGCCAAAAATTAAGAGTTTTATCAAAATAAGCCATTCATAATGGTTTGTCAACTGAAAATAAATGGTTTGTTGCCGATTAATGCATATTATAATTAGCTCTAATCAATATGTGGCTTTTAACTAAGTAATTCACGGGGAACATATTCTTGCCTTTAAATTGTTAATTAATACTAAACTACTAGTAATTAGGTATGAACAAAATCTGACTTTAGATTAGAATAGGGAACATATTCTTGCTTACAAGTGGTTAATTGATTGTTGTTTAGGTGCTATTAACATGGAGTTTGGTGTTTATTTACATACTAGCAGAACATAATATGTTTGGTTATTAATGCAGAAGAACTATTCCCATTGAATTACTTTGTTAAAAGCCACATATCGATTAGAGCTAATTAATGTGTGCGTTAATCAGCAACAAACCGTTTATTTTCAGTTAACAAACCATTATGAATGGCTTCTTTTGATAAAACTCTTAATTCATGGCCTATTAATATTAGAATTAAAGCATTGGTAATAAGCACCTAATAATAGCTTAATGGTGACTAATTCAGACTTAGTAGTCCACTAATTTGTATATTAATTGGCAGCTAATTAATGGTCAATTTCTGTTCCCTAAAGTGTTACCAAGGGTTTTTAATTTTTCCAGTGCTTATTGTGAGCTCAAGGACTTACGTCTCTGTTTATAAGTCATAGGATTTGATGAGTGAAAGTGCCATATGGTTACTAAATCTGTGTTATAATTAAATGTCCAAAGTTCAGTATTGTGCAGCACCTTTTAGATGTTTATAAGGACAACAGCTGCCTCTTGTCTCTTGCCGGTACTTTATTTTGGGGAATTTTTTTTAAGTCTCAGATGTGTACAAGATTCATGTGAGGTAAGTTTGTAAGAGGGATCTGTTTGTTGAAGTGGTTACTTTAACTGAATGATCAATAAGATGTGAAATTCCACATAAATATTAATTATCAATCTTATTGGTCTTTATTTGATTTAATATGAACTTAGCTTCTTTGAACGGTCAGGGAAACACACACTTCATAATAATTCTGTCAAGGGTATAGTTTATAAAAATGAATTTAATACTATGTTTCTAAACTAATGATGACACAAAACAAATTATGATGAATGATGGTTGAAACAAGATGACTGAGACAATGAATGAAATGACTGAATGTAAGCTTAGATGTTATGTAGCAAAACTTTAGTAAGTGTCTTAGAAACTTGTGATGTCTGAGTTGTAAAATCAGTCTGACTGTATGGTTTAAATAAAATGTCAATTATTCATAAAACCATCTGGCGCCAGCGTGCAGAGTCTACTAACCCTTGGGTAAAGATCCTTGTGTGATCCAGGAGATCAGAGAGGTCAGTACAGACAGACTGCCAGTGGCGATGACCTCTGAGGTATTGGAGCTGTAGCTCTGCCCCAAACACAAATCAGTGATACCTTCCAGGTGACCGCAAGAGGCTGGCGGATCGACTTTGCATCAGATGCAGCTTGCAAAGAAGTTATTGATCAAAAGGAGAGGATGGTTCCTTGTGCCTCGCTTACCTCGTCGGCCGACCCGGGTAGCTCGAAAGAACTGGCTTGTTCAGGGAGTGAACTAGCTTTTATTAACTATTGTTTATCAATTTGGACAAATCAGGGTTTGACAAGTTAAAGTGGGTGTTTATCAAAGATCTCAGACACCACTCCTTTCTCTAAACACTTAGAGAGTTTATTCACCTAATGTGGAGTAAATCACATTAAACATGTGAATATGTTAAACATTCATAATATTATTATTAATGTGTGAATATACCAATAAATATACTAATCTGGTGTGATTTAAGATCTGAAATAAATTATTACAGGAATAAACATTCATGTTAACTCATCATTAATAGAGTATTGGACACATTAAAACACTTTGGATGTAAACATATTGTCAATTCAACAAAACATGATTATATGTATCTTATGAATTTATAAAGTCATTTTATGAGCCAGAAAAGATTAACTTCATTCAGAGAAGATTGACATGAAGTCTCACATCTTCTGCAGCCTCTTGATACCCTGTGTGATATCTCACAGGATTAGTTTTGGACATTAGTCAAGATCATAGATTCCATATTTGCACCGCGATGTCAGCGTGGTCTGACCGTATGAATATGGCGTGTAAGTTAAAACGTTAACCTCTGGTCATTTTGATGAAATCTATGGACTTTTGGCACGCTACGTACAGATGAAACACATTTGGAAGCCACAACTCAAAACAAAGATTCAGTTCCTGTTTAGTCATGTGATTACTGTTGAATTGCCAGCCGTTTGCTGATCGCTAAAGGCCTTCGCTGCCAGCGTTTCTAGCCATTTTTACTGTTTGTTTAAAAGTCGCAGAACGTTGCACGCTAGGATGATGTTGACGCTAAAACAACCAAAACAAAGCGGAGACTCACCTCTTACATAAGGAAGAATCCGCGCGTTATCCATTCTTTCATAATCCGTTGTCGAATTGTGATCGACAGACGCTTTTCCGGTTCGTGCCTCACTTTTTTTACAGCAGCAGCCCAAAACGATCTCCTAACACATGGATTTTCTGCTTCCTGATCACGTGACGTGTGACGTATGCGGATGAAAATTCGGCTTCAGAGCTGAGATGTTTGTTCTCACGGTGCGGGGGCTCGTTCCGATGCCCAAACAGTAAAAAACTACAAATGACGACTTTAGTCGTCATTATTAGTGAATGAGTCAATCACGAGATTTTGAATAATGTGTTGAGCAGTATAAAAGAAGACTGTTTTTCAGTAGTCACCATGTTTTCTGCCTTATTATAGGAGAAACACAATGGGTGGAGGATAAATGTGAAGACCTCTCAACACCAAAATGTCCTGCAAGGTAAGGTCATTTAACTACCCGAAACACTGACTCCTCATACTAGGACGTTGGCTGTGTGCAGAATATGATTTCCTAAATACATTAGATATGTTTTTATTCACACGAGATTTTTGTTTTTATTTGTATAATTTACTTTTATTTTACTGTCCCACCACTCCCAAATAGTTATGTGAAATAAAATAATGTGCATCAAGCAATCCTTTCAATGAAAAGTTGCACAGTGTATTCCTGGCTTTAGCTATTTATTAGAGTGACGGGCTTCCATATTATGTGCTTCAAAAATAGATTTTGATACACGTAGTAAATTTTTATGAAAAATACTTCCATAATCTCAAATTTCTCTTTGAAGAACAAGATGTTCAATGTTAGTTTTTGTCGAATTACCTGGTGTAATATGAAGGATTTCAGTGGAAATACTAAAAAATTCTTCAAATCATATTACAGATCTGATTGTTATGCAGTGACAGCAACTCTGTTATTTTAACCAAAGCATGGTCACATCAATGTTTAATCAGTTCACTATTTTGTTTTTCTTATAGCTTCAAGCGACAGCCACTGCTCCTTGTTTCTTTGGACGGACTGAGAGCCGAATACCTGCAGACGTGGAACACTCTCATCCCTGTTCTGGACAAACTCAGTTAAATAAAATTTTTATAATTCAAGAAAACACTCAGTTACAGCACATGCATGTTTCTTTATTATCAAAAAATCATGAAAAAAGTTTGTAAAATTTATTTTTACTCTGTTAAACTCGACCTCCTGTTGAACTTTATTTACGATGTGTCAGAACGCAAGTACAGTTGTCCTTGGCCATTAGCCATGCAGAGACAATGCTTGAAGTAACCCAACCCACATTAGCAGCAATGACACACAAACTGAACTTTCAATCCAAAGAAGAAAAAAGAAATTGTGTCCACAGCGATGCCCCGAGGTCATACGGTGTTTTGGTGTCTGCAGGAAACTGTGGAACGTCAGCTCCCTACATGCAAGCAGCATTTCCAAGCAAGACTTTTCCCAATCACTACACAATTGTTACGGTAAAGAAACTTGGCGTGCTGAAATTCAAAACACTCATATTTTTGCTGAGGGTTTGTAAAATGAATGACTGGGTCTAGATTTGACGCATCTGCAGTTACTCAGCTTTGCATCAATAGATCTCTAGATTCTATTGAAACTAGCCTAAAAACGTTTACACACCTCAAGATAGGAAATATTACCAGTCTGACAGCAAATTTGTCTTCATGCCAAAACTGAGTCAGGCAAATATTAGGCAAGAATGCTTTTACATGGCTTTCTATTATTCAGTTGTCAATCAATTTTCCATTTAACATCTTTACATAATAGTTGCTTGTCATGTGAGTACTTTTAGAAATTGCACTTGGTCATTTGCCATGCTGATATCATGCTGGAACTAATCCATCACACATTAGCAGCAGTGACACACAAACTGAACTTTTATTCCAAGGAAGACTCAAGATAAATATGTTTTTTTTTTCACAACGATGCCTCAAGGTCAACAAGTTTATCAGCAGGAAACTGAAACGTTCCATGCAGACATCATTTCCAATTTGGGTTTTTTCCCCACCACTGAACCATTGTTTTAGTAAAAAAAAAACTCACCCTAGCATTAAATTAAACATTCACGGCGTTGCTAAGCATGCCTTTTAGATGAGATTATCTAAATTTGAGTCATCTGACATTTCTGAGCCTCTCTTCTTCCAAATAAATGTTAATACACATCAAAAGCGGGAATCCATTTAAATCTGATATCATCTTCATGCCAGTTAGCATTTAGAAAAAGGTAGTCAGGCGAAGAGTGCTTTTACATGACTCACTATTATTTATTAATTATTATTCAGTGTATTGGTCATCAAATATTTATCAGTGATTCCTGGCATTTCTTTTTTAGGGATTGTATCCAGAGTCCAATGGTTTGATTGACAACAGCATGTACGATCCAGTGTTGGATGCCAGTTTCAGCTTGTCCAGTCCTGAGAAAGAAAACCCAGCCTGGTATCATGGACAACCTGTGAGTCCTCTTCAGTTCAACCTACTCTGACTCACAGAGAGTGTTGCCAAATAGAGACAAGGTTTTCCAGCCCAAAATTATGTGAAAACCAGCCACAACACCCCAAAAACCACCCAATCTATATGGTGGTATAATAACTGTATGAGCATTAATGCACATTAATACTATGTACAAATACATTTAACAAACGGTTTTCAAAAAGCTACAATCCAACACAAATCGCCCAGTTGTTCTCCTGAAACAAGTCTGAACCAGGCAACCAGCCAGCCCATCACCTGACATGCCATGTCCTCCCACGTGTGTGTGCAGATTGAATTTACTCTTCACATTTAACATACTACAACATTTAATTACTGGTAGATTTAAATTTAAAATTCTTACCTTCATGTAGAATAGACTGTTGGCTGAAACTCCACATCTGAGTGTGGATCATCTGAGCACTGAGTTTTCCTCCTTTTACTTAACTATTATACAATCCATTGTGATTTCTGATCAGTACATGGTTGAGTTAAATCCCCCCAAAGCAGTCAGGGAGGATGGAATGTTGCTATGTCCATCCAGTCCTTGTTAGTCCTGAACGCACATTCATCAAACTTGACAGAAGCGCCAAGCCCACACAATTTCTGGAGTTCTCTTGAATCAGGTCAACCTGATAAAAAGCTCTTCCAACAGGTGCATTTGAGAGGGGGAGATTAAGGAGTTTCATTGCTCCAAGTGCTAAATCCTGAAAGCATTGGTTTCCTCCAGCATCTTTGAAAGATTCCACCTCCAACCAGAATGCATCCATCGTCAGGTCAGGAGAGAAATCTGCAGAGGCAACATTTCTCCACTGTGTCTCCAATAACTCTTGTGAGCCTGAAAAAAACCTCCTTTGGCAGGACTTGTACCCTAGTGGACATCACTGTTGCAGGACACAGAAGCTCCAGCTTTTGGAGCAACTTCACGGATGTGGGTAAGCGCAGTTACTGGGCCAAGAGTTATTTTAATGAGTCCATGCACTGTGTCAGACCTGCATGTTTTTTCTCAGCTGAGAAAGAACTGACATCTAACATCTGACTAAACGTGGTCCCTAAGTCAGCATCTGCTGGTGACAGGTAGATACTTGATGATTTTAGGTCAAGTTTCAATGTGGACACATACAGCCTGTTGAGGTCCTGAAACACAGCAAGGTTATCCCCCGTCTCCAACTGAAAACACATGTTCACTGCTTTTATCTCTGACAGCACAGGACGGAGAAAATGCAAATCTAAACTGTTGGTCTTGTCTTTATACATTTCACTCAGGAGCCATACTGAACAGCAGTGCTCAGAACTGGCTACTAAACTAAAATGTAAAGTGAGAGCATCTTCTTGGTCAAGAATCATATCAATGCAATCTGCTTACCAGCAAGTGAGACTTGGCGAGATGAGCTTTAAAGGACACCCCCTTAATTGTCTCATTAATGGACCTTTAGTCACTTTGACATTTAGCTGAATGTGCAAACCAGTTACAAGTCTCCTTGATCGTGCAATCAATATTGCTTGGGAGTTGCTGCATTGCCTTTGGAGCCACAATGTCCAATGAGTGACATACACACCTGATTAACTGCAGGTTAGGCACTGTGTTTCTTTTTGAGGAGTGTGTACACAGAATGAGGCCTTCCAACCATGACACTTGCTCCGTTCGTTGCTAATGCCAACCATATTTGCAATATACAGCTTGAAAAACTCTATAATTGCATCAACAATTCCTGCAGCATCTGAGCTTGAAAGTTCACTTAGTCCCAGATAAGTGCTGACAAACCGCATGTGTTTTTCTGACTGGTACTTAACACATATGCAAAGTAACTTCTTTACAGTGATATCAGTTGTTTCATCCAAATAAAGAGCGTATGGTGAGTCACCGATGGCCCCTCGAAGTTCTTTTTGAAAGAACTGTGCCAAAACTGATTTGATAACAGCCGTACACTTGGTTCTGTAAATCTGAAAGGCTCCAGTCTCATCCTGCAGAATGTCAGACATATTGTCCCCTGCATTGATTGAAGTATGACAAGCTACATATGTTGCAATGCGGAGCTCACAGCGTTTCTGGTCGTCATAAATCATGGTGGTAGCATTGCTTGCTGGTGGCACCATGAAATTCTTGACAATGGTAAGGCACCGCATCTAACGCTTTATTGTTTTGGCGTGGTCCTTGAGGTCTTTTAGGTGAGCCCGTAAGTCCGTATTGAAAACTTTGCAATAAGCCTTGCCGCCATCATTTTTAGATGGTGCTATCCAAAATTTGAGATCTTTGTTACTTTCCCACTCTTTCCTGTAACTTTTCTTCTATTTTCCCCACTTCGGCATCTTACCATGCTAAGTTTGTGAGCCACACTGATTTCATCTGTTTGCCTGCTGCTGAAACTAGCACACTGAGATGTTAGATGCAAATCCATCCCCTCTCCATTGTCAACGCCCTATCAGATTACAATAGCCAGTCAGTGGTGGGGGAGTGATTAGGGACGTTGCTATGAACCAATAATGATACATTTTTGGCTGAAATGTGTTTTAATACATTGATACAAAAACCGCCAAACTTCCTCCAAACCAGCCCAAATTATGGCCACCCACCCAAAGCAAATAAACTGCCCAACTGGTGGTAAACCACTCAATCTGGCAACACTGCTCACAGAAATTGTGTTTTGCTGAATCTACACTCAACAAAAATATAAACGCAACACCTTTGTTTCTGCTCCGATTTTTCATGAGATGGACTTAAAGATCAAAAATGCATTCCAGATACACAATATTACCATTTCTCTCAAACATTGTTCACAAATCAGTCTAAATGTGTGATAGTGAGCACTTCTACTTTGCTGAGATAATCCATCCCACCTCACAGGTGTGCCACATCAAGATGCTGATCCGACATCATGAGTAGTGCACAGGTGTACCTTATACTGCCCACAATAAAAGGCCACCCTGGAATGTGCAGTTTTGTCTCACAGCAAAATGCCACAGATGCCACAAGCATTGAGGGAGCATGCAATTGGCATGCTGACAGCAGGAATGTCAACCAGATCTGTTGCTCGTGCATTGAATGTTCATTTCTCCACCATAAGCCGTCTCCAAAGGCCTTTCAGAGAATATGGCAGCACATTCAACTGGTCTCACAACCACAGACGACGTGTAACCACACCAGCCCAGGACCTCCACATCCAGCAGCTTCACCTCCAAGATTGTCTGAGACCAGCCACTCAGACAGCTGCTGAAACAATCGGTTTGCATAACCAAACAATTTCTGCACAAACTGTCAGAAACCGTCTCAGGGAAGCTCAACTGCATGCTCGTCGTCCTCATCGGGGTCTTGACCTGACTCCAGCTCATCGCCGTAACAAACTTTAGTGGGCAAATGCTCCCATTCGATGGCATCTGGCTTGTTGGTGAAGTGTTCTCTTCACTGATGAATCTCGGTTTACATTGTTCAGGGCAGATGGCAGACAGCGTGTGTGGCGTTGTATGGGTGAGCGCTTTGCTGATGTCAGTGTTGTGGATCGAGTGGCCCATGGTGGTGGTGGGGTTATGGTATGGGCAGGCATCTGTTATGGATGAAGAACACAGGTGCTGATGGCATTTTGGATGCACAGAGATACCGTGATGAGATCCTGAGGCCCATTGTTGTGTCGTACATCCATGAACATCACCTCATGTTTCAGCAAGATAATGCACGGCCCCATGTTGCAAGGATCTGTACACAATTCTTGGAAGCTGAAAATGTCCCAGTTCTTGCATGGCCAGCAAACTTACCGGCCATGTCACCCTTTGAGCATGTTTGGGATGTGCTTGACCGGCGTATACGACAGCGTGTACCAGTTCCCACTGATATCAAACAACTTCGCACAGCCATTGAAGAGGAGTGGACCAAAATTCCACAAGCCACAATTGACAATCTGATCATCTCTATGCGAAGAAGATGTGTTGCACTGCATGAGGCAAATGGTGGTCACACCAGATACTGACCGGTTCTGAGTCCACAGACCCCCAATAAAGCAAAAAACTGCACATTCCAGGGTGGCCTTTTATTGTGGGCAGTATAAGGTACACCTGTGCACTACTCGTGATGTCAGATCAGCATCTTGATGTGACACACCTGTGAGGTGGGATGGATTATCTCAGCAAAGCACAGGTGCTCACTATCACACATTTATACTGATTTGCGAACAATGCTTGAGAGAAATGGTAATATTGTGTATCTGGAATGAATTTTAGATCTTTAAGTCCATCTCATGAAAAATCGGAGCAGAAACAGAGGTGTTGCATTTATATTTTTGTTGAGTGTATGTTTTTGGTAAATTGTTTTTGTTTATTTTCTTCTACTAAGTGAAAGAACACATAGTCAGAAAGAGCACACGGAGAAGCATAAACCCCCAACTCAAAAAAAAATGTACCTAATAAAAAATAAGTAAAACAACAACAGTCCTGTTTAATGATTTGTAATTTATTTTTTTTTTTCACAATTTAACAAAGACCCGATTTGTCCATGTGTCAACAGGTTTGGCACACAGCAAGCTACCAGGGTCTAAAGTCTGGGACTTTCTTCTGGCCTGGATCAGATGTCAAAATAAATGGAAGCTTTCCTGAGCTTTACAAACCTTATGATGGGTAAGAAATTAAAAAAATCTACACAAAACATGCTAAAGAGGTGATTATTATGTTTAATAGGCACTTTTCAATGTCTGGAGATTCCTGGTAATCTTCCCCAGATGTTCACCGCATGGTGCGTCTCCATTTCACTAGGCCAGGCTGAAAGGATCGCTTTCCAGGAGTACTTGCCTCGGAGTATGTACTCCCAGACTGCCTAGAGTTCCTGGGCGGACGTGTGGTGAATTCATGCTGACAGGTTGTTACTCATTGGAAAGTGATACTAACAGATGTGGCCAACGTTTATATAATTGAAAGAAGTTGCCAAGTTAGAGTTATAGAGGGTTTCTTTTACCTTCGCTTTGTTATGCATGACAGCGTCATTGCTTGTTGACGAGATTTCCTATTACTTTGATCTAACTGGTTCGGATAATTTAGAGTCGTTTGTAGTCTGACTTTTACTGACAGCTTAGTCTGACCCAGATGAAGTTTTCTATTTTCTTGGATCTGATCAACACTAGTGGTTTTATTGTGGTGGGGCTGTGTATCAATAGGAAAGAGCGTTTCTCCACTAATCAGAACGTCAGAGGTTCAACCCAAAGCCCTGGAGGGTCAAGTGTTATGTCAAAGTAACATTGGCTGCTGATCCCCAAAAAGTGCACACATCCCTCACCCACAGTGCCATAATAAGGTCAGCATGCTACATCTCAGGGATGGGTTAATCAATTTCCCTCTGGGATTAATAAAGTATTTTTGAATTGAATTTAATTGAATTGGGTCAAAGTACAAATTCTACTTTATTGTACTTTAGTACTGTTGAGTACGTGTTCCTAGGTGAATAGTAAAAGAGAATGAAAACAATTGTTTAAAGTTAAGCCCTGACTAGGCCACAGAAAATGATTGTTTACAGGATCCTGGGTCGGTCGCCGTTTAAGTCCCTGACCACCATACATCTCCTTCAGAGGACTCTTTAGCCCCCTTCAGACAGGCCATGAAAAACAGAAATGTTCAGGACTCTGTCTGTAAGACCTTTGTGTCCGAATACAAACATCCGGATAAACTTTTCCGTAATTAAACCGGACGAAGCCCCTAGTAACAGGTCCGGACTTGTCATGAACAGGGTGGCTGCTTCAGACTGGTGAGGCTGAGTTCCGGACAGGGAGGAGGGGGAGGAGGAGGGGACCGTGGGACGCTGTGCGCACCTAGATAGCCCACTGCTGTAGCATGCGGCAAACCATGGCAGCTCGCCTCCTACGGTACCGTCTCCTAGACACGCGACGAAGCGCTTCACACCACTTCCGTGATTCCTTTTAACCATTGAGCTTCATCATCCAGGTCTCTTATGCGTCTTCGTGTGCGCAATTATGCTTAACATAAGTCCGATCAGTGAGAGGAATTCCATCTCTTCGTCTGCCATGTTTGACTGAATGGCTTTGTTTGGGTAAATGATGCACCTCACAGGTGTGTCACATCAAGATGCTGATCTGACATCATGAGTAGTGCACAGGTGTACCCCCCCACCCCCCCGCTGTGTGAAGGCAGCCGAAAGGTCAAGTTCCGGTACAAAAGTGGTGTGTCTGAAAACACAGTTCTGGTTAAAAAACGGACTGAATTGTCCGCACATATTCCAGAATGTCAATCTGAAAAGGGTTTTTGGGAGTTCGACTGAAGCCTGTCTCCTGACCCAGGGCTTTATACTATTACAATCACTAAGGGAATGTGAAAATGTGGTCTCTTCCCATTGGTCGGCTGTTGTCCGTCTTTCTATAGAATGAAAAGCACCTCATTTCCAGGCAGTCTGCAAAATATCATGTCAGCACAAAAAACACACTTCCTTCTATTTATTGCTCTTTTCTAACTGAGACACTCGGCCCTAATCCGGGTCATAAGTCTCTCAGTCCGTTCTGAGGTCTGGTGCCCTATCTCCTTGTGCACTTTGACCTGGGCCACCATTAACTCGTGTAATGCTCTAGTGGTCTATGTTGCTGAGTTCAAATGTGTAACCTCATGCAGCCTTTAAACATGTATTTATTGTTAACCTTAAAGAGAGACCATATTAGCAGCTTTAATAAAAACTATGTCAAAGGCATTTTAATAAATGTGAAGCTTTAGTTGTCAAATCATAGTGAGTAAATAAATGGTGCTTTCATTATATAGCATGCATGAATAAACATTCTTTATTCAGTTATAGAAAATAGGAGACTCGAGAATAAAAGACCTTTAATACTTTGATTGAATGATTGAGTCAGAGTCAGTATTCTTTATTACACAGTGCAATTACGAAACCAGCTAAACTTATGGATCTTAAGTGATAATAAAATACTCAAAAGTGATTATAAGATATCAAATAACTATTCTATCTCCTTGTGTGATTGTCTGAGCATTAAGATGAGTGCTAGCAGGGGGTATGATCTACAGTACATTGTGGCATTAAAACGCTTTCCTTCTCTTCATCAACATTTTGAAGGACATGGGTTCTCTCCTTCGTGTCCATGCAATCAGAAAGTGCACGAGATAAAAAACATTAAAACATTGGTGATTTTGAGCTTCGCAACAACTTCGACTGTGGTTTGCAACCATATGAGTCCATTTGAGAGCTGGGGATGGGATCCTTCTTTCCTTCCCCCACACGTGGGAATGTTTGGGATATATACTCTGAAAGCCCTACTTTTGGGCATACTTTCTTCACCTTTATCAACTTTGGGCTTCTGCTGAGAAAAAATCCACCAAGACTCTTTCCTGGCATCTTTACTGATGGTATCCATGACGAAAGGCGTGTTTATCTCTGTTCCTGCACCAGATATCAGCCGTTGACGCAGCATTTATGTTTTTGAGGTTGGAAGTGGTTTATATGACCTCAATGGTTCATCATGTTATGCCGCTTGTTTATCTAAATGAGATAGGGCAGTCAAGGGAAAGAACTTTAACCTTCTTCCACCTCAAAAGTATTTGCTGAATAAATGAGCATCTTCTTCTTCATCAAGTTGACTTTCTCATGTTTTAGGCAATGAAGAACCTGAGGCTTGGTCTGTACTGGTGGCCATTTTTAACTGTGATAATCCTGGAAGTAGTAAAAGCAATGGCAGTGAGATGAGAGTCAGCCCCATACTGCGACATATTTGCTTTTGTTCAACAAATAAAATGTTTTCTTTATTCCCCTAGAAAAGTGCCATTTGAAGAAAGAGTATTTACCCTTTTGAAGTGGCTGCAGCTGCCAGATAATGAGAGGTTGGTTCATTCTATCAAATTATCAACAATGAGAAAAATGATCTAAAAGTTTTATTTATTTGACTCAAGAAACATTTTCCCTCAGACCAGATTTCTACACGTTGTATCTGGAGGAGCCTGATAAATCTGGGCACAGCTTTGGCCCCGTCAGTGGAGGGGTAAGATTATCCCAGTTTATTAAGGAAGCAGGGAAATCAGTTAATGTTAATTAAGCTTAATAGCTTGAAATTTTAATAGTTTAACATGAGTTTTGAAATCATATCTCAGCATCAAACTATTTCAGTTACCACTATGAATGCAAAAACATTTTAATGCACAATTGTAAACGTCCAATACAGTACATAGAATGTTTTTGACGATACAGATCTCTAGTTCTTTATGTGTCATAAAGACACATAAACATTACAGCACATTGCTTAGTATGAGGATTGCTGTAAAGTCATTGACACTAGTCAGTGACTTGATGCAATTTGCTGGGTTCCTTATATAGGAAACATTATTTCTGATTGGCTTAATGAACTGACCTGAATTGGAATGTTTATTATGTGAAGTGCCTTGAGACGACTCTTGTCGTGATTTGGCGCTTTGCAAATAAAATTGAATTGAATTGAATTGAATAATATAGCAAGCAACAACATAAACCACAGGTAATCAAATAGTACCCTCTCCAGATGCTGAGACTTTAACACAGATGCATTACAAGGGCAACATGTTAATAGATCTCTTCAAATATCATACGATTGTTTTTAGCCACTCACAGTATTACATAAAACAAGTAGCATCAGTTGATTTGCCCTGAACATAATTCCAAAATTACTATAATTATATTTCTGGTTAAATAAGATGATTACAATTTAACTAGAAAGAGATCTCTTTCAGTCAGAGAAGGAAATAAGTTCATCCAACAATAAAACAAAATGTGTTCATCAATAAATCTAAGAAAAAGTCGGCTAATGGCTACATCAAAGCAAAAGCCATTGCGATTTGGCGTGACTCCACTGCTTACTAAAAGCCAGTGTAAATTGTGTTTGGAACATCAGTTTTAATTAATGTAACACACAAAAACAATGAGCTCATTCAGTTGTACATCCAATGGTAAAATGTTGACGTTCGAGAACTCCAGACTAAGAGATTTTGGAATGTTACCCTTGTTGAGTCACGTACGTTTAGACTTTAAGACAGTAAAACATAAATACTCCTAAAAAATGGTCCACTCTCACGCAGATGGAAAGTGGTTTTTATATACAAAACTTGTTTTAATTGTGAGAGGGGTAAACTGCTGCTGAGAGATTGTCTTTGCTGGAGCAGAAGGCTTATCAAAGCAAGAATCTCTTTAAACGTGCAATTCATGAATACGACACCGC
Organism: Nothobranchius furzeri; assembly: GCF_043380555.1. Classification (NCBI taxonomy): domain Eukaryota; kingdom Metazoa; phylum Chordata; class Actinopteri; order Cyprinodontiformes; family Nothobranchiidae; genus Nothobranchius; species Nothobranchius furzeri. The sequence goes on from NC_091759.1 coordinate 12,282,066, forward strand.
AATTGTGCGCCTTTGTTTGAAAAATTATCAGTATATGGAAAATGGACAGGGCTGCAAAGTGGTGCAGTGGTTTGCACTGTTGCCTTTCAGCAAGAAGGTCCTAGGTGCACATACCTTTCTGCAAGAAGCTTGCATGTTCTCCCTGTGCCAGGTGTGTGTTCTCTCTGGGTACTCCGGCTTCCTCCCAACACCTAAAAACATGACTGTCAGGTTGAGTGGTCTGTCTAAATTGTCCTTAGGTGTGTGTGTGTGTGTGTGTGTGTGTGTGTGTGTGTGTGTGTGTGTGTGTGTGTGTGTGTGTGTGTGTGTGTGTGTGTGTGTGTGTGTGTGTGTGTGTGTGTGTGTGTGCTTGGTTGTGTGTTTCTGCAGTGCCCTGCGATGGACTGGCAATCTGTCCAGAGTGTACCCCGCCTGTTTGCCCGTTGAAAGCTGGAGATAGGCACCAGCCCACCTGCGACACTGCATAGACAAGTGGGTTCAGATAAAGGATGGGTGGATGGTTGGGAAATGGATGTTTGAACAAGTGACAGATAAGAGGACTTTTGCAACCAATGGTGGCCAAACAATATATAGCGTGTTTTCTACACCTGCCAAGATGATTCAAGGCACTGAACCAATATAAAAACAAATCACAATACAGCCAATAACACAGCAATAAGATACAGACAGTAAAATAAACAAAAAGCAGTCATGTCCTATTGTCCTCATTGAGTATTGTGTTTAAATGTGTGGTTTTTTCATTTATTCAATACATTTGCAGTGTTCTCTAGTGCAAATCAGTGCCACTAAAAAATGCTATGATGCTCCCATTCTGAGATGCAGAAGTTTGCTGGTGCAGAGGTAGGCAGAAAACAGCAGGATTGTTTATTATTATTGGTGATATGCACACACCGCACTTCTGATTGGCTAATAAAATTCGTTCAGCCATGTTACAAAGTCACTATCACAAAGACACTCTCCGCTCTCGCTCTTTGCTGCAAAAAAGGCTTTCCTGTGGGTGGGGTTGAGCCAAGATGGGCGTGGCTATAAATGCAAATTCACAGTGTGACATAGACATGTCAGGGTTTTCTAATCTTAGCATTTCACTGTCAATTTTCTATCAGAAGCTAATGCTGGAAATAGGTTTAGAAGACAGTTTTCATGTTCAGCCTGCATGAAAAGCTTGAGTGACAGAATGTAGTTAGAAATATTAATTTAAAAAATGGTTATTCAGTCAACCACACATTTAAAGCTAACACTTAAAAATAAACCTTTTGTCAACAATCTTAACTCATTAACTGTCATTGGCAACTAAAGTTGCGTTTTTTTAACAGGGAGGCCTGGGAACAAGCCCCCGCACAGTGAAAATAAAAATACGGCTCTATGGCTGATCTTCACCAGTGTATGTCACACATCACATGACCAGGAAGCAGAAAATCCATTAATTAGGTGATCGTTTTGGGATGCTGCTGTGACAAAAGCAAGTCACTAACTGGCAAAGCTTCTGCAGCTCACACTGTGACAACGGATTGTGAAAGAACTGACAAGGCTAGAAACACGCTGATTCTTCCTGATGTAGGAAGTGAGTCTACTCTTTCTTTTGGTAGTTTTGGTGTTTACATGATCATAGAGCACAATGTTCTGTGACTCTTCAAAAACAGTAAAAACTCAAAAACACTAACAGTTAATGAGATAAAAGTAAATAACTGGCAATACCACCTTAACAGCTTTTCTTAGCTTCTGCAAGAGTAAATTGCCTCCTCACGTGGCTCTTGAGAGAGAAGTCTGCAGCAGCTAAATTGTTCCCAGTACAAATTAACCAGAAACAAGTGAACTCCTGTGCAATTTTAATGCAATCACAAATAGCGTGTATAAATGAAGACACTTAAACAAATGACACAATGATAAAGGCAGCTAAAATTGGATTGGCACCATTTTTAAATACATCCAGAGTAATAAAAGCAGAAGTGAATTTAGCCATGCTACACAAGGAGCTAATCACAAAATGAAATAATGAAGATTTTGATCGAGAATTCCGGTCAGAAATGAGTCACTATGCCAAGAAAACACTTTACTCTTTGTTATTAAAGCTCTGTTGTCGCTTGGCTTCCTGGGGCTGGAGGCTAGGAGGGGAATCTGGCCGTCTGGCTGGCGTCTGGGTGGTGGGTTGCTTTGCTCGGTGTTGGGCGGGGGAGCCTGCTCATCAGCACCCCAGCAGTAAGGGTCGACCTCTGGTAACCAGTGATGGTTGTACCCCATGTGCAGCAGTACCGGGACCAGAGTGAATAGGGTGTGTATTGGGAGCCTGAGTGGGTGTCTGGCGTGCATTGTTGTAAGTCTTACCCCGGCTTTCCACCGTAGCCGTCAGCAGCACGTTACTGCAGCAGCACGTCATAGCTGCTGATAGGAACCGCTGTGGTCAACAGAACCCTTTCCACTGGAGCCGTCAGCAGCGCGAGTCGGCCGCGTCTCAGGAGCAGCATGTCGCGGCCTTTACGCGCCGGTTCTATTTTCTACGCACGACGCCTCTGAAACTGGTCAAGTTCGACATTTTTGGGGAAGGAAAGACAGGAAATAGGACGCGGAAATGGAGAGAAGCTCCCAAGATTTTCAGAATAAAGAACGTACTGCCTTCCGGTTGCTTTACTTTTACAAAAAGTTACCAACCGTGCGTCCCCGTGAGAAGTTATCACCTAGCTAGCGGTCTCCTTTGTTTTTCAGGTCCGTATCGGAGATTATAAATCGGACAGAACATAAAACACAAACCATGTTGTAGTTTTCTCCTGCTTGTTGTTGTGTTTACTGACGAAGTCACTCGTGTGACTTCGTGCTCGGTCGGTGACAGCTGCTCCCCTGCTGCTTCGCGTCTCGTGGGAAGAGCCAAGCAGCAGCTTACGCGAGCAAGACGTGCTGCTGCAGTAACGTGCTGCTGACGGCTCCGGTGGAAACCCGGGGTTAGGTTGTATGTGCATGTGTGAGCATGAGGGAGGGAGTGTGTGACAGTGTTTGTGTATGACTGTATATGTCAGGTGGGGCCTTTGACCCCCTCCTCTCTCCTGGGACTTCTTTTGATGTCACACACCTTCCCCTCCCCTCCCCCTGCCACATTTGGTGTGGAGTGTGGTGCCTTGGTCTGCCTGAGTGTTCACGGATCCCGGGTCAGGGGGTTTAAGATTTTTGGCGTCTGCCTGATTAATCCCGGTGTCTGCCTGGTGGGATCTGGGTCCCTGGGCTCTGTTGGGTCTCCGGCGGGGCTGGTCGCCCCTGGGTCCCGGGTCGCTGGGTTCAGGGCTCGGCCGGCTTGGGGGTGGGAGGCTGCGGGTGGGCCTGTGGGTTTGTCACTTATATGTTCCGGGACTCTGCTGGCTGCTGGTTGTGGCCCCCGGGGCAATCCTCTGCGCCTCTTGAGGGGCCAGGGGCTTTTCTGGTTGCAGTCTGCCTGGGGTCCCTGTGCTCTGGGGCAGCTCCTGAATCTCTGGGACTTGGACTCCCTCCATCTCCTACACATCTTTGGGGGGCAGATCTGTGGCCCCTCACACTCTCTGTTGGACGCTCCTATAGAGAAACCTTAAATATACACTTGCTTGCTGGCTGCTCGCTGCCCAGCCTGAAGGACTTAGCATACCCCTGTTATCTCAGCAGGGCTTCCAACATCATTAAGGACAAGTTCCATCCTGGGAACCACTTGTTTCAGCTGTTGCCATCGGGTCGTCGGTACAGATCCCAGAGGCCCAGGACAAACCGCTTCAGAGACAGTTTTTTTCCCAGGGCTATCATGGCGGTTAACAACAAAAAGAACGTGCTAATTTGAAAGCACATGTTCTTATCTAATGTTTGCAGGTGTAGCCATGATGGAACTGCACAAGCTGCGTGGTTCTAATTTCATATAATTTATGAAGGAAGGATTTGTCCAGACTGAATTTTAATTATTGTAGTGTTATGTATTTCCTTTAGGGATGTATTTGTCCTGATTGAATTTTAACTGTTAAGTGTTATGTATTTCTTTAAACTAGCACCCGGGAGTGGCTTCCAAATTTCGTTGTACGAGTGTGTACAGTGACAATAAAGGATACTCTAGTCTATTCTACATAAACAAGCGCGTGTACACACACAGGTGCTCACATGGTGCTCTCATAAGTATGGACTTGGGCACGTTCAACACAGGTCTTAAGGCTGTGGTTGACCCTTAATGCACTGTGATTTATTATCATGATTGTTCAGTAAAACAATGTTGATTTTATTTATTTTTTTATATGATTTTATATTCCTCGTCAGGTTGACGCAGTGACAGTTTGCACCTGTTGCATTGTTGTGTGTCCCTTTTCTTTTTTTCTCCTTCTGCAGGTCAAGAAGCAGACCCCTGTTCATCATTGATTGTTAATTTTTGTCTCTTCCTTTCTCTTTCACCTCTGTCTCCGTGTCTGGTCAGAATTACAAGCATTCAAAAACAATAACAATAAAATTATAAGTATCAGGCGTTAAATTAAGAGCAGACGCTTTGATGCTCCACCTGAGAGTAAATCTGTAAGGCAGACTTTAATTCTGTTTGCTTCACAGCCAGACAGGACACGGGAAAAACAAAAAATAAAAAACACTTTATTGAAAAAGGGTGAACCTAAATGAGTGATTCACACCGAGTAGTCATATTTTAGGCAGATGTCTGATACCTGCACAAAACAGCAGTTTCATAGGGGAAAACACTCAGGGTAAGAAGATAAATGATTCAAATGCCAGGAAATAAAATGAACTCACTGGAATGTTTGGAATTATGAGAATGAAAATGTGAAACATGAACATTTCAGAAATTGGCAGAGCATGATCCACAAAAGTTGTGTCCTTAACCGTGTGTCTGATAATAACTCAAGCCAGATACGTGAAGGAATGTGTATCTTTTTGTCCAAACACATGTTACCGATTCCATATTTTCTGGCATTTATTCACACCTGGATTTAGAATTTTTCATTAATATTATCTTCTCTTTTCTGGACAGTTACACCATTTTAAAAAATCCGCAAAGTTCATAATTTTTACACATTTAAATTAATCAAATTCAATAGAAAAAAATATTATATTCTAGTTTTTAGTGATTGAAGATTGAAGAAGTGTTGTGATTTTTATTTTTTGCTATTTGAACATTAATTATATGTCTTGTTTAGCTCAAGGTTTGACCATCACTGTTTTTCAGAGTCCTGTAATGCAGTCTCGGTGTAATATGACAGTTTTTCTCCTTTTACACCTGTCCATCACCTTTTAATTAGTTTTCTGCTTTTCATTAGGATTGGTGTTCTGTTTCTCACTTTCCCTGTAATTCCCCTCAAATATTTTTAAAAAGTAGATTTTCTTTTTTGTTTTATTTGTAAAAATATTAAATAAAAATGTAAAATGCCCCCAAAATTTGTTTATTTCATAAGTCACAGAAAATGCAAGACTTGCATGTTAGAAGGACAAGTAGTAGCTCCTGTGTTGCTGCAAGGTGGCAAGCATGCTGCAATCGTTTGTTCAAAAGCAAGTCACGCCCTACCAGAGTCTTAGGCCACTACCACTTCCTGTTTGAAAAATGCAACAAATGCTGTTGCCCAGCAGACCAAGAAGGCAGAACAAATATACGCACAGGCTCACAACAACATCGTCACATCATAATGTACCAGCTAACGTCATAGGTTACCTCTTAGCCAATAGCGATGGCGGATTTAAATTAAAATGCAGCGTAGAGTTTTTTACCTGAAGAGGGCGCAACAATGACTTCGCAGAATATTTCAATTTTAACTAAGATGCGCTAAAGGGCCAAATTATTGACTACACATGTCTACATCACAATTAGACACATTTATGCAGTTTATCAGCATAAAAAAGTTGAGTTGGGGGTGAATTACTCTTTAAGTAAGTAAGCAAATGTTATTTATATAGCACTTATCACAGACATAGAATCACAAAGTGCTTCACAAAGATGAAAACAAAATAAAACATAAAGTTGTTGCAATCTGAAGGTGTTCAGAGACGTGTTAGCAGTGACATAACTGTTTTTAAAGCCAACCCAGTCTGCTTCAGCCTGAAAGGTAAAATATCATGGCCTTCCTGGATGAGGGGGTCCTAATATCGAAACTTATTTAGAATGAGAAACTTCCGAGTAACAAATGGAACAGATAACAGTGGGGGGAGTTCAGCTTTCTTTTCATCCAGTTTATCAGGAAAAGCAAAAATAAGAGAAAAACGCCCAAAACGAAAGAGCTTCTTGTGTATCTGTTGGCAGCAGATGTGTCCAGCTGTCAAAACAAACACATCCTGTTTATGCAAGGCCTTTAAGAGGCAGAGTCACTCTCTTGCACTTATGAGATGAATGGGACTGAGTGTTCTCACGAATCAGACAAAAACAAATCAAGGCTAAATCATAAAAGGTCAATAAGAAACGGAGGCTTACGCCTGAGTGGAAATTACCCAGCAGTCTGGTGGTGTTGGACATAGGGATCCAGCTAACGCACAAAATGAAGTCAGTAACTTTTTTTTGTTATTTTTAAATAGGAATGCATCCACTCTAGATTAATGATCACATGCACTGTGAGTGGCTGAACTCAGAGAGAAGAGCGATGAAGGGAGCGGTCCAGGTTCGGTTCATGTGTGTTCCAATATCTAACCAGATCTGGCAGGTAGAGAGGAGTCCAATTCCAGACAACGGTCAAACATTTGCATAATCAAGAGCACGGTCCAGATAGCAAAGACGTGATCTCGATGATTTAACTTGCTAATTAATCACAGGTGAGCAAGGTTACATGACTGGGTAAGGAGAGCAGAGAGATATTCGTAGAAAGCTGTCAAAGCATGATGTGAAACATCCTTCAACATGAAAAATTACACAGAGGAGGTTTAAGATTCAAAGTTTATTTTACACGGGTGTCATTCACAGACACGTTTAGCTGGTCGATATATTGTCCAATAAATTATATTATCGAGGCCAAAATAACCACTTATGTAATGTTAATATATCATAATAATGCAAGTGCACCCTTTAAAATGCTACAATTTCCCTTTTTTAACATTGGAATGTCCAGAACCAGAACTTGTAAATAAATAAATAAAACAAAGAAATGAATAATAAATAAATAAATAAATAAATAAATAAGGACTCTCTGTTAGAAGATATTGCACCAAAAACAATGAAATAGATCCTGTCTCTCCAAAATAATAATTACAATGGCCTATCCAGTGTCAACAACCAAAACTGCTCTTCAAAAATGATAATAGATAATAATAATAGAGCTGTACATTTCTGAACCATGATATATTAAGGCTGGAAAAATGATCGACTACGATCTGTCGTACGATGAATTGATTTATTGATTACCATCCCTGCCACAGTCAGTCGTCAAACACCTTCCCTATCCAACTGGTGTTGTATCAGCAGGTTATTGTTCAGTTATTTTAATCTAAATTAGGAGGATCAATGTAGAAAATAGGAACAGCTCACATTATGTGAAAATATTAAAATAAAAAATAATGACATTTGATATTGAAATTGACTAAGTTCACTGATTTGTTTGTTTTTCAGATCATTTCGGCCATCCAAGGAGTGGATAAAATAATGGGTCAGCTCATGAACGGCCTCAAGCAGATCGACCTGCATCGCTGCATCAACATCATTGTGGTTGCCGATCATGGTAACGCTAATAATAACAATGTGGCTTTAGCATGACCTCTGTTGGTTGCTCTTATTGATTATTGGCTTTATAAATCTGAACTGTTGTTAAGTCTGCAGCAATGTAATTTTCTGAGATGAGGCTAAAATTTAAAAAAATGACTGTTTATCTATAGCTAGCCCAGAAGTCCAAATGCTTTATACTGTCAGCAAATTTTTTATCGTATATTTATTTTATGTTTTTGCTTATTTGTGTCTTTTTCAAAGTTCTATTTACATTGGATTTTAGTGCAATACACATAAAATAGAGAGTTGTACCCATTTTTTAGCCAATTTCAGCGGCAGTGGCCCTCTTGGATTGACCCCAGTCATCCACTGAATTTCAAATATGATTTCAACCCATCCAGTAATTCAACACACTTATTCATGACCTGTTGAGAACATAGCGAAGGGTGATAATCAGTAATGAAATGATGCTTCTTCTTTAATACCAAAACCATCTAAACTGAACCATGTCACTGACTAGACATGCTTTCCTCCCTACTGTGCACAGACACGTCATTCATGCACGTAGATAAAAACATGTCTTGGAGTGGAACAATTTACAGAATTAACAGCTAAATATTTATGAAGCCAAATATAATGTATCGATGTGGCTGGTGTGCAGACTGTCTCCACGTTCATAGCACACTAATGCATCACTGTTCATTGAGCATCCTGCTAAAATCACCCTCAGATGCTATCATTCGTCTCGTGTGGCATTGTAAACAAACTGTATTATGTCCTCTATTGCAACCGCAATGGAGGACATGGGCCAATCCTTGCAGCTGGAAACAGTTCCAGCTTGAACAATGGGAAGCTGTGAATGAAATTTCATCTAATTGGTTGCCAGGAAATTGAATTCTGATTATGAAAATAAATAACAACAAAACAAGGTCTCTGCAAACTAAACTTACAAGGATAAAACATTAACATTGCGGGTGATTAATCTAAAACACAACTCCATGTTTGCACTTCATTTTCTCTGAAAAAGGTGGATACATCAATCTGAAACCCATTGGTGTGAATTTGTTACAGGCATGGAGGAGATCAGCTGCAACAGGAAAGAAGTGATGCAGGAACTGGTGGGAGAAACCAGCAGTTACGTGGTTACTGAGGGGCCATTTGGACGAATCAGAGCCAAGAACAAAGATGCTGTCTGTGAGGAAACAGGAAAAGAAACTGTGCTTTAAGTCTTTACTTAAGAAAATGTGTCAATTAAACCACAATTCCTTACAAAAGACACAAAACCAGTATGTGTCAAATCTGATCAATGAACTTTACAGAGTAAGCATTCCAATTGAACCTGCTTGTCAGTTCATTCAGTTTGGTTCATTATGCTAAGTGGTTAATATATAGGAACCCAGCATCGATTCACTGACTTGTGTCAGCAATCCTCATACTAAGCAAGCATGCAGTGACAGTGGAAAGGAAAACTCCATTTTAACAGGAAGAAACCTCCAGCAGAACCTGGCTCAGTATAAGCAGACATCCGCCACGACTCACTGAGGGTTTGAGAAGACAGAGCAGAAAATCAACAGATGCACTAGTTGTAGTACTTTTTATGTTTAAGATAGTCAAACGTTAATAGCAGGAATGGGAGAATGTTCTGTGGTTGGCAGTAGCGTCAGCCGATGGCCCCCTTCAGGAAGCTATCACAGCTCAGCAGAATGCTAGACCTGGTGGAGCTTCTCTGTATAGAGAGACACATAAAAAAAGAAAGAAACTGATCTTATATATAGCGCCTCTCAAGATAAAAATCATGAGGCATTTAAAGAAAACAATATTAACACATTTCTTAAAGTGAAATACTTTTTGGTTTTGAATGAAAGCTTGCAAGCAGCACCAACATGACACCTCTGTATGGAAGCCTAGAACTGCCAACTACTTCAAATAAAATTAGGACAATATCACGTTATAAGATCATAACGTTAGTGTTCTAACAATATAACTTTCACATTTGTACAATGTACTATAACATTCTTACAATGTACTATCAAGTACTTAATAAGGTTTTCACATTCGTACAATTTACATATTTATCATGTTCTGACAATATAAATATTATATTATACAGGTGTGCTATCTTGAATCTGCACCGAAGGGCCTTGAGCGTCTGTTAGTGCTTGTTTTTGTCCTCTTAAACTTTTGCTTTGCACTATCTTCCATTGGGAAAAGAGAAGGAAACTCATCTGTGAGTTATCCTGTTGTCTAGTAGCTTCGGTTTGGGCCAAGGGAAAACAATCAGAGGCTGTAAATGAGCCGTTTCTCCCCTCCCTGAAAGCACTCATCAGGTGATCTAGGTCTCAACCATTGCAATCAGCTGGTGCATGAACACCTGTTTCCAATTAGTAGCACAGCATAAGTTTGGTGGCATAACTGAAGCGTCAGCCCTTGTGTCTCAGCCCCTCCGGGGTAAAGACATACGTGTCTACCTGCGCGTGTCCACAGAGCAAACAAACTCGACCCAGACGCTGCTCCATCGACACCTAGCAAAATGTGCCAATATCCTATACCTGTGATCACTGGCTTCAGAGGAAGGTCACACACAGCAAACCACTTTCGCAACCTTCAAAACCTCCGCTCGCTAAAACCAACTCCCCCCAAAGACATCGACCTGTCTATGGGACTTTGGAAGCCACTAGATGGTGCCATCGGATAAGAGAAATACGAGTTTAAGTCAACTTTGACGACAGTTTTTTTGGACAGTTTTTAAAAAAACATTTATTTGTAGCTTGTTGATTTTAATCTGCAAATTTAAATTCTTATTCTAGGTTTGTACTTTAAGTAGTTTATATATGATTCAATCGACTTATATTCTATTATAAATTAATCCTGTACTTATTGTTTCAATAGGATAAGTAAAATTATATGAGGTTTTAATTAAAATGTATGTTGATATTGTCTAAAACTTCAAGTGCGCCATTTATAAAATACTGCAAAAAAACTAAAATAATAAAAGGTATTGGCCTATTTTTTATTCTGCAATGTCTTAAACTGAATGACCTTTAAAATTTTAATTTTGACCAAAAAAACTGTGTTCCTCTCTTAACAGTGGATGCAGCTGGACTGGTTGCCAACATGTCTGTAAGTATTTGTTGCTGCTGAAGGTGATGGCATCTTGTCGATATAAATCTTGCTCTTAAGCTTTATCAATTAAAAAAAAAGATCATTTTGGTTTGTGAGAAACAAATTAAACCGATGCAGGTAACACAGCTTATGACTAAAAAAAAGCTTCACAATAAAACTGCTTTTATTTTTAATGATTCAAGTGCAAGAAGCCGGAACAAAAAATCAAGCCATACCTGAAGGCCAACCTACCGAAACGGCTTCATTTTGCCAACAGTCGTCGTATCGAAGACGTCAGTGTTCTGGTTGAACCCAAATGGTTGTTTGAGAGGTATTTCATAATTATGTGCAAATTTTCTGCTCTGCTAGAGTTTAGATTGTTATTAAAGTTCATCTAAATATTTTTCCTTTTGATTTCCACTAGCAAAGTTCAAAATCGTGAATGCAGAGAAGTTTAGGTTTGGACATCGGTAGCATGGCATGAGCAAATGGACGATGTGGTGGTGGTTGCATTTTAGAAATCTTACTCTTTTTCCTTTGATTTGTTTAAAACTGCATCAGACCTGATCAGACAGAATCCAACAATGACCAGTAGAAGCAGAAATAGATGGAAGTGAGCAGTGGGTTTTCTATGGAAAGACTAATGTAGCACCCATTTTAGTTTAACAGTTCTAAGCGTCAGAATAGAAAACATCATAAAAGAAAAAATACATAATGAGATACTTAAGCAATGATTAAATTTCTTCAGAGTACAATTTTCACTCTGATAATAAATAAAAAAGAAAGCTGATTACATTTCCAAAGTCTCCGACCATTTAGGTTTATTGTAATTTGTTTCCCTTAGAGATCCAGGATCTCTCACTTTCTGCTCTGGTGGAAATCACGGCTACGATAACGACGCTGAGAGCATGCATGTGAGTCACACAGTTTCTCCCACAGTGTCTGTGGTCAGACCCAAGCCACCTGGACCTTTTTTTAAGTACAATGATTATAGCAGCACAGATATCATCACTTGTGTTTCCTCCCCTTCATTTATTTTTATCCCAGGCCATGTTTCTCAGCTATGGCCCCAAGTTTCAGCAAAAGTCTACAGTTGAACCCTTCTCTAACATTGAGCTATACAACCTCATGTGTGGTGAGCAATTCACTTCTGTTTGCTGTCCTCTTTAGGAATTCTAACTCTAAATACAAAGTTCTAACAACATCTAAATGTGTTTTGATAATGTGAGTAAAACGGGTTTGACTCACCTGACTTTTTTCCCCCACGTAGACATACTTGAAATCATCCCTGCTGAGAACAACGGGACACATGGAAGCCTGAATCATATCCTGAGGAAACCCTACCACACACCGATCCCTCCTGGGGAGAACAGCAGACCAACTGAGTGTCCATTAGTCAGCCTGGACCCTGAAGACTACTTGGGATGCTCTTGTCCAAGCCTGGTGAGCTTAATCACCTCCACATTGCAAATTAAAGAGAAACTGGAAAAGTCTCTTAACAAATAGTTTTTTCATTACTCAATACAAACTGCCTAGGTTAATTTCCCTGTGTCTGTTTATTTAGCAAATATTCTTCTAGTTTCCCCAGTTTACCCCTTCTGTTCATTTCACATTCTTGTGTTTTTGTTGTCTTGTCGCGTAACTCTTTCTACTCGCCTGCCCCTTGTTTTCCATGATATCTTCGTCTTCGTCTTCGTCTTCCTCCGCTTATCCGGGTCCGGGTCGCGGGGGCAGCATCCCAACTAGGGAGCTCCAGGCCGTCCTCTCCCCGGCCTTGTCCACCAGCTCCTCCGGCAGGACCCCAAGGCGTTCCCGGACCAGATTGGAGATGTAACCTCTCCAACGTGTCCTGGGTCGACCCGGGGGCCTTCTGCCGGCAGGACATGCCCGAAACACCTCCCCGGGGAGGCGTCCAGGAGGCATCCTGACCAGATGCCCAAACCACCTCAACTGGCTCCTTTCGATCCGGAGGAGCAGCGGTTCTACTCCGAGTCCCTCCCGAATGTCCGAGCTCCTCACCCTATCGCTAAGGCTGAGCCCGGCCACCCTACGGAGGAAACTCATTTTGGCCGCTTGTATCCGCGATCTCGTTCTTTCGGTCATTACCCAAAGCTCATGACCATAGGTGAGGATTGGGACGTAGATCGACCGGTAAATCGAGAGCCTGGCTTTCTGGCTCAGCTCCTTCTTCACCACGACAGATCGGCTCAGCGTCCGCATAACTGCAGATGCCGAACCAATCCGCCTGTCGATCTCCCGATCCCTCCTACCCTCACTCGTGAACAAGACCCCGAGATACTTAAACTCCTCATCTTGAGGTAGGACCTCTCCCCCGACCCGGAGGTGGCAAGCCACCCTTTTCCGGTCGAGAACCATTTCCATGATATCCCGTCACTTATTTAATCTCACTGTGTCTGTGTCTGTTGTTAGAGTCAGGTCCTCTGATCTTTTCTGGGGGGTGCCACAGGGTTCTGTTTTAGGTCCTTTTCTTTTCTCCTTGTACCTTTTACCACTTGGGTCACTATTTTTAAAATAAGGGGTGAAGTTACATTTATATGCTGATAATTGTTAGGTCTATTTTCCCCTGTGTAGTGGTTCCCATGGGTTTATCACTGTTTGGATGATGTCAGGTCATGGGTGGTTTTATTTAGGGATGTTCCAATCACGTTTTTTTGCTCCCGATCTGATTCCGAGTCATTTGATTTATACCGAGTGCCGATCTGATACTTTTCAGAAAAGCATTAAAATAAGAAGAAAAAAAGAAGTGATTTTTAGCAAAGCATTAGAATAAGAACAAAAGGGGGAGAAAAACCAGGAAAACATTAAAATAATAAGATAACACAAATTGTCCTTTAAGTTTCACTTTAATTTTTTAAGGAAGTACACAGAAGAAATATTTGTTTATATTGCATATGCCTCAAAGTAGTAGCATTGCTCTTACTTCAAGTTGTTTACTTCCTCAATGTGCAGCAGTGAACCGTGTTCTCGTAAAGGAGAAGGCAGATGGAGCCTTCGGCAGGCATGGTAACTTTTCTCTGCATAACACCTGTAGCTCCAGCATGCAGCTCCAGCGCTCACCACTAGAATCAAGGGTTCAGCCAGCCGCAGAGCGCACTGGTGTGCAGAACTAGAAACCCAGATGTGTTGCAGTCTGTTGGCAATTTCTCTTTGTTCATTAACGTAACTTTCTCTGTCGGCTGGCTCCGCGTTTTTGTCTGACTTCACTGTGAACTGTGATTGTTAGAGGTAAACTGGGAATTAATGGGGACCGGTGATTTGCTTTGTTGATGCTCGAAGGGAAACGCCAACAGAGAAATTAGCTGTTTTGAAGGCAGCGAATGATGGAGCTAGTATGTTGAACACTTAGTATGCACACATTAGAAGTGTCTGTAGCTCTGCCTTTGCTCTCCGGTATAAAATACCACCAAGCTGCAGATAGGAGACACGTTAGCTGTGTGTTAGCAGGCTTACTATCAGCGGCACTTGGTGTCTGCGTCCTTGCCTGCTGTAAATTGTTTGATGTTACTGTGCTTTCATACAAGAAACAAATGTTATTGACGTAGAGGGACTTACTGAAATTAAAACAAAGCCATTTTTATTTAATTTGAGAATCTCCATCTCAGGATGAATTTAAAATGTCATGATTGTTGTTTTAAAAGTTTAAATCCAATTTAATTCTCCTGATTCCAATCCTTTCAAAAACACGTCATCTGGCCCGATTTCCGATCACGTGATCGGATTGGAGCGTCCCCAATTTTATTTTCAGAATTTTAATGAAAGGAGGAGGGGTGTCCTAATTTTTAGACCTAAAGATAGAAATGGTACTTCAACCATTTGATCAATATTTTTTGGCTACTTAGTAAAATGATGTGGTGATCAATCTGGGGTTGAATTTGATGCAGCTCTAATCTATGACAGCCATAGCTAGCTTTGTCCCAGTCATGTTACAGAGAATAATGTTTTTACTGTTGCAAAGCTGCCAAGGACTTATGAGTTTGGAGTGCCGTTGACATGGAAAAGGCTGATGACCACAATGTGCCTCAGTGAATTTAGTGGCCAGTAATGTAAGAGTTTGACCAGACACAAACACAACCAGAGAATCATTATCTCAGCAAACAGTCAACATCCATATTCTTATAATAGTTTTATTATTTTTATTTTAAATGGCTAAATGCTTTTTACAACATTTTCACCAGAAATACATTCAAAAAGGTCATTTGAAAGTCAAAGAACAAATGATCATAATCCATAACCTGGTGAAGCATGCTGGAGCATATCCTAGGTCTGCAGAAATGTGTAAAAGGACGAAACTTTAATAAAACTTTTCCAGAAAACGGCATCAAAACATTTCTCTGTTTTATGGTAGAAATCCAGCGAAGAACATGATCAGACTTGATAATCGCAACCAATTATAACTGACCCCCCCCCCCCCCCCCCCCCCCCAAAAAGGAACATCGAATTGCAATTACACTCCTGAATGATGTCAGGATTTGTTTATTTGGAAACATCAGTTTGAGTGACTTCTTTGTGGAGCAAACAAGTTAGTGATCCGAGCTGTTTTTCTTTGTCTGAGCTGAGAGGTGGTGTAATTTCAGGTAACTGTTCCAACAGTATTCCAGAAACCGCCACAGTCTTTGAATTAGCACAGTCATTGGTCACTGACTCTGTCCTCCCTCTCCTAACAAAAAAATGGCATTTCTTCAAAAGAGGTGGGAAGAGGTAGAAACTTAAAAATGTCTGAACTGCCTTTCGTCAGAAGTGAAGTTAATTGTCTGTCCCAGTGATTCAGTATGACATTGAATTTTATGAAATGTCATACTGACAACAGAAGGTCAAGACTTTCTGACATCTACTCCCTAAACAGAGTCAAGCTGTAAAAATGTCGGTGCCTGTTTTCCAAAAATTCCCACGTTTGTCATGTGGCCCTCTTTAAATCTCACAACATCAACCATGATTAAATGTCACGAGCAGAACTCAGAAGACCTGTGAAGACACCAAACACAGTAAAAAGTAGATAAAGTCTTTTATTTGATGTGGAGTTACCAGAGGAGGGCGAGGCTGGAGACAGAGTCGGGGAGGAGGCGAGGGTCAAAACCAGATCGGACAAGCAGATACAGGGAACAGGCAGGAGACGAGGTAGAGGATAGGCGAAGGTCGTGGTGGCAGGCAGAGTACAAGGCAGGGGTCAGGAGTGAAAACGAGGTCCGGAGGCTGAGATCAGGCAGGGTGAATGGCTGGAAGATTTACTTGTGTGAGCTTTCAATAATCTGGCAGAGAACTGGTGGCTGGCTGGTGAATATAAAGCAGGAGGAACAGGTGTGGTGAATGAGGCTGATGACAGGAAGAGGTGAAGTGGATAAAGCTGGTTGCGGTAGGCAGGGAAACAGGGCTTGTCAGGAGCTTGATGAGGGGACCAGGTGTGCTGCATAAAGGCTGAAATCTAGATGAAGAGGCAGAGGAGGGTGAAGGATTGGGAGCCATGACATTAAAGGCGTACTATGCAACTTTTTCATATTATTAACTCATTTTCGTGAGCCATTATATGCTAAAAGGACCCTTTACAGGCCAGAATACTGCACTTGTAATTTCTGAGTGCCAGTCCAGTTCCTGTTGGACTTAGTAAAGTGGAGCTGACATGCCTGGCCCTGAAACCTGCTTCCAGCATATTTCCTACATGTTTTAGATCATGAACACAGCTGATTTGTTTGATTCATAGATGAATTGCTCCTGTAGACACAAATGAAGGCTGAGGGGACATTTCAGCAGTTAGATTAAGGTGTTAAAAAGACGAACACACAGCAAAGAGATAAGTTTTACTTTTGCTTTGACTTAAGAATAATAGAGGGTGCTAAAAGCAAGCCAAAACTGCAGAGTATCCCTTTAAACAAGAATATGTTCATTCAAAAGAACACTAATTATTTTCAAATCCTCTCTGGGGTTAAGCGTTCACTGTTATTTATTCATTTTTAACTTTTTAGTCCCGTTGTGTATTTTCCTTCGCAAACTAAGTCCTGTGTACTTTTGATGATGGCGTACTTTGGTAAAGTCAAAGGTATTTTGTTTTTTTTTCTGCATTTTCCTCATTTGAAACATTTCTTTAAAATGAACAAACAGGAAAATTATATTATCACATTACTATGAAACGATAAAATAATTCACCTTTAGAAAGATGTGTTTGACAGGTTTTGCAACAGACAGCCAGTGTTGCCAACTCAGCGACTTTGTCACTGTTCCTAACGACTTTTTGACCCCCCTCAACGACTTTTTTTCCAAAAAGCGCCTAGCGACAAACCTAGCGACATTTCTCAGGACCCGTTGCTACTTTCTGTAGAACTTTCCTGTAGATATTCCCCACAGATTAGCAACAAAGAAACCATTTGCTCTCTGAACTGTTCTTCCGGGAGTAAGGAAAGAGAACGACAATTTGCGCATGTGCACGAGGACTGACCAATCATAAACCGTTTTCAGCTGGGCTGAAGACAGTTGCAGAGCTGGAGACCGCCTATTTACTTCTGCTGCTGCTGCAGGCTCACGCTTCTACTGGAGATGGCGCAGACGTCGACCTGCGATCTCTGGTTCTGCAGCCGTCAGATACTTTGGTTTTTCCTGCATTTGGCAAATAAAGTCATCGGGAGTTTCAACTACCATCCCGTTTACACACGCAGCTCTGTGGCTCATCTGAATTTCCTTCAATGACACAGGGATGGTTATACTATGAGACACCCGCTCCCTTTTGCTCGGAGCACCATTATTATCACGATGGAGAGAATACACAACAGAGAAGTTGAGAAACTATGAGGTGTAAAAAAAAAAGCTTTTTTAGGAAAATGTCTGTGAGAATGGAGAGCAGGTCTGAGTTATATCCTACAACAGAACTGTTTGGATCACCACACCATATCTGTCTTAATGCCACTTTATTGATACTTTTGGAATTTATTGTACATATCAAAGCAATTTGGGCCATTTTAATCATACTAATGAATAACTTTAACACATAACAGCTTTTATTTTCCTCCCTTTTAGTCCTATTATATATATATATATATATATATATATATATATATATATATATATATATATATATATATATATAGCATCTTTTAGATGCTATGGGGAAAATGAACGCCAATGTGGCGTGATGACGTCATCAGTATGTATATTAACACGTGACGTCATCTGGCGACATCTAGCGACTTTTGGGAGTAACTTCAGCTACTTTCAGTCAAAAGCAGTTGGCAACACTGCAGACAGCCACATAATTACTTTTCTAACTGGATTGTTTGTGTTTCTGTGGAAGATTCTAAATATTTTTCCCACATGATTCAATTTTCCTCTAAAAATGATCCATTCAATTTGTATTTTGGAATATACACACCAAACTGATGTACATATGTTCAGAGACTGCTAGAATCTCCTCTTCCCAAATGTTTATTTTCTTCCTAAATCCAAGTTTAAACAAAGTCAAATCCCAATGTTTCCTATTTGGAATTGGTGTCACAACATCCATGAAGGAGGATGACCCAAGTGTAGGTACTGAAACTCCAGAGTCAGGCAGGTAGACTCAAATGAACATTTAATAAGTTAAAGGGACATGAGGAGAGCAAGAGACAACCAAGGGGATGCAGAAAGGACAATCTAAGGCCTAGTCCACACGTAGCCGGGTTTTAAAAAAAAACGAATATCCACCCCTCCAAAAACTTGCATCCAAACCACCTCGTTTAAAAAAAAAACTCTGTCCACACGTACCCGGATAAATACGTTGTTAAGGACATGCCAGACCTGTAGGCGGCAGTACTTCCCCCATTCTTAACCTCGTCCTTCGTCTGTGGTCTTCCGCAAGGAGCAGTAATTCCGCTTGCAAAAACAAACCAGCAGAAAGCGCTTGGACAATTGATAAAGCGAGCGCAGCTCTGAGGGCTTCCATGATGCTGGCTAGTGTAAACACAGGTCGCACACGTGATGTCAGCATTTTTTTGTCGCTGAAAGTGACGTTGCGGACCTTAAAACTCCGGTTTTGTCTGTCCACACGCAGACACCCAAAACGGAGAAAACGCAGATCTTCACTTTGGCCGAAGTTTTTAAAAAGATCCGTTTTCGTGTGAAAAAACTCTGTTTTCGTGTGGATGACAGGCCAAAACGTAGAAAAATATCTACAGCAGATCCCCGGCTACGTGTGGACAGGGCCTCAATCTAACAAAAATGGAAGGAAAACTGGCAGTTTAAACATTGAGACGAGGAACAGGTGTGCTAAGTGATGATAAATTACAGGTGTGCATGGTACCGGGGCCTGCCATACTCCTCCTCTGTTTAATTCTGCACAGAGAAAAGGTCTGGTTACTCACCGGCAGAGAGACACATGAGGGGCGGGACTAGGCAGCTCAAAAATAACCAATCAGAAAAAAGACGGAAATGCCGACTGTACCGCGCCATGCTGTCGTTTTTTAGCTGTAGTCAAAAATAGCGTCTGGCAACAGCGCATGCATCTTTTTTTTCAGAAGAAAGGCTTTTAGCACTTCTACTTGTGGTTTTAAAGACATTCAAGTAGAGGAAAAAACCACAGCGAACTCTGCTTCCGTCGCCATGTTTTTGACAAACTCAGCGTTGTGGTGTGTGACGTACGCTGCTCAGCGCTGAATGGCTCGGTTAGAATTCTCACGGGGAGGGGTTATTTGAATAGGAGAGTTCCCAGAGCCTTTCTCTGTGCAGAATTAAACAGAGGAGGAGTTTGGCAGGCCAGGCTAACCAGGGAGCCAAGGTAAACAAAACAAAACAACACAAGGGAACACACCACATGACAATAATTAAACCTCCCAGGTATTTAGAAGCTTTTAGAGCAGAGAACAAAATATAAGGTTCTTCTGCTGAGAGACAGTTTGTCAGTTTGTATAAAAACTGGACTTTTATGTTGTATGTATATAGTAATATAATTGAATCCCAACATAAACAGTATATCACCATAATTGATATTTAACCTGTTTGTACATTTAGGATGGAAATGGCATCAACATGCGTTTGAATCTAACAGCGGAGAAGGGTGAGCAGTTTTAAGGTCTTTCATTCACTAAAACGTTTTGAAGGTATGCAGTGCGATTGGTTATTGATCGAAATGCATGAATGAGTTGATTGAAGTTCTAATTATTCTTCAATAGTCTCTGCTGCAGAGAAGATGCACATGCCGTTTGGCCGTCCCCAAACGCTGCAGCCGGATCAGAATTACTGCATCCTTCACCAGGAGGGATTTGTCAGCGCCTACAGCCATCAAGCTTTCATGCCTCTTTGGAGCTCCTTCACCATTGAAAAACCAGTGAGTGCGTTAGCGGCCCCCAAAGTGAGTCTGTTAGAATATCCATCAATAGGATGGTGTAGTTCTTTGGCCATGCTAACAGTTTATGAGAATTTCTACTGAATAGTTCGGACTCATTCACTCATTTATGTCTCTAGTATGAATGACTGCCTTGTGAGTCGTTTTCAGTGAAATAAAAAAAAACTGGCACTCCTGTTTCAGCCTGGAGTTTTTCAGAGGAGTGGAGAGCAAAAAACGGCAGAATTACAATGTTTACTCATTAATATTCATGATATGTAAAAGATTTGCCTCTGATTGGCTAAGAGCAACACAACTCTTCTGCTGCCTTCGTTTGCTCTTCTTTCTTGCATTAAAAATGCAACATTGGTGTGTTAACTCCGCAAATAACACAAGCCCGAAAGTGTTTGGCCATGTTATGGAGATGCTAATGGTTAACGTCTACTAGCTGAGCTGTCGTCTGCTCTCTCATTCCCATGGACAATCGCAAACCAAGGCCATGAATGCTAATTGTCCGTTTGACATTGTAGCTTTTTTTTTAATCAAATACATGTCCAGTTTATTTCATTTCTATGTCTACTGCAGGCGATAAGAATTAACATGCACGTGCAACTCAGAGTGACCAAGAAGCTCATAATGCATGCAAGCTGTGATTTTAGCATTACCTTTTCTTTGCTATAGGTCACATTAGAGCCGCTGCCACCAGTGATGTCAGACTGTTTGAGGGCCGATGTGAGACTGTCTCCTGATCAAAGCTCCAGATGTGATCAGTATGAAGCTACTGGGAGGTGGACCCATGGTTTTCTGTATCCACCCAGTAGGTGTCGCCACCTGCCTTGTGCAGATTAACCACACTGGTCTGTGGGCCGTACAGTGCAAAAGAAAAACACATTTTTCCTTTACGGTATCTTGTCATTGAAAGGTCATGAAAGTCAGCCATCTGGTCATTAAAAAAGAGCACGTCACCGAGCATTGCAGGAGTTCCTTGTTAATTAGATGTTTGGGGGTATTTTAAACCTCTAATTAAAATTTGAGGTTTAAAATACGATTATTAAAATCGACTCTTTGACGATGACTGTTTTGGTGGTTTGTGTGTCTTGAAAGCTCAATGAGAATTTGCTTTACAAGTCGCAAATTCTTATTTTAACTTGTGATGATTGGACTTGATTGAACTCTGTAGGAGTTTAGCTCAGAAACCTGAGGCTCTGGTTTCACTGCTACTTTGTGACACACTGAAACTACCAGAGGTAAAGTGCCAAGATAAGAGGGAAGAAACTAAATACCAGCTGGTTCCCCTGGCACATGATTGAAAGTCGCTTTGGCCTGCGGGGATTGGCTTGTGAATTATTCTCACTTAGACCCCCCCCACCCACCCCCCCACCCACCCACACACACACACACACACACACACCTATAATTATCTCAATAGCTGTAAAACTGGTTATGTTTCAGTTGTGGATGTACATTCCACAAAGTCTTTCTAAGAGTTTCAATAACAGCAAATGTTGATAGACATAGTTGGCCGATATTGGCATTAAAATGCAATATCCTGAACTGTGTGGGGTTTTCCCTCTTTTAAACTGTAACATGCTCTTATTAAACATGAAACCCTTCTACTCTCACTCCAAATGTCAAAATATGAATAATTGTAGGTATTGTTTTTGAGATGTTTTTCATAGTTTGGAACAACTGTAGTTTATGCTTGCATAAAATGTTGTGTTTGTTACCTAAAATGATTCAGTATGTCTTCCTTTTTTCATGACAGGAGGACCACAAGTATATTAGTATCATTTTATATCGGTATTGTAATCTGTTTAATGGATCATCGATATTACGGTATACCAGATATTGGTATGAAAGCCAATATCAATCATCCCTAGTGATAGATAAAAATCTGATTTTTTAAATGATTTCACAATTGTAGTACATTTATCATGATATTACTAAAGTAAATAGTTTTTTTTTTGTATTTTACAGATCTGAACATCACAGATGAGCAGCAGTATGATGCTTTACTAATGAGTAATGTAATCCCAATGTACCCCGAGTTTAAGAGTGAGTTCACGTCTCAAAGTCTCGGAAAATGGACTTGATTATTTCTATTCTATCATTTCAATATATTTTATTTATTTTTAGAGATATGGGATTACTTTCATAACACTCTACTGAAGAAGTATGCCTCCATTTACAATGGCATCAACGTGGTGACCGGTCCTGCTTTTGATTATAACTACGATGGCCGATTTGACTCTTTAGAGACGATACATCAGTAAGTGTCAGTTCCAAGCAGCGATACTGTTGCACCCTTTATGATGCATGCTTTAGCATTAATTGCTACATTAAATGGTTGTTTAGGAAAGTGATCATTTCATTGTTCTACTTGTAGATCTGAAAAGGTTTTTTTATCTTTTTCAACAATTGAACAAAGTTTAATTGATGTAATCATGAATTACAAAGAAATAACAACAAAAGATATGAAGAAAGTTATATTTTACAGTGAAATCCTTTGCAGCAAGTGTTGTTTTTAATCGCTCACTGCACTTAGCTGGGAGATTTTGCTTTTGCCAAATAATTCCTGTACATCAATGAAAGTTTATTTCAACCTCCTAAAATGAAAATGTAAGCTCCAGATCCGTATTTCCTCTGTAACCTTTGGCTGGGATTCACTGGAAGAGCTGAGCTTATCAGTTTCATGTTCTGTGGATACCAAGGAAGTGTCCTGTCTGAGTCCTACATAATGAGTTTTTCCTGTTCAACTCAAGGTCCGTGCATGGAAAAAATCTCTCCATCCCCACACATTACTTTGCAGTGCTGACCAGCTGCAAGGACCCAGGTCAAACTGTCACAGCTTGTCTTGGTGAGCTGCAAACCGTGACCTTCCTGCTCCCTCACCGAGCCGACAACATGGAAAATTGCAACGTAAGATAATGAAAATGCAACCCACTCAGTCAAACAAGTATGTACTTTCATTGAAACGAGCTCCTAATGAGCCCCCTAAATTCAATTCAATTCAATTCAAGTTTATTTATATAGCGCCAAATCACGACAAGAGTCGTCTCAAGGCACTTCACATAGTAAACATTCCAATTCACAGTTCATTAAGCCAATCAGAAATAATGTTTCCTAAATAAGGAACCCAGCAAATTGCATCAAGTCACTGACTAGTGTCAGTGACTTTACAGCAATCCTCATACTAAGCAAGCATGCAGCGACAGTGGAGAGGAAAACTCCCTTTTAACAGGAAGAAACCTCCAGAGAATCCTGGCTCAGTATAAGCAGCCATCCTCCACGACTCACTGGGGATCGAGAAGACAGAGCACGCACACACACACACACACACACACACACACACACACACACACACACACACACACACACACACACACGTAATGTGTCTATAGTTATATTGTGATGTCTTAGTAAATATTGTATTTGGTGAAAGATAAACTTTATTGTATTTATCCTAGTGGATCTATAATTAAACGGATAAACTAGTATTAGCACATCAAAAGTCAATAAAAAAACAAAAAGTTATTATCAGGAGAGAGAGAATGTTTAAGTGGTTAGCAGCAGTGTGCTAGTCGATGGCCCCCTCCATGAGGCCACCACAGCTCAGCAGAACGTCATTGTAGCTTCTTCTGGGGAGAAAAACACTTACAGAGAAAATAAAGTTAACAGCTGAAATTGCACAAAATAGTACAGTTAAAGAGCAGACTGTAGAATAAAGCAGTAGAGTGTGAAAAGTGGTCAGTGTGTCCTCCAGCAGTCTAAGCCTATAGCAGCATAACTACAGCGTTAACTCTGGATAATCTATCCTATTTAGATGGAGGCATGTTGGAGGCAGGGCAAGGGAGAGCCGTCTTTACCGACTGTATACTCCACCTCCCTGTAATCCCCCACTTGTCCAGATTTAGGCTAACATCAGATTTTAACTATAGGCCCTATCAAATAAAAATGTTTTATGCCTATTCTTAAAAGTAGACAAAGTGTCTGCCTCACGGACTAAAGCTGGGAGCTGGTTCCACAGGAGAGGAGCCTGATAACTAAAAGATCTGCCTCCCATCCTAAGTTTAGATATTCTTGGAACCACCAGTAGACCTGCAGTCTGAGAGCGAAGTGCTCGGTTAGGAACATATGGAACAATCAGATTACTGATGTATGATGGACCTTGATTATTAAGAGCTTTATATGTGAGAAGAAGGATCTTAAAATCTATTCTGAATTTAACAGGTAGCCAATGTAGGGAAGCTAAGACAGGAGAGATATGATCTCTCTTTTTAATTCTCATCAGAACTCTAGCTGCAGCATTTTGGACAAGCTGAAGACTTTTAACTACATTCTGTGGACTTCCTGAGAGTAATGAATTACGGTAATCCAGTCTTGATGTAATAAATGCATGAACTAGTTTTTCAGCATCACTCCTGGAAAGTATGCTTCTAATCTTAGCAATATTCCGAAGGTGGAAAAAGGAAATCCGACAAACTTGTGAAACCTGGGATTTGAATGACATGTCCTGGTCAAAGATAACACCAAGGTTCCTTGCTTTGTTCTCGGAGATTAATGTAATGCCATTAAGGTCAGGCGATTGGCTAAGCAATTTCCTTTTCTGGATTTCTGGTCCAAAGATGAGAACTTCCGTCTTGTCTTGATTTAAAAGCAAGAAGTTAAGAGTCATCCAATTTTTTATGTCCTCAAGACAAGCCTGTAATCTACCCAACCGATTAGGTTCATCAGGGTTAATGGATAAATATAACTGAGTATCGTCAGCATAACAGTGGAAGTTTATCCCATGCTGTCTAATGATTTTACCAATTGGGAGCATATATATAGTAAAAAGAATTGGTCCAAGCACTGAACCCTGTGGTACTCCGCAAGTAACCCTGGAGTATGAAGAAGATTTGTCATGTACATTTAAAAAATGAAATCTGTCAGACAGGTAGGATTTAAACCAGCCTAACGCTGCTCCTTTGATCCCTACAACATGTTCAAGTCTTTCTAAAAGAACATTGTGATCAACTGTGTCAAAGGCAGCACTGAGATCTAACAAGACTAGAATGGACACAAGATTCTTATCTGAGGCCATAAGAATATCATTTGTAACTCTCACTAATGCAGTTTCAGTGCTGTGATACTCTCTAAAACCAGACTGAAATTCCTCAAACAGATCATTAGTGTTTAAATGCTCACATACTTGGATGGCCACTATTTTCTCCAGGACTTTGGATAAAAATGGAAGGTTAGATATTGGTCTATAATTCATTGGGTCATCTGGATCCAGAGAAGGCTTCTTAAGTGAAGGTTTGATTACAGCCACCTTAAAATCTTGTGGTACATATCCATTTACTAAGGATAGATTGATTATATCTAGAATGGGGGCAGTAACCAAAGGAAATGCTTCTTTAAATAATTTGGTTGGGATTGGATCCAAAATGCAAGTTGAAGGTTTAGATGAAGCTAATATTTTTGATAACTCTGAAAGCTCAACTGGATCAAAACGGTTCAAGCACAGATGAGGATCTACAGTCACCTCTGAAGCTGCCTCACGTACTGAGGAAGAAGAAATTGCATTAGGGAGGATGCTAAAGATTTTGTTTCTAATAGAATTAATTTTACTTGTAAAAAATCCCATGAAGTCATTGCTGCTGAGGGCTAAGGGAATAGATGGCTCAGAGCTACGATTCTGTGTAAGTTTAGCAACTGTACTGAAAAGAAATTTAGGATTATGCTTATTCTCCTCAATTAATGCTGAAAAATAAGCAGTTCTAGTTTGTTGAAGCTTATTTTTATAAAGCACAAGACTATTTTTCCAGGATAGGAGGCCTCCTCATGGTGCGTAGAGCGCCATGTTCTCTCCAATTTCCTAGAGTTTTGTTTTAAGGCTCGTAGATGAGAGTTAAACCAGGGAGCCAACTTCCTGTCCCTAATTACCTTCTTTTTTAAAGGGGCAACATCGTCTAATGCCACACGTAAAGAGGAATTCACATGATGAACTAAGGCATCAATTTGTGAGGGGCTAGAACTGAAAATATTGCCCTCTGCTACATGCCTCTGAGATGCTGAGGACAGTAAAGATGGAACAGTTGATTTAAAAGACGCAACAGCGTTGTCAGATAGACCGACTATAATGAAATTTACTTTCATGTCTCGAGAACTCAGTTATAAAAAACTCAAAGGTTATCAGAAAGTGGTCCGAGAGGACTGGATTATGTGGAAAGATTGTTATTTCCTCACACTCAATGCCATAAGTCAGAACAAGGTCCAATGTATGATGGCAGGAGTGGGTGGAGCTATGTATTCTTTGAGAAAAACCAATTGAGTCTAAGATATTACTAAAGGCTACATTGAGGCTATCATTTTCAATATCCACATGAATGTTGAAATCCCCCACTACAATGACCTTATCAGTATTTAGCACCAAATCAGATAAAAAATCAGAGATCTGATCCAAAAACTCAGAGTAAGGGCCTGGTGGACGATATAAAACTACAAACAAGAGTGGTTTTACAGTTTTGCAATCTGGATTAGGAAAACTAAGAATAAGATGTTCAAACGACCTGTAACTATTAATCTGTAAGGGACTGATTAATAAGTCCGAATGAAAATTGGTTGCCACTCCTCCTCCTCGCCCTGTACTTTGAGCAATATGATGATTTAAATAATTTGAAGGAGTTGACTCGTTTAAGCTAACATAGTCCTCTTGCTGCAGCCAGGATTCTGTGAGAGAGAGCAAAGAGATCTGATTATCACAAATCAACTCATTAACTAACAAAGTCTTAGAAAAAATTGATCTAATGTTCAACAACCCACATTTAATTTTTCTAGTTTTCTGCTCAGTTGAATTTGTTCTAATATTTATGAGATTTCCATGATTTGCTTTATTAAGCCTGATATTTAATCTGTGTGGTTTTGGCCGTGGGCAGGACACTGTCTCTATGGGGTAGTGGGTGGGTAACAGTACAGAAGCTGCAGAGGGGTGGGTTAAACTACGACTCTGCTTCCTGGTCTGGACCCTGGGTTGTCAAATGAACCCCCTGAACACAACGGTCTTTCTACACAATTAGTGTGTGCAAAAGTGTGAGTGAATGAGTAAATGAATGAATGAATGATGTCTGCAAGGCGCTTAAAAAATATGACGCTAATAACGAAACTGCATGAGCAGTGCATCGCTTACCTGGTAGGCTGAACAAAGATATGTGCTTGTCATCGTTTCCTTTTCGTCCTCGTGTTTAAAGTGTTCCGAAACTGCCTGGAGGAACACTTCCAATCCAATCCAATCCAATTTTATTTATATAGCGCATTTAAAAACAGCATGTCAGCTGACCAAAGCACTGCACAGAGTTAAAACCTAAAAAGCCATTTAAAATACACATTAAACACAGATAAAAGCTGTCATAAAATAGAAACACCTAAAAACAATACAAATGTATAAAACAGCCAATAAAAGACAAGTCAATAAAAACAGAAGTCAGTAAAACAGAAGAGTCACAGCATAAAAGACCGATCATTGACCAAAAGCCAAATTAAAGAAATGTGTCTTCAGGCTGGATTAAAACTGTGCCAGTGAAGAAGCCTGGCGTTCCACCAGAGGGAGTGCATTCCAAAGTCTTGGAGCTGCAAAGGCGAACGCACGTTCCCCACAAGCTTTATATTTCATTTTAGGGACTATGAGCAAAAGATGATCAGCAGACCTTAGTGAACAGGGGGGGGGGGTTGGGGGGGCAGCTCCGACAGGTATAAGGGGGCTAGACCATTCAGGGCTTT
Source organism: Nothobranchius furzeri (assembly GCF_043380555.1). Classification (NCBI taxonomy): domain Eukaryota; kingdom Metazoa; phylum Chordata; class Actinopteri; order Cyprinodontiformes; family Nothobranchiidae; genus Nothobranchius; species Nothobranchius furzeri. The sequence continues at coordinate 12,309,845 of NC_091759.1, forward strand.
GTAAGTAAAAGTAAGAACCTTGTGTTGAATTCGAAATTGCACAGGAATCCAGTGTAGATCTTCCAGAATGGGAGTGACGTGGCAGCGTCTATTAGCATTGGAGAGAAATCTGGCTGCAGCATTCTGGACTTTCTGCACTTAGGACAACAAAGTTCATAATGCTTGGAAAAAAGATCAGATTGTTTCTGTTTCTTCTCAAATCTACTGGGCTGCATGGTGGCACAGTTGTTAGCACTGTTGCCTCGCAGCACGAAGGTTGCAGGTTCGAAACTCGGCTGCGGCCTTTCTGCATGGAGTTGCGTGTTCTCCCCGTGCATGCGTGGGTTTCCTCCGGGAACTCCGGTTTCCCCCACAGATCACAACATGCCCTATAGGTTATAAATTGTAAGTTGCTTTGGATAAAAGCGTCTGCCAAATAAATAAACATAAACATAAATCACTCGCTTTTATTCATTTATTTTCTTCTAAATCTAAATAGGGACAACAAACAAGATTGGACATAATGGAAATACTGCAAGATCCCAAGATAAACAATGAATAGGTGTATTTTTTATTAGTACTATCAAAATGTGTCAAGTAATAGTGCGACGGTGGCACAGGAGTTAAGTGCTCGCCCCGTAGTCGGAAGGTTGCTAGTTCGAGTCCCGCTCAGTCTGTCGCTGTTGTTGTGTCCTTGGGCAAGACACTTAACCCACGTTGCCTGCTGGTGGTGGTCGGAGGGACCGGTGGCGCCAGTGCTCGGCAGCCTCGCCTCTGTCAGTGCGCCCCAGGGCAGCTGTGGCTACATTGTAGCTCATCCCCACCAGTGTGTGAATGTGTGTGTGAATGGGTGAATGACTGATTGTGTTGTAAAGCGCCTTAGGGGGTTCCAGGACTCTAGAAGGCGCTATATCAAATACAGGCCATTTACCAATTAATATTTAGTTCAATGATCTCTACCACCTTCTGTTGTTGAAGAGTGACACCATGAGGTCCCGTTTAAAAAGGCTTGAATCTGAGCAGCCAGGGTGCAAGGCTGAAAATCCCATCTATGCACCTGCACATAATCATGATGGGAGTTTTATATTTAACTACAACTAAAAGTACAGGAAAAGTGATTTTTTTTAAAACATGCAGCAGAATTTAATAGCAAAAGCTCGTTCTGAGTGAACGTACTGTTCCATTTGAATTTCTGGATAATTCGTATGTAATCCCACCACTAGGGTTCTACTTGGAGTCTGCTGTTAGGGGCATGAGACACACCTGGGGCCTGTTGGTAACTGGTCATGTCTGGGTTTTTGCACCATGTACATTTCCACACATGTAGGAGTTCAGACATTGCTCATTAGATATGCTACTTTCTTGTTTTGTCCTAAATGCCATCCCCTTGTGCTGTCGCTGTCAGAATATGACACAAAAGCCAAAACAATGCACAAGTATCCTTTTAAAAAGTAAAAGTACATTTGGTAATCTCAGTGTACTTTTTGGGATTTGAAAATGTTTCAACTGTATATTTGTTTTGTCCTATTAACAGAGTGCAGAGCATGAATCCCAGTGGGTGGAAGATCACATCTGGTTTCACCAATCCCGCGTCAGAGATGTTGAGTGGATTACAGGACTGGACTTTTACCAAGGCAGTGGTCAACTAGTAGCAGAACTTCTATCGATGAAGACAAGACCTACAGCAGCCATTCAAAGAAAACAATGAAAAGAGCATTTACACACACACACACACACACACACACACACACACACACACACACACACACATGTTTGCATTACTACACTTGTGGGGACTTCCCTTCATTTTAGGGACTGCATTATGCCGAACCCTGACACAAACTAACCATGACCGTCACTGGACTATTCCTACCCTTAACCCTAATTAAAAGTTAGTTCACACCATACCTCTAAAACCAAGTCTTATGGTTTTTGTGCACACTGGTGCCAAACGTGGCATGTAACAGCTGCAGATGGCCTCCCAGCACACCCTCCCCACACACACATTAAGTCTCTCTCCTAAAGTTGGATAATGTAGTTTGAGTGGCTTTGTTTATGTATCTTTAATTTAATCATGTGTCATTGTGATCTTTTGATCCTATTGCTAAAAAAATATCTCATTTAAGTGCAAATATATTTTCTACAGCCTTATAATTTTAGTAAAGTTTTGGTTGATTTTAATTCTTCCACAATTGGCATTAAAGGGAAGGTCAGATACTGTATTCAAAACACCTGAAAATGTGAACAAGTCTGTGTTAAAAAGCATTCACCACTTCCTAACGGACGTATTTTCTGATTTTCTTGAGTGGAATGAGTGTTTTGCACTCCTAAATGTTAAAATGTGAATGGTTTCATTAAGATTTTATAAATGTTTTTCTCAAAAATTAGAAAACTCATTGAAATTGTTCTTTTCTCTTTAGTTTCTGTGTAACTATGTGATAATTGTCAGTTATTGTTTTTAGATATTTCTAAGTCAATGTGATATAAAGAGCTTTGAACTGGAAGTTTTACACGGCTGTGATTCAAGGTTAGGAGGTATTGTGTAGGATTCTGTTTGAAGGAGGAATTTTAGCAAAGGATCCAATGTATTTCCTGTACTGCTACACTCCACGCTACGTAGTTAAACAGTTGTGGAAAATATTTCATTCATGTCAGTTTTCTTGGCTCATGAAGCAGTTGACCAATGAAAATAAAAGTCATAACTGCAATGCTCTGCTTTCAAAAAGCTACCTCACATTTCATCTGGATCTGTTGCTGTTCAATTTATAATACAAATTATTTATAGTATTTTAATAACTGCTGTAAAAAAATCTAATTAGCTGAAATTGGAAAAGTAATTTGATCAACACTAAATATTATTGAAACAGAATGCTGAAAATCTTCCTACTACAAAGGGTGATATTTAGGCTAGATATAACCCATCGACTTTCCTTTTTGGCACTTCTCAGACAAGGAAGAGCAGTTTAATTCCCAAAACTTCTGCAGGGTTCATAAATGCTGGAAGGATGAAAAAAAGTTTTTATGCAATTTAAATAAGGAAGTAAAGCAAAATAACAAGGTCATACTAACCTTTGTGTCCCTGCCAATCCAGGTGTCAGTGTTGTTCTTTCTTCCTGTAGGCATAAATTAACATTTACATTCACCCCTGCTGAACAAATGAGTACATTTACATGCAGCCAATATCCGGGTTATGATTGGGTTAAGGTCAGTATTCGGGTTTCTGAGTTGATCAGAATAACCCGTTTACAAGCATAAATAGAAAGAGTTACCTCTAACTCGCATAACCCGATTTAAATGCGGACGTTGGGGTAGCGTCAGGACGTATGGACTACGTCCAGACGCAATATACGTCATTTCCGGTTCTTCTTGTTCCGGTATCCATGAAAACAACAACATGTTTCCCAGTTCGGAAGAGATAGCGACCGCGTTTGTTTGCGCTTTAGTTTCCTCGTCACTCCAAAAGTGTGGTGCTGTGCCGCGACTCGCCATGTTGCTCCCAACTTGTTGTTTACTTCCGGTGTTCTGGCGCATACAAGACGTCTCGCTACTCAAAAGACCAAGATTCCTTGCGAACAGAGCATGTGCAGAACACACGCTTTGATGGGGATATCCCGGTATGCGTTTACACGACCAAACATTCGGGTTAGAAAAGGGTTACCCCAGGTGTAGTAAACGGGTTTTTAAAAACCTGGTTATGAGCATATCCGGGTTTTTGGCGGTGTTTACATGGACCTGCGGAACCGGGTTATTGCGAATATTCGGGTTTTAAAAGGGTTACTGGCTGTATGTAAACACACTGAATGAGGAGCTGTATGAGTAGTGATTAATCATTTGAATGTGCCTCACCAGGCTCGCACTCAGCAGGCAGACCGACGAGGAAGTAACATAAATTTAACAAACTAGAACAGGAAACAAAACATGGTGCAAACAGAAATTCTAAAAATATCTTCGTATTGATTACTGCAGTTGACTGGAAGGACTAAAAGGAAATGCATAAGGAAATGGAACCAAAAACCTGGGGGAGGGATATTAAGGTCAGGTTTGCAGGAAAGATAGGCTGTGGGACCACAGTTTTTGTTGTGTCAACATTCGCAGTGGGCTTTAGTAGAATGAAAAGCTCCAGAGTGCCCGTTTTAGGGCAGATAATTCAGCTGGAAGAGAAATTAGCTACAGACGACAGGATTTTGAGTCTTATTATGTGATATTTGGACATCTCACCTCTGACTGGCTAACAGCAACACAACTCTAAAACTTTGCTTTTCAACGTAGATGTTTAATCTCCACAAATAGCACACGCCTGGAGTAGTTCTGCCAGGATGTGGAGTTGCTAATCCTAAGGGTTAGCTTCTGCAAGTCGATATGTTTTCTGTTGTTTCCTGGATGCTAACCCAACAACAGCCTTCCCTGTCACAAGATGGGTGAGTCCATGAGTGCTAAGAGACACTGTGACATAGATAGATCTGTCAGGCTTTTCAAATCCAAGCGTTCTATTGGACGCTTTCTATTTTAAGTTAATGCAGCAAATCAGTGTAGGAGACTATTTTCATGTCCAGCCTGCATGAATAACTCAGAGTGACACGATGATAATCAGAAATTATTTATTTTTATTTCAGCGAAGTTGACCTTTAAAAATTAAATTTTTTACAAAAAAACAATCCACTACAATCTATTTTAGTGATGGTAATGGTGATTTTCTCCTTGGTGAACGAGGAAGCAGTCCAGGTTAAGGCCTAGTGAGGTCCAGTGTTCACTGACAAGTTCGAATGTTCTACCACTAATTAGAAGTGTCACATCTTCACAAAGGAACATGAATTTATGTGTCTTTTGCAAATTTTAACTGTAGTTTTGGTTGTTTTATCTTTAAAAATGTCTTTCAGAAGCCAAGTTTTTACTGGTTGAAACCCTTAATCTTCATTATTAATAAAAGTACTGCAGGTGAGTGTATACTAGATTACCTGATGCAAACAAAGTACTTGGACCGAACTTGAGTCAAGACCAGACTTCAGTAATAGAAGTGATGTATTACAAGTTTGTGAAATCAGTATCAGCCAACACAGTCATATATACAGTTCATGTTCTTCTTTTTATTTTATTTTTTTATATACAGCGCCAAATCACGACAAGAGTCGTCTCAAGGCACTTCACATAATAAATATTCCAATTCAGGACAGTTCATTAGGCCAATCAGAAATAATGTTTCCTATATAAGGAACCCAGCAAATTGCATCAAGTCACTGGCAAGTGTCAGTGACTACACAGCAATCCTCATACTAAGCAAGCATAAAGCGACAGTGGAGAGGAAAACTCCCTTTTAACAGGAAGAAACCTCCAGAGAATCCTGGCTCAAGCTTCTCTGTGAAGATATCTGTGTTTATTATTTTTTTCTTGTTTCCTGTCCTGTGGTTGCGCCCAGGGTGGGTCTCTCTTCAAACTCTTGACCACTGAAGATCATCAATGATTCATAGTGACTCAAACTAGGTTCACATGGATGGATGGTTGATAATGTTTAGTTTATAAATGATGAGTAGTTAGCTTATCTGAAATTTCCATCGCAAGGCAAATTTAAAGTACCCCACTCCCCCGAAGCCCCGAGACAAGAATGATAAATCTCCTGAAAAATGGGACAGTCCAGTCTTTGATATTACTCACTCTGACGACGTGTGACTTGTGCAGCCCGATGCCTTGTGTCTTTTTTTCTACACATTGAAGGCCTTATAGACAAAGATGGGTTTCAAATGGATTCTAAAGCTAGATAAACACCAGCAGCTAGCAGCGGTAGATAGACCACAGGGGCTGCTAGGGCATTGCAACCCTTGGCTCGCATCAAAACCTTCAACTCTTGGGTTTCAATTAATAAGTCAAGAAAGTCACTACTTGTGTTGATATATGTCCATCCATCCATCCATCCATTGTCTATACACACTTGTCCATGCAGGGTCGCCGAAGGGGTTGGTGCCTATCTCCAGCAATCTCTGGGCAGACAGGCAGGGTACGCCCTGAACAGATTGCCAGTCCATCGCAGGGCAACACAGAGACACACAGGATAAACAACTATGCATGCAAACACTCACACCAAAGGATAATTTAGAGGGGCCAGTCAGCCTGACGGTCATAATTTTTGGGTACTGTGGGAGGAAGCCGAAGTACCGGAGAGAACCCACAGAGATAACATGAGAGAGAACATGCAAACTCCTTGCAGAAAGACCCCGAGTTGGTATGTGAACTCAGGACCTTGTTACTGCGCCAACCACTGCTACACTGTGCATCCCGTGTTGATATATGTATTTTAAATAAATAAAAAGTGGTAATTAACCTTGTGACCTCATACAGTAAGTTCTACATGCTCTTTTTTTTACAGTGTAGCATTTAGTCTTTGGGTAAAATTTGCAATAAAAACTATTTTATGTTGTGATAGAAGGTTTTGCATTGTTCTTGATAAAATCATTCAGTGGTTAATTGCAATATTCTTTGATATTATTATTAGTCAAAACTTCTAAAATGTCCATGAGGCAATTTTAAAGGTCTTGATGTGACTTCTAAACAAATGTTTTGGGACTTTTGACTCAGCGGGGAAGACACATCAGAAATAACACTCAATGCTGGTTATGGAACATAATCACATCTGTAAGAAATGGAGTTCAGTGGAAGAGTAAGACTCGTCTTGTCATCAGCAAAAATATTTTTTGTTTCTTTCCCTTGGTTACAAAAATAATCTATCTACAGTATGTGAGCAGGGACACATTCGTAGAAGTAACCCAGTGGGTCTTTATTAGCCTGTTTTCTTTCTTTTACTCACTCATTTTGGGAATTTCTACTATTTTCCCCTCTTTTTTCCTGGAAAACCTCTTTGTAAAGCCAGCCACAGGTGACTCCTAAAACCATGTCATAAAATTACTATTTCAGTCAGTTACTCTTTCTCCTTTATTTGATGTTTCAGATGATGGTACCAACTGACAGTGATGGCCTGACTCCCACATATTAACACCATAAAAAAGAGTTTTTGGTTTGTTTTACTCCCCCAGCTTGGTATTAATGGCTCAGACTGGTTGTTGGTGGTGTGGGGGACTTTCTTGTGGGCCAGTTTGGGCCCCTAACCACCTACCAAGCATTGTTTAAACATGCGTTCATCTCTTTGTGACCACAACGGACCCATCCAATGCCTTCTTCCATCAGGACAATGTACCAAGCAGCAAAGCTCAAAACACCTCACACCAGTGTCTTGAACATGACATTGAGTTCGCCAGACTCCAACGGCCTCCACAGTCAACAGATCTCAATCCAGTTCAGAACATTTGGGATGCAGTGGAATGAGATACTCACATTATTGTCAACATGGACCAGAACCTCTGAGGAATGGCTAAATAAGGCACTACTGAAGGCAAAATGAAGGTCCAACCCGGTACTAGAAAAATTTAGGCAGCTTTATTTATATAGCACATTTGATACACCGAGGCAATTCAATGTGCTTTCCATTAGCAAGAGTTGCATGATCATTAAAATCAACATGACAGCACAATTCAAATACACACAAATTCATTTCAGATTTAAGAATAAAAAAGGGTGAGCAGCTACAGAAGAAACAGTCATTTAAAGGCTGATGAGCACATGGAAGCTTTCAATTTTGATGTAAAGGTTAATAGAGTTGGTGCAGATTTGAGGTGATTGGGAAGCTGATTCCATCTGTGTGCAGCATAGTGGCTAAAAAGCAACTTCAACCTGTTTGGTTCTGACCCGGAGTTCTACAAGCTGACTGTTTCTTAAAGATCTCAGCGCTCCCAGTTACCTTCCATGTACAGTTGAAGTTATTGACTTTTGTGTTTAAAACCTTGCATGATTTAACACCTCCATATCTGTCTGACCTGCTCACCCCCTAGGTACCCATGCACACATTGAGGTCAGCTGATCTCCTGCTACTTTGCCCTCCCTGGATGTCCTACAAATCATGGGGTGAACGAGCATTTGTCTATGATGCCCCCATGCTCTGGAATTCACGTCCCATTACAGTAAGGCAAGCATCCTCTCTGGCTGTTTTTAAATCTCGTTCAAAGACCTACTTTTATGGCTTGGCCTTTAGCCAGTGGCTCCTTTATTGTTTTTATAGTCTTTTTATTGTTCTTATTATTTTTGCTGCTTTTAATGCTTTCCATTGATGTTTTACTTTCTTTTTTTATGAACTTGCCTGTGCAGAACTGACTGGTCAGCTCTTATGCTGTATTTTAAATGTACTATATAAATAAAGTGGTATGGTATGGTATGGTGTGGTATGGTATGGTGTGGTATGGTATGGTGTGGTAATGGTAACCAATGTAGAGATTGAAGAACCGGAGTGATTAACCAAATGAAATATTTATTTCACATTTTCTTTAAAGTCAACTTCAAGATTTTAATTGCTCCATCAAAGTTTTCCCCTACTAACCATCTCAAATGATCCTTTTAGAGCTCACGGTCAACTCTAGTGTCACGGTCTGAGGTGCATTCCTGCTGTCACTCCCTGTCTCTCGAGTTTTCCCTCTGCAGGTGGGCGTGTCTGGAGGTTAACCAAGCTGCAGCAGATCTGCTCATCAGCCGGCCAGGTGTATTTAAGCAGCTGAGAGACTTCTACACTTCGCTGGATGATTACTCTACCTGGGTACCTTCTAAGCCACCTCTCAGTACTATAGTCGAGCCTTTTGGACCTTTTGAGATTTTTAGATGTGTTTTGGAGTTTGGATTTTGCATTTACCCTTCCTGCTCTTGTTCACCAGATAAAACCTCCACCTTCATCTCTTACTGGCTGAACTCTGGAACTCCTATCATCTGGAACTCCAACCTGCTTGTCTCTCAGCCGCTCCCTGGCCAGAACCCCCTCCAGCTGCCCACCTAAGCTCCCTGGATCTCCACAAACTCAGCTTCCTCCACGTCTCACCTTTTGGATCTCAGTCCCAGGAAAACGCCCTCAGCTCAGACCGGACCACTCCTCCCTCAAGCTAGTTTCCTCCTCTCCAGACTGTAAGTCCTCCGCCCAACTCAGATTCCTTATTCCCTCCTCGAGTTGGATCTAACTCCCATCTGTCCACAGATCTCCCGCACCAACTCCCTGGTGAAAGAACTCGGCTTTGTTTATGCTGCTTCCTTGGTTTCCCTTTTAATAAATTCTTATTTAAACACTTTACCCCCGTCTCTATGCTGATTCTTTATGTCGTGGGTTAGATTTCTACACCACAACATGACATCTAGACTTAGGGCAGGTTCAAACTAGTTTGGTTAATTCTTGGGTTCTCCCCTGAACAAGTTTTCCTTGTCATGATTCAGTCCCTCTGTCACATTAGATACCATTTGTAGTCATGTGCATTGTTTATACAAACAAAATTCATAAAAGCATTAAAGCAACGTCACTAGCATCCTATTCGTAATTATTCAGTGATACTTTGACACATATTCAAAATTTTCTATAATACTGAAAATAATGTGAGTGATGGTTGACCCTTTCTTTCACAAGAACATAGTAAACATCACCTTTGGCAAAATGTCATTTATATGAACGACGACGTTCCACTGCAGAAAATTCAAGCAACTAAGAAGAAAATTATTGTAAATATTGTTATAAACTAAGAATCAGCTCCTTTTAATCTGAGGCCATGGCCTTGTGTCCAAACCGAGTAGAATGCCTTCTGTGGGTCAGGACGAGGTCTTGTCCCAAGTGGAGGAATTTGAATGTCTAGAGGTTTTGTAAGTGAGGGAAAGATGAAGCAGGGGATCAGTGGGTGGGTTGGTGTGTTGTACAGGTCTGTCGTGGTGAAAAGTTCGCTGAGCCGGAATGCAAAGCTCTCAATTTACCGGTTCATCTACTTTCCAACCCTCCCCTATGATCACGAGCTTTGGGTAGCGATCGCAGTGGCTTGGGAATCTTGTTAAGACGCCTCCTGAGGTTTCCTGGCAAGTCTAATCAGGGATTCCCACGGGATTGCCCAAGAAGAGCTGGTCCATGTGGCTGAGGAGAAGGAAGTCTTGGACTCTGCTTCGGCTGCTGCCCCCATGACCCAACCCTAGATACGTGGAGGAAAATGGATGGGTGGATATTTTTATAAACTAGATGTTTTAAAGCAGGCTGGAACAAGGCCAGGTGAGCTCATACCAGGGGTGATCCTTCATGAGAGCTGAATCGGGAATTCCATTCCCAATGAAACCCAAAAGCTCACCCAATAGGAATGTGTCACTGTTATTCCAGTCAAACCAACTTGTTCCCCCGGATTTTGTTCAAAAACATCATTTCACAAATCAAAGATGGTGAAACAAACTGCATCTGCGAATCATCTGGATCTTAAATATTCCCTGCTGCCTACTGAGTAGGAATGTTTAAAGAAGCACACGCCTGTGTTTTATCAGTGAGAGTTTGTGGGACTGTTAGAATAAATCCAACAACAGGGAAAACAAGTCAACAAACCCGTCTAGTCAAATAGATGTTGAATATAAAAGACACAACTTACTGCACTTGCAGAAGAAAGTGTTTCCAGTCTAACGAGTCAGTATCTGTCTTGACTTGCCTAAGCTGAGGCATGTTTACCTTTATTTGTTTTGTACTGTAGAAGTTACAAATGCGTTCTAGTTTCTAAATATATTTCTCATGAATAAAAGGAGTTCTGCTTAAACCGGATTATTTTCCCTTTAACGAGATAACCTGGTGATGCTTAAACACATCATTCCTCAGGATGCTGAAACCAAAAACTGGATCTCCCTCCATTGTTCCCCTTACAGTCAGCTAAGCAGTGATCTCATTTCACAGCCCTGAGTCTATGACTTACTAATACATAGATCATCAGTTCTGCCAGCCAGCTATATTTAGATCATTATTTATTTATTTAGTTCATTAGAGCCCCTAAATATCAGAGAATGTTTAAAAAAAAACATTAATTTCATAAAAAAGGTTCAATGTGCTCATAGCCCAGGCTCTGCAGCCTTGTTAGAGGTGCAGCTTGATGATACGTATTGATAAGTTGGGCATAAATTGTGATGCTAAACTTTTCTGACCCCCAATTTGGGGGCACTCAGGCTCACAGGGATACATTTTTATGTGTTATTCATTTCTAAATGATTTATCCCAATTAACGGATTAAACTCCCACCCCTTATTTTTTTATAAATCCCCAAATTTTCTAAATAATCTAATTATAATGGACTTGGGTAGAGTTTCTTTGTTGACCATGATTTAGACAGTTCTTAAATGTCTTATTGTAAATTTGTTTCACAGTTATTTATAGGTCCGAATCAGAGATTAACACGCATCTGAATGTTGAGTTAAAAGTGTCAGGTGGTTCTGACCCGAGCCAACCCGCAGCAGTAGTATCAGCTAGATGTCCTGCCAGGATTTTATTTTGTTCACTTTCTATCTCAACAACCGGCAGCTCTTTATGAATTAATCTCTGCGTGAGAGGATTTATTTATTTACTTACTCTTGTACTTGTTTGCGAATTTAGAACAGAACCGTCAGCCTTCTTAAGGAGCCAGACGATTAATCGCTTTGGTAGAAGCGCAGGCTCGGCATCACGTGCCAGCTAACTCTCTTGAGTAGTTCTAGTTTGCTTGTCTCAAGGTTTCAGTCTAGTGGTTTTGGTTACTCTGCCTCTAGGTTAAATCGTCCATTACCACCTCAACCACAGACCATCCTCACCTTTTGGAACCATGTTCCCCCCCTCCAGCTCGACCGTCTGCTCTCCACTGCTCACCTGCCCCCTTGCAACCCAGCTTTGAGTCCTGGAACCTCTTGAGCCCGCCACCTCCTGCAGACCAGACCCCTCCTCAAACTCTTGACTGCAACAAGGGATCAAACCTTCCTGAGTCCAGAGCTGCTCTTCTGCCGCACGTTGCAGCGTGTCTTTGGTTTCTTTATTTGTGATATTAATAAACATCTTTTACATTCTTGCCTGAGGCTCTAGGCTTGATTCTGTATGTCCTGGGTCAGGAAACTCCACCCAAACATGACAAAAATATTATGAAGCCCTGCAAAATATTGCTAACACCACAAAAACCCTACAAAACTACATAAACACTATGAAAACTACAAAATTCTACAGGGAAAAAAATATACAAAACCGACACAGAAATACTACAGAAATACTACAGAAAATGCCAAGTACAAGCACATTAAATCATGATTTAATGTAGTAAATCCTAATTTGGCAGCTGCGTGGTTGGCTACAATGATCTTTTATGCAATGATGGTTAAATATTTGTTGTAAAATGTGATGTAAGAATGAAAAATAAATGAAGAAATAAAAAAGTTGTTTGGAAAAATTGGTAAAACTTGAAAAACCGGTAAACATGATCAGCTGCTTCACAGACGCTGAAAATCGATGACATTAATCACCAGTGACGTCATCCAACCTTGTATGTATATATATACTCCTGTACGTTTTGAGTGAAAGTACCATCCTCTGACGGATCCTGCTTGCTCACGATGGTAGGTGGAGACTGGAGCAGACGGCTGTGGACGCTGGAGGAGACAGACGCAGCAGCGAGAGTTTGTTATTCCGTCCTGACTTGTTTTCTCTCCTTTTCCAGGGCCACTTCTGGCATTTTTTACCAAGCCTTCTTCCAATCGCGCTGCTGTCAGCAGTCCTCAACGTGGTCTACCCTCTAACCTTCACGCACCGGGACCCGTTCACCGGTAGGTCGCTGCAGTGCGACCGGTGTCCACCTGGAACCTTCCTGCGCGCGCGCTGCTCCACGGCCAAAAGCAGCGAGTGCGCACCGTGTCCGCAGGGCTCCTTCACGGAGCTCTGGAACTACGTTGGCAGGTGTTTACGCTGCGGAGTGTGTGGACGGAACCAGGTGGTGAAGAAGGAATGCACGGCCAAGAGCGACTGTCAGTGCGAGTGCAAACGGGGCTACTACTACAGCCATGACGTAGACATGTGCGTGCGTCACAGCGAGTGTCCGTCCGGATCTGGGGTTCTGACACCAGGTACGGAACTTATAGCACTTGATGTGTGGCCATTAGAACTACAGTGTGTGCGTGTGTGTGAGAGACTGACCTTATTGTGTTACCATTCTGAAACAGAAACCCGGCCGCGTGGTATCATTGTTTATTTCCTGCTTTACGTGCATACTGTTGCCATAGCAACGTTTTTCCCCCACGCTGATGTTAAGAATCAGCTGGGGCTGTGCTGCCCCAGAGAGGCAAACTGTAGCATTTACATTAAAACAGCAATAACTACAAATGAAAAAAATAAAAGTTTTTATTTTATTTTATTAAAGACATTTTTTTATTCTCTTGCAGGTACACCAGAGAATGACACGGTGTGCCACATTTGTTCCAATGGAACCTTCTCTGATGTCTCTTCTGCTCATGAGAGGTGCAAACAGCACAAGAACTGCAGCGGTGCTGGGCAGCTGTTGCTGCTGCAGGGCTCCAGCTGGCACGACCGTTTGTGTGGAAGCTGTGGAGAGCTCACAAGTAAGAGTTCTGGCCTTAAAGGTTGTAGAAACAAGGAAAAAAGCAGTGAATCTTTGAAGTGAAGGAGACATTTATAGTGCTTTTTTAAATTTACACATTTACTGTACTCCATTAGCCCCTATTCAAAAATAATCATCTTCCAAGTTTGCAAAAGTGACATATGCGTAACATCACTGGACCCGAAACTTACTCAGTAAAAAAGGGTTTATTTTTAATGAAAATGGGAACGCACCTCCTCCGTGTGACGACTGGTCTGAATCAGGCAAAACGGGATTACCAAAATCCAGGAAGTCCAGATAAATAAAGTTTTACCCTGTCAGGGTGGTTTCCAGATTTCCTCTGAAAATGAAAGGCCACAGGGGGGGAGGGTCTACCTTCATGCGATCAGCCCAGTTAAACTTGTGGGTGAAATGGGGAGAGAACACAGCTGGAAGGAAAACAGGAAGTGGTGTCTGATGCCCAGATGGACTTTTAGGCTGAGAGCTCCTCTCTGTGGTCATGTGGAGGCAGCAAACAGACTCAGACAGTGGTTAAACCAGGGTCTGTGGGCCAAATCTCAGCATGTTAAAAACAGAATGACATGACACAATGACAAAACGAGACTCTGACAAAAACAAGCACAGAGGGTTTCAATTCATGAGGAAAATCAGGAAAACCGTCGGGTAGGGTACTTGTCCCCAGTAGGCTGTCCATGTAAATATAAGCTTTCTAACATTTTAATGTTCGGAATTTTACTAAAGTTTTTTTTTTTTTGACATTTTGATGAGTACAAATGGGGAAAAAACAACAAAATATTTTTTTGCATTTCATTAAATATATAATAATAATAATAATAATAATAATAATAATAATAATAATAATAATAATAATAATAATAATAATAAAATTATCTCATTTTTTTGGCCCCTTGACATTTTTGGCCCTTTTCTTGAAATGTTTGGTCGCCATTGTCTACACTCAGTAGACATGTGGGACAACTGAGTCACCAAACACTTATTGTATCATTGTTGTATATATGGCTTATTAACAATGTTTGGCAACACTTTACAATAAGGTTCCTTTTACTTAGTGCATTATTAAGCATTAATAAACAAAAGAACCCTTTATTAACATTACTGATAATGTTAACCATTAAGTGTCCTAAATCAAAGGGCCAAGGGGGATGTTTGCTTAGTAATGCGTTACCTAATATTAAGATTATTATTAAGCTGTTATTACTTTATTTAATAGTTTATTAATGTTTAAGAATACACCAAGTGGTGTTGATAAATTGACCGAGTACTGTAAGTTTTACCCAGTGTTTGCTATGTAATAAAAGTACTTGAGTGTACTGATGTAACTCCAGCAGCAGGGGGCACTATAAGCTCCATGAGCTTTTGGGCAAAGCAATAAGCTGGAAAGCCTCGATGCTACATGAGTCCACCACTAAACATGGGAGAAAGGCTAGAAAGCTGTAAGGGAGGAGAAACGTGGGTGGGCGTGGCCAAAGAGAAAGCAGCAGAAAAGCACGACGGGAGCCGAAAACGACTAAATCATAACAATATGACATTGAGACATCCGTGGAGGAGTAACAGTAACAGGTAGGGTAACAATCATTAATGTCCCATGTGCAGACGCCACAGCTTCTCTGGATTATTATGACTAACTGCAACAAAAGAGAGGTGCATCATGTAAAAGTTAATAACAATGACTATTCTGGAACTGCGCTGCTCTGGGTGGCTGCATGTTGGAGTAGCTCTGTTGACTATATGTAAGTTTTGCCTTTTCTTGGACATTTTTTCTTCTAGTTTCTCAAGAAAAACTGTATTTTTTTGGACATTTTACTTTTCTGTTTCTGGTGCTGTGAAGCTTGGAGGATTTTTACTGCTATTTTTTTTAGCTTTTTTCACTTTTTGAGCATTTGTTATAATGCGTAACCATGGCAACAAGCTGGTTTACAATCGGTAGCAGCTGATTAACACTGGAAAGGCTGAAATAATACCTCAACTGAAGCCACAAATCCCAGATGAGCTAAAACGCAAGAAGCGTGAGCAAAACGGAGACAGAGAAAGGAAATTCAAACCATCTCTTCCATCGATCATAATCGATCATAATGGGCAATGTGAGATCACTGGTCAACAAGATGGAGGAACTCCAAGCCCTTTCAAGGACTCAGCCAGAGTTTCGGCAGTTTCGGAACCGCTGGAGGAGATAATGCAGAGGAGGATTCTCCAGAGAATCAAGAAAATGATGGACAACCCTGAGCGTTCTCTTCACAAGACTGTCCGACAACGGAAGAGTGTCTTCAGTCAGAGGCTTCTTCAGTTTCGCTGCAACACTGACCGCTACTGGAGATCCTTCCTACCAACAGCCATTGTAATATACAACAACTCTTTGATGACTTGATTATTATTATTATTCTGAGCTACTACAGCAATCAATTTCCCTCTGGGATTAATAAAGTATTTTTGAATTGAATTGAATTGAATTATTACAGCTTTCTTCTGCAAACATTCCAGTAAATATCAGTGTTTATCTGTTTTTGTGTCTGCGTCATCCATTCTGACCACTTATCTCTGATGTGTTCCTATAGATGGAGCCGAGTGCATCAAAGAAATCATCCCGAGTTTCTTCGTTCACCACACAATGAACATCAAAAGGCTGCGCCGAGTTGTGAACAAGCTACCTTCTGACGGTGGCAGAAGCCGAAAAGAAGCACAGGAGCTCAGCTTCTCACAGCTTCTCTCACAGATCAACAGCTGGGTTTCCTCCGCAACCATAACGCAGATCAAGTTGCTTCCTGATATTCTGGAAAAATGTGGCGCCGCCAGCAACGCGGAGAGAATACAAAAGAAGTTTGACCAGATTGACACACGTCTGTTAGGGATCTGTAATTCAGGGAGAAGAAGGGAAGAAGATGCAACCCTTTAAAGCAACATTTCATAGTAATCAGGCGAAAGTGCTGCACAGGTTAAAAAGGCTCAGAGCTTTTGTTGCATGGAGTTTACATGAGCTCCTCATGCGATAAAGGGGTTTCCTCCCATAAACCCAAAATATGCACATGCCCTCACACATGTCTAGGTTCTGCTCAGTCATGGCGTCTCTGGCATGAACGTTTATATATATATATATATATATATATATATATATATATATATATATATATATATATATATATAATTTTCTGTAATAAAGCCAATATATCACTTCAAGGCAGCATCTTTTTGAGGGCGTGTCTTATCAAAAGGCAGGACTGATTGACTTAAGTGCTGTGAATATTTGGAGAAAGGAAAAAGAAAAGGAAATGCTTTGGGCATCATTTCTCGGAATAAAATCCCAAAGAGATTTTGTATCCGTTCCTAAAACGACCAACATGAATTTTTTTAGGGTAAACGGTTGCATTCACCAGTCCATCTACCTCTCATAGTGTCTTTTGTTGGAAATGGGTGGAGCTCCTGTTATTTTTGTTCAAAATGTTGACTTTTATGTTCCACCTTTACAAATATGTTCCTGCTTAGAGTGATACGTATATTTTTGTAGTAATGAGCTACACTGGACAAAGTTTTAGACCAGCTTTTTTAGTTGTTCTTTTTTTTAATACGCAGGCGTAGGACTTTTTCATTTAACACGTAATCGTTTTCTCAGTCGACTGTTGCTCAAATAAAGTGATAAATATGATCAGCAGTAAACATTTTTATTATTATTATACAAAGATACTACATGCAACTTTTAATTTTTTCATCTCTACAATTCTGTCAAAAAAATCTTTGTGTTTGAATCCTGTTGAGCAACCACAATAGCAAAACCACGCTTTACAGATTCACATCTTCTGTGTGTAGCAATTAATACACATTATTTATGACCAATAAGACTTTTAACTTTAGAAGTTCAGTCTCCATATATGGAGTTAAATTGTGGAATAAATTGAATACTGAACTCAAGAATGCAAAAACAATATTGACTTTCAAAAAATAGATCAAAAATAAAATGATTAACTTATATAGATCCGTTACATAAATGTGTGAGGGGAGGGGGGTGGGGGGGATGAAAGGAAAAAAAACCTAGTATGTATTCGTATGTGTATATATGTATGTATATAGATCTATAACTTAATGCTTCTTTCTGTGTAAATTGTTTTCTTTTTTTTCCCTCAAATTCATGGGTTGTGATTGTGTCGGCCAACAAGTCCAGGAACTTTATTGTTCAATTTCATTAAGAATCATATGATTATTTCATTTGTATTAATGTTATTTTAGTTAAAAGGGGCAGACAACATAAGTTTTTCTTCTTTCTGTCCCCTTTTTCATTTTGGCTTGCAGCAATTTAGTTCTGTATTTTTATTTTAATGTCAATAAATGAAAATAAAAGATTGAAAAAAAAGTTTAATGAGGTTGACAGCAGACGCTTATGAAAGTCACAAACTTGGTTGTGAAGAGTCAGCGCTCTTCAAGATAAGCACCTCCCTGGCCGTCAGACAGGAAGAGGAAAAGAGAGAGAAGCTCCTTCTGGTTCAGAGCGGAAAACTCAGAGAATAATAACTTTAGAATGAATTATCACAAAGTGTTATAATTTAAAAAGGACTGGTTTATGACCAATAAGGTGTGATATTCCATACAAATATGAAATATCAATCTGATCTTTGAATGTTTAATTAGAAGATTCTAGGGTTCTTTGATTATTCAGGGACCATAAACACACTTCGTATTAATTCAGACAGAGTCAGGTATATAGTTTATAAAATTAATTTAATTATTTTTCCTAAACTAATGATACATGACAAGATATGAATAATGGGATGTGGTGTGGTGGATGTGAGGTGTTGTGATGGAAACTGTCATGTTCCTGGGAATGTGTTTAACCCACGACACGAAGAATCATCACATGAAAGGGTGGAAAGTTCAAAACAATGATTTATTGCAGGAATCTAACAAAAATGTCCCTGGAATAGTCCCAGATTAGCTGGAGACAGAGAGAGTCCAAAGTTCTGCAGGTGGAGGAGGTCGAGGAGGGCAGGTGGGGTGAAGGAGTGAGTCCAGGAGAGAGAGCCAGGCGGGGTGGCAGAGGAATAAGAGGAGAGGCGAACCGTGAAGTCCAGGAAGGTTATGGACGATTGCCAGATTTACTCTCCATTGTGTCAGGAGAAAGGTCACTCTATTCAGTCCTTTGTCTCCTGTGTCAATGAGGTGAAGTCTTGGCTAATGTCCAACTATCTACATCTGAATGAGGGAAAGACAGAGCTCATTGTTTTTCACCCCAACAACAGGAATGTGGATCGTTATGCTGATCTTGACCCTCTTTCTCCATACTCAAAACCAGTTGTTACCAGTTTGGGGGTGAAACTTGATGTAGGACTTAAATTTGATGCTCACATCAATTCTGTGATCCGGTCCAGTTTCTTTCACCTGAGACGCCTTGCTAAAATCAAGCATATGCTGTCGAGAGCCCACCTGGAGCGGGTACTGCATGCCTTTGTAATTTCTCGGCTTGACTACTGCAACTCTCTCTATGCAGGGTTGTGTCAGTCATCACTGCGTCGCCTACAGGTTCTGCAGAACAGCGCTGCCAGGTTCCTGACTGGGACCAGGAAACGGGACCACATCAGTCCGGTTCTGGCCTCTCTGCACTGGCTTCCGATTTCCTATCGCTCACAATTCAAAATCCTCGTCTTTGTTTATCATTTCTTCCAGGGTGGTGGTCCCCCCTATCTGGCCACTCTCCTGAACAGACACTCCCCATCACGCGCTCTGCGCTCCTCTGACCAAGGCCTGCTCGCTGTCCCTCGGTCTAGGTGTCGTACCCGTGGGGACCGGGCTTTCTCAGTCCTAGCACCGTTACTCTGGAACCAGTTGCCACCCTCAGTTAGGCTGTCCCCTTCTCTGCCAGTCTTTAAGAATCACCTAAAAACACACCTCCTCCGCTTGGCGTTTCCAGAACATGTTTGATTTTGGCCCTCTTTTATGTTGAATCCATTCCACAGTTTTCATTGGTACACTCAATCCATCCACTCAATCCAATTGTGTTTCACACATTTGTATTTTACCGGAATGTTTCATCTATCTTGTAATTTCCATTTTGTATTTTGTAATTCTTTTATTAATGATTTATTCAATATATTTACATACAACTGTACAATGTTCAGCGCTTTGGGCTTCCTGACAGGGTTGCGGAAAGCGCTTTATAAATAAAGCTTTGATTGATTGATTGATTGATTGATTGATGGTTCTTTCCAGGTGAGTAATGCAGTACTGGTTCCGCTTCTCGGATGGAGGATCAGATCCAACAAACCCAGAGCGTCAGGGAAGGTTGTCCAGGAATCCTGGAGAGAAATACAAACTTGAGTCCAAAAAAATCCAACACAAGAATCCAGGAATTATCCAAAAATCTCCAATAACTGTAACAGCAAATTATCAGAGTAGAAACCGAGTATTATCCTAGAACGAGGCCAGATACTACCGTGAGTAGCTAATCATCCAGCGAAGTGTAGTAGTTCCCTCTCCTCTTAAACAGAGCTCTGCTGCGGATGACCTGAGGAGCTGCAGCTGCCGCTGATTACTAATGCCCCACAGCTGGTGAGCTCCCTCTCCTGAAATGAAGAACTCAAAGATGTTCTAGAGATGAAGGAGTACTCACCCCACCACACAACAGAAGCTAGATGTTGTAGCAACCGCTCTTTGTATCTGAGAGAAATTGTGAAACCTGGGTGTAAAATCATTTGTTTGTTTTAAACTAGAGTTGTTTATTGATAAAAAAACTCATCAGACGCCAGTATGCAGGCTTACGATACCCTGGTATGAGTTGCTCCCGGCGGTCTGGAGGGTTGCGGTCAGAGTGGTGAGGTCACCAGACGTTGAAACCACAATACTCAGAGATTAGTAGCTTCCTCTGAGTTTGGCTTCGCCCGCCATTAGATGCAACCCGGGGTCTGCAGATTAGGTGTCTCAGGTGTGAAGTAGCTCTGAAAAGAGCTGTTGTGTCTGTAATCACTTGCAGCATCGCAGAAAGGTTTTGAGGTCAAAAGAGATTGTTTCAAAAAGAGGCGTCTTTCTCGATTTGGCCGAATCGGGTCAGCTGGAAACTGAGTCACTCTGGAAGTAATCATTGTTTTATTAAACTACTTTGTTATGATTTCTGGCCAAGTTTGGCCAATCAGAATTTGACACGTTTTTGAGTATTTACCAACATCCCTCAGAAAGCCACGCCTTCCTTCAGATACAAAAATGTTTTTAACCTTAATGTGTCTTATTGTAATGTGTAGAAGTGTAAACAATGATTAACTTGTTAAAACAGTGATTAGTGATAAAAATGGATCATTGTAAGAATATTCATTTCAAATTCATTGATTTAAGCACAGATTATTCAAACATTTGATTTAAACATCTTGTTCATTCACCACATATTATTTAACTCGTAACTATAACATGGTGGAGTCTTCACTTATTCAGAGTGGAGGATGTTGAAATCTGGCGTTCACAGTGAGTGTAAGAACCTTGGGTGAGAATATTTGTGTGTTTTGTCTTAATGGAAAGTCAACACGCACTGAGCAGAACCTTCTGGATTTAGAAGGCCACAAAGAAAGTGGATTTATGCTGTAGATGATGTTGGTCAACAGGTGAAAATTGATCCTTTTGGTACGTTATGTGTCAGTTGTGAGGAAACCAGGACATCTGGTGAAAACCCAGACCAATCAGAGCTACATATGCAATCTTATGAATGATGCCCCTGACCTCCGCTGTCGTTACACCAGCCTGCCCCCACTTTTTAGTATGGCTGCATTCGGACACAGGATACTTCTTTCATGCTAAAATTGAACCTGCTAGCTATGTCAGAGAAGTTTTGTCTCATGTTGTGAGGCAAGTGTCAAACCCATGACCTACAGAATCAGTTCGCAGACTATGGAGAAAGTTTTAAACAATGTATTATTAATGGAGAAACCAAGGAAGCAGCATAAATGTAGCCGAGATCTTCAACAGGAGTCGGGTGCGGGATCTGCAGACAGATGGAGGTTAGATCCAGCTCGAAAAAGACAACAGGGGATTTTAGTGATCTTTTGAGAACTTACAGTCTGAGAGAGGAAATAGCTCGAGGGTGGAAGTTGGTCCGGTCTGGGTCGGTGAAGCTTTCTAGGAGCAGGGATCCAGAGTTGGAGGTGGAGGGAGCCGAGCGTGAGGATGGTGCAGATCCAGGTGAGTATCGGTGGGCTACTGGAGGTGGAATTGGCCAGGGAGGGACTGAGAGATGAGCGGGTGTAGCGGTTCTCCAGAATTCTGCCAGTCAGAGATGGGAAGTGGAGGGTTTGTCTGGAAACAACAGCAGGAGACTAAAAATGCAAAAATCCAAAGTCAAAAATTTCAACAAATACTCAAAGGCTAAAATACTCAAATATCTAATTAAGGCCCTGTCCACACGTAACCGGGGATCTCCGAAAACGTAGAATTTTTTTACGTTTTGGCCTGTCATCCACACGAAAACGGATCTTTTTAAAAACTCCGGCCAAAGTGAAGATCTGCGTTTTCTCCGTTTTGGGTGTCTGCGTGTGGACAGACAAAACCGGAGTTTTAAGGTCCGCAACGTCACTTTCTGCGACGAAAAAAAATGCTGACATCACGTGTGCGACCTGTGTTTACACTAGCCGACATCATGGAAGCCCTCAGAGCTGCGCTCGCTTTATCAATTGTCCAAGCGCTTTTTGCTTGTTTGTTTTTGCAAGCGGAATTACTGCTCCTTGTGGAAGACCACAGACGAAGGACGAGGTTAAGAACGGGGGAAGTACTGCCGCCTACAGGTCTGGCATGTCCTTAACAACGTATTTATCCGGGTACGTGTGGACAGAGTTTTTTAAACGAGGTGGTGTGGATGCAAGTTTTTGGAGGGGCGGATATTCCTTGATAAAAAAGACGGCTACGTGTGGATTAGGCCTGAGGGAAGGACTCACACAAACACATACACACATACAATGAACTGGGGCAGGACATGCACACACACACACACTGACACAAATAACTCACACACACATACACACACTACACACATACACTAAGCTGGGGAACAAGAGGCTGGAGCTACAACTGGAGGGGCAGAGGATAACTAAATGAACACCGGTCCTGAGGGAATGATAAGAAGGCCTACAAACAGAAGACACATAATAGAGACGCAGACAAAGGACACATGAGGGCGCTATGAGACACAGAAGGGAATCTAGAGAGGGTGGAGAAATATCAGGAGACACAAGAAGGGAAGGACAGACGCGGACCATGACACCTCTTCCATCATCTCGATATCTGATCAGCTGCACATCCCATTCTACAAGCAGCATGTTTGTTCCCCCCCAAATGAGACAAAGACAATCCAATATACATTTGAAAGCCTAGATTTATGGTTTAAGCAGTCAACGTCCTTTCGAGTGGACCAAAGTGCTCGTAAGACACCACACAAGGTAAGATTATCTGATAAGATTATCTTGCAAGTGGCCGCACCAATGAGGTGAAGTCACCGGAGCATGGATGATGAGCTCCACAGCAGCAGAGCGTGTCAGGCACAACTAAGACAGAAAATACCAGGAAATATGAGCAGGCATGCATGGGCATCGCACCCATGGGGGATGTGGGGAATTCAACACCCACACTTTTCTTATTGAGATCGTTCAACAGCCACACTTTTCCAGCCGTTTTGCTCACCTCCACACCAGTCTGGTTTCTCACACTCACTCTGTTTGCCTCATCTCCTTCTTCCTGTCGCGTTCTGAGGATGTTTAGGACCCAAATATGCAGATACCCAGATGACAAGAGGCAGAAGTAGATTCAAAGTAAAAATCCTTTTATTTGGAGGATAAAGAACAAAAAGTAATCCAAGGCAGCGAGCCAAAGTCCAATAAGTCCTGGGGAACAGGAACACCCAAAGCTCTTCTTAAGAGCACAAAACCCTGGAGACAAAGCTCAACCAAGAGCACGAAGACCTGAAGGCAAAAGCTCACACAGAGCACGCGCAACGCTGACAACATACAACAATGAACCAACACCAGACACAGACAAGACAGAGCTTATATACACATGGAGAAGTGATTAGGGAAAATGGCAGCAGGTGTGTGAAGTGAGGGCTGGAGGGAAGACGGGTGAACCTAATAATCAAAATGGGCAAACAGAAACTGAGGAGGGCAAACTAAACCTAAAGGCTGCGGGAAGAATTAACACACACACACACACACACCATCACACAGACACAAATGCACTAACATAAACAGGAATGGGGAATGGACAAGCACACACACACACACACACACACACACACACACACACACACACACACACACACACACACACACACACACACACACACACACACACACACACACACACACACACACACACACACACATTGAACTGGGGAATGGACACACACACACACACACACACACACAATGAACTGGGGAATGGACACACACCCACACACAGCTGGGGACAAAGAGGCTGGAGCTGCAACTTGGGGCACAGAGGATAACTAAATGAACACTGGACCTGAGGGGATGATAAAAAGGTCTACAAACAGAAGACACCATATAGAGATGCAGACATGACACATGAGGGCGCTAGAGGACAACAAAAGGAGCACCTAGAGAGCAAATGGAGGACAAAAGGAGACACATGAGATAAGATGCCACAGACCATGACACTTCCTCGACTGAATTCATAATTTTACATCTTGACATGAGCTGTAAATTAGTCAAAATACCCAAAACCATTTCTCAATGATGTTACTAAGCCAGACCAATGAGACAGAGCAGTTTTTATAACATGACATTATTGTGACAATTATTCCAGAAGCTTTTAATTTTTTTGTACTCGTTTACAAAACACTACAAATTAGTTGATAGTCCCTAAGCTAACCACCGTTTCCATTAACGAGTATTCGGAGCCCAGCTGTGGCGCAGCGCATGGCATGAAGACTTATCGCTGACCGCAGTTAACCATTCTCTGTCGAATATCCAACTTCCAACTTCAAGCTAACTTCATCGCGGTATAGATGCACACACTTGTTCCTGGGAAACAAAGATTTTTTTAAATAAACTGTTTTCTTCCTCCCAAAGTCAACTTTTGTGTTTCTTACAACATTTAATCTTTCATAAATATCACAAAAACATCTCATACATATTTAACTGGAGCAGTGACCAGCCGATGTGGTTCCATAAATCAGCAAAAACAGAAAGGGGAACTGGTTGAAACATTTGCATACGCGTTGGAGCGTTGTTATAAATACAGCAGTGAGACGGACAGGATCACCCTCCTGAATGACTGCTACGCATCATTTCACCATGGTAGGTGGAGACAGAGGAGCTGATGGAGAGCTCTGGGTGAACTATATTCCCCTTCCCTCCATATCTTATAATTACAATCATGTTTTAATAACTCTTTGTATTTATTTGTTTTTATAGTATTTCTCCTCTTGTCATTTTTAGGACTTTGCACCATTTTCTCATGTCTTCCTGTTGCTGTCAGCTCTCTCCTCGCTGCTGAGCAGCTTGGCTTCTCCTTCCACCTTCACGCACCGGGACCCGTTCACCGGTAGGTCGCTGCAGTGCGACCGGTGTCCACCCGGAACCTTCCTGAGCGCGCGCTGCTCCACGGCCAAAAGCACTGAGTGCGCACCGTGCCCGCAGGGCTCGTTCACGGAGCTCTGGAACTACATCGGGAAGTGTTTACGCTGCGGAGTGTGTGGACGGAACCAGGTGGTGAAGAAGGAATGCTCGGCCAAGAGCGATTGTCAGTGCGAGTGCAAACAGGGCTTCTACTACGAGCACAAGTCAGACATGTGCGTGCGTCACAGCGAGTGTCGGTCTGGATATGGGGTTCTGACTGCAGGTGAGAACATTTAGAGCAGAAGACGTTGAAGACAAAAAAGGCATTCTCACTATTAGAGTTAAATGTTATACAGATTATGCATTTGTATGATATGAGCTCATAACCAGTGGTGTGCCCAGAAAAATGCCACGGGGGGCCAGAGACCATTTTGGGGTGCCATACCAAATTGGTCCTTGTGGTAACTTGGGAAAAGTGTAGCCTATGATGATCCATTGCATTCTCCTTTGTTGTTTTTCCATTAAAAACAATATGCATCCAACACAGTGGCGGCTGGTGAAAAATATTTTTGGTGGGGCTGTGCTATTTTTTATTTTTAAACAAACTTGTGCTTTCTGAGCTTTGTGCACAACTTCACCATTTCCTGAATTAAGCACAGCTCTTTTATTTCCTGTCTTACATCATTGGACAAACTGAATAATCCAGGTGTGTCTGACTATTGGCACGCTGCCTTGCAGACCAAGGTTGAAAAATACTGCATTAAATTGCACATAAAATAACACGACCATAAATGGTAAATAGGCAATGCAAGAGGCAAGTAACAAAAACATTTTGTTTAATTTCAACATTTGAGTGAACACGAAAAATTATGAGCAGGTCACTGTTACAGTAATGGTAGTAAACACTACTTAGACAAAATGCCAGAAATTTACACTGTTAAATATTTCTGGAGTGTTGTGCCAAGGTCAACTTTATACAAAGATCAAGTGGATGCATTTGTGTGTGTGTGATACCTCATTTGTACAGAAATTTTGCCCTTCTGTCCTTCTGAGTGGCAAAGCTCTCGATTAGCTTTTTATTGAAGTCAGGAATGTTTGTGACAAGCTTTTTTTTCCATGGAGAGCATGGCAAGAGCATTCAGCCCATCCTGTGTCATGGTGTTCCTCAAGGAAAGTCTTAATCCTCTTTAAAGTAGATAAATAAAAAAAACAACAGATAAGTACATAGGAAACACTTTCATAGGAAATAATGTCATCAGTATCCTCTTACAAATGTCATATTTCCCAGTTTTTGGGACAATAAAACATTTCTGATTCTCAATCAGATGTTTTTACATTTGAGGTAAAAACATCTAATTGAGAATCAGAAATGTTTAATTGTCCCAAAAGCTGGGAAATTTGTTTGCTGCAGCAGAAGTGTAACAAGTAAAATGGAATCAGATTGATGTATGTACAAATTTACATGAAATACACATTTACGTGATTAAATATGTATAATAAGTTTGTGTGTTGAAATTAGTTTTTCAACACAGTTTTGTGTGAATCAGTCATTCTCCCATTCACACACACACATTCACACGCTGGTGCGGATAAGCTACGATGAAGCTACAGCTGCCCTGGGGCGCACTGACAGAGACGAGGCTGCCGAGCACAGGCGCCACCGGTCCCTCTGAACACCACTCGCAGGCAACGTGGTAAAGAGTCTTGCCCAACGACACAATGACAGCAACAGACTGAGCGGGGTTCAAACCTGCAACCTTCCAATTACGGGGCGAGCACGTAACTTCTGTGCCACCTTCACCCACTCATAACTGACACCTACAGGAACTGATTTTATTTCAACAATAAAAGGGGTAGTTGTTTAAGGTGGTAGCTCACATGTGTGGGATCTGAAAGTGTTTCCCACATTTGCAAAAGATTATTCCTGTCCTGTGGTATTTTTTGCAGAGCAGAGGCTGCATCTCTCTGTTTTGGCCTTCTGTGTTGGCTAGTGTTAGAGATGCGAAAGTCTCAGCCTGCTCCTCTCCCTCAGATTCCTCATCATCAGTAAGGCTGATGCAGATCTTGTGTTCAGCCCCCAAACCCCAGATTTAAACTGAGTGTTTCTGGATTCCCCCTTTATGCTTCAGAAATTTGCGGTTCTGTGCTTCTGCAAGAACCTGCAAGGAAAGACCGGTTTTCCTTTTTTTGTCTAATTTATATTAAGTTCAGTTGAACTCACAATAACCACACTGTAAAATAAAACGTAGCATCTGGTTTAAATCGTACCTCACTGATTGGTGTTTTAGCGTCCTCATTGGTGACTGTTCCTCCCCTAATGCCTGCCTCCCATGGGGAGTCCCTCAGGGCTCTATCCTGGATCCACTCCTTTTTTCTATACATGCTTCCCCTCAGCAAGAGTCTAGCCAGTCGCAGGGTCAACTACCACTTCTACCCAGATGATTGTCAAATTTACTTAAAACTCAGTCAGCATCAATCAATCTCTGCTCTGACAGACTGCCTGTCTGACATCAAAACCTGGCTATCCTCTAACTACCTGTGCTTAAATGACAGCAAGACAGAGGCCATCCTTTTGATCACTACAAACGCCAGTAGTATTTCAGCTGTGTCAACCCTACTTGCCCTCAGTCTCCAATCATGTGCCACTAGTTTGGGTGTGAAACTAGATTCCAACCTGTCTCTGACTTCTCAAGTCAACGCAACCATCAGGTCGTGCTTTTTCCAGCTTTGCCTGATCACTCGCCTTAAGCCCATTCTCAAACGCCCACATCTCGAGTCAGTCATCCATGCGTTCATTACCTCCCGTCTAGATATGCAAATGCGGTCCTGATTGGGGTTAGGGCTTCTGCCTTGGGCAGACTACTGACAGTTCAAAATGCTGCTGCCAGATTCTTAACAAACACCAACAGATGCACAAACATCTCTCCAGTTCATGCAGATTTACACTGGCTCCCGGTCAAATTTAGAATTCAATTCAAAATCCTGCTGTTTGTGTACAAGGCTTTGAACTGCCCATCACCTTCGTACCCGGCCGACCTGCTGCGTTTCTACACACCCACTTGTGCCTATTGTTCAGCTGATCAGCTGCTGCTGACTGTTCCGAAGGGTCTCTATAAATCTCGGGGTGAGCGTGCCTTCTCACACGCTGCCCCCAAACTCCGGAACTCTCTGCCCCGCCATGTGCATCAGACACCTTCCTTTTGTAGGTTTAAGTCTGCCCTCAAAACACACTATTTTAGCCTGGCTTTTCCCACATGATTGCCTTCATACTTCAGTGTGACGCTTCTCTATTAGCGACACCTTGTGACATTCTTCTGTACTTTTTTGCTCACTAACATTGCTCAGTTAGTTTTTACATGTTTCTCTTTTGTCTCTTATCCTAGTACTTTTACTTGTTTTATGGTTAGTTAACTTTTATTGTAATGTTATGCCTTGCTTTTATGTGTGGTACATGTTTTAGCTTTATATTTACTCCTATGCTGTCTTTGTTGGACAGCACTTTGGTTATCTGCCATGCTATTTTTAAATGTGCTTTCTAAGTAAACTGGTATGGTATCTATATAAAAAATATAACATTTTGTAGAGATTAACTCCGTGATGCTACAATTTTAACCCTCCCACTGTCTTTATGGGTGACTCCGCAAGGAAAGTTGACCATTGAGCAGGATTGATGGTTTATCCCTTGATGTCGACGTGGCAGGGGTGAGGTGGTGCTCACTCCTCACCCCAGGACAGTGGGAGGGTTAAAACATGTTTTGTTTCTACATTAAATGTGTGCCTGAAATTACTTTAAAGGTATTTTGAATCAAACGGTTTAAATATGAAGATATTTTATTATTGATCTCCAAGTTTGCTGCAAAAAAAAATTGTGTTGACACAATTCTTCATTCAGTGGACATACTTGTTTAATCAAATTAGACTCCTATCTCTGTTTTCATGGCCACCTAGACACCAGGATGCTGAAGAGCACAGACACAGTCAGTCTGGTTGTGCAGTGGTCAAGCACATCATTTTCTAAGCTGGTTTGACGCGTAGCTTTTTTGCATGTTTCTATTACATGCTGGAAACAAACAAATCACATGCTGATTTAAACGTTCTGATGTAAGAATGAAAGCTTCAAGAGAGGAAATAGATATTTTTCTTGTTTTTGCAGTCAGTTGCAGTTGCTGCAGGGCTGTTGCTGTAACTAATAAACACATTTTACACTCATTGTTTTCTGCACTGTAAAATTTGATTTGTTGCACTTATTTGGGAAAAGCATGCAAACCGATTGCACTTAAAATATTAAGTACATGGGAGTAAGCATTTGTGTGCACTTAAAAACTAACTTCATTTCTAAGTACTTTGTTCTGGTTTGTCTTAGTGTAGCAAATTGCATTTAAGTGTATTTTACTTTAAATACATTTTTCTCCAAAACAATAACCTACTGCTGTTAACTTTTTATTTAAAGTACTTTAAATGACAAGATTTGCAGAAATTTCCACGCTAGTAAGTTGTATTTGCTGTTAATCAGACGCGTGATTCTTCTGCAGGTACACCTAAGAAAGACACAGTCTGCCACATCTGCTCCAATGGCACCTTCTCCGATATTTCCTCTGCTCAGGACGACTGCAAACAGCACTCTGGATGTGATGGTGAAGGGCAGGAATTGGTGCTGAAGGGTTCCACCTGGCATGACAATTTGTGCGCAAACAGAGAAGAGCTCAAAGGTAAGATGTCTGTGAAGGTTCTCGATCATCCAGGTCATTGTAGTCTAATGAGCTTTGAAAGAAAAGCGTCTGGACTTCTTTGAGTTGCTTGAAGACGTTTCACACATATAAAGGAATCACTTAAAACATGTGGCTATCCTAATTGGGCGTTTATAAAGTCAGCAAAGATGCACAGAAAAGAAGACCAGACACCAGCGAGGGAGGATAAGAAAGACAGACGCAACAAACTTGTCATCCCCTATGTAGCCGGTGTTTCAGAGAAACTCAGGAGGGTTTTCTCCAAACACAACATACCAGTGTACTTCAGGCCCAGCAACACACTCAGACAGAAACTGGTTCACCCGAAAGACAAAACTCCTAAACACAAACTGAACAATGTGGTGTATGCTGTACAGTGCAGCGAGGAATGCCCAGACCTCTACATCGGAGAAACCAAACAGCCACTTCACAAGTGCATGGCACAACATTGAAGAGCCACCTCCACGGGACAGGACTCAGCAGTTCATTTGCATCTAAAGGACAAAGGTCACTCTTTCGAGGATGCCAACGTTCACATTTTGGACAGAGAGGACAGATGGTTTGAAAGAGGAGTAAAGGAAGCCATTTATGTCCACTGTGAGCAACCATCTTTGAACAGAGGTGGTGGTTTACGACACCAACTGTCTGCCATCTATAATCCAGTTTTGAGATCCCTTCCCAGATGCCTCAACGCCCACGCATATCCTGGGCCACCTGACCTCAGGAATTCACGTGATAGGGTGGGGCCAGGCTTCACATTGAGCTCACCCGAAACTCTGGCTGAATAGGACCCACACCCACCCTCACACCTTGGCTCATGTGTTTATGTAGAAGATCATCGGGGGTCTTTTGTTCCCTCTTCGGGGGGAAACCCCCACTGGGTTTAAATCTAGGACTCTCCACCATTTGACCTTAGAACTGAAGAAGCCTCTCGGATGAGAGGTGAAACGTCTTCAAGCAACTCAAAGAAGTCCAGACGCTTTTCTTTCAAAGCTCCTTAGCTCAAAGGTAAAAGCAGCAGTCTGCAAACGTTTAATGAGAAAAAGACAAAACAGTTGAATGGAATGCCTTTTTCTCTCTCCTCCTCGTACTTTCCTCATGTTACCCTTTTTCACTTTTGCATGAGGGTGTGCAAAATGCACGCATGCCCACAGTTGAGCCTGATTCTGTAATGTTGTGTCTTGTTTTTGTTATCGTACGTCAAATTTTGGACGGGTTGTTCTGAAAGTGTAATTATGTTGTACTGGGACGCCGGCACGATGACAAAACATTCTTGATTCTTGAATAATAATAATAATTTGATGAAGAAATGAACAGATTTAAGAATGTTAGAGGCATGGGGTAGAGGACTGAGTCACTAAACCCATTAAAGCACTTCCACTTCTCAGTCTTGCCTTTATCTAAAGGAACCAACTAAAACTGTTACTAAACCTTGATTTATGACTACTACATGTTTGATTTCAGTTTCTATTTTTAGTCAGAGTTTAGCTCCATGTCATTGCCAGTGAAGAATATGCAGTGTTGGGCAAGTTACTTCAAAACTGTAATACATTATTTATTGCTTGTTACCCTCATTTTAAAGTAATTCATTACATTACAATATTACTGATTTTAAAATGTAAGGCATTACACTACTTTTGCATTACTCTAAGTTACTTTCAAC
This sequence comes from Nothobranchius furzeri, assembly GCF_043380555.1. Classification (NCBI taxonomy): domain Eukaryota; kingdom Metazoa; phylum Chordata; class Actinopteri; order Cyprinodontiformes; family Nothobranchiidae; genus Nothobranchius; species Nothobranchius furzeri. Next base: position 12,341,193 of record NC_091759.1, read on the forward strand.
AAAACAACTTCAGTATGAGTTTGGTAATCTGATGCCTGGTGAACTCATGACACATCGGGTGGAAGGTGATGTGGTGTCTGAGCTAGGATTGCTGTTAAAAACAGTTCTTTAGAAGGATTGTTTATTAAATAAAAGCAACAACAATCTGTACTCTCAGTGCGCTGCCATCTTAGATTAACTGAGCAGGGAGTGGGGTGGTGGGGGCTCCAAGCCTATATTTGCCTTGGTCCCCAAATGCCTTGATACGGCCCTGGATGTGGGACTGACTTCTGGGGTGATCTGATTCTATCACATGTATAAATATTAAATGCTTATATATTATTGCTTTTCACTGGTAAACATGTGTATTGGGGATAAATGTACCTACTTTTTTCCTTTTCAAGCACTTTGTTTTGTTTTCTTGATTTTATTTGAATAATTTCCGGCCCTTTCTCTCTCTAACCTTCCTGCATGCTGTATGTTTTCTCCGTCTTCCAGAAAACCCGTTTCCTAGACTTCCTACTTTCTAACTAATCAGCCAAAGGGATCTTCACATGTGCGGCGCTCCAGCAGTAATGAGTTAAAATCACCAGAGCCCAGATTAACTCAGCTGAGGCAAAGCACGTCAGAAAAGTACAGAATACCAGAGAATATGCGTTGATATGAACGATCGCAGGTGAATTATTTTGTTTTCGTGGAGCGATTTTGTGAATGTTACAGCGGCCGCGCGCAGGATGCAGCTGAAGTATTTGAGCCGTTACCGCGGCGTCCACTCTGCCCGCAAAGCTGAGTCCATAAATGACGTAATATATGCAGATACTGGATCTTTTTTCGGGTTTCCCGCAATTTGAATTTTTAAGAAACGCAGCTTGATTCTGGGTTTAAAAATGCGTTGTAATTACCGCGTTACTGACAATTGTACCGAGTAAATATGACCATTTTCTTTCCCTGTAATGCCTTACACTACCACATTACAGCAAAAAGCAATGCATTACAGTAATTAATTACTTTTGTACTGCGCTACTCCCAACACTGAGAATATGTAATGCTTTTTAATGAACTGACAGTTTATTGAATTTTTATTTTTGCAGATGGAGCTGAGTACCTGAAAGAAGTCATCCCAGCTTTCTTCATTAATCACAAGATGAAAATGAAACGCCTGCGTCGAATTGTGCACAAGCTGCAGACTGAGGATGGTAGTAAACAAAGAGGAACTTTAGAGCTCAACCTTCCACAGCTTCACTTACACATCCGCAACTGGGTTTCCTCTGCAACGGTCGCACAGATTCGGCAGCTTCCAGTCTTACTGATTAAACTTGGAGCGAGGAGCGCTGGAGAGAAACTACAAAGGAAGCAGAACCAAATCGACACACGTCTAGAGCGAGGTCATTTAGAAGGTGTGAGGAATGTAGATTTAACTTAGACGTTAGCTTGAAATTTATATTTTATATATGCATAAACGTTTAAATGGGTCTGAAAATTCAAAACTACATTTGCATTCTTGTTGTTGTGGATAATAGGCAGTTCGGGGTGTCAAGTGTATCAAAAGTCTGCGCTGTCTCTGATCTGCTTTCCTATGCTAATTAGTGATTTTGGTATTAGTGGTATAACATATCATAGACATAGACACACAGCCTAAATGTCCCAGCCCACTTCAGTGGTGGAAGTAATTACATTTTCATGGTGGTAATGCTAACCACAGAAAACGGTAGGCCGAGCTACCACTAACAACCTTTTTCAGACAAATGGAAAACCAGGAAGAATGTCCGAGAACAGACGTAGCATTTTAGGATATAGCCTATTTGGAGTTTCCTGACTTTGAATGAAAACCAGAAAGACCCTTAGCTTGCATGTTGAGTTATCCGGCTACTGTACACAGACTTTATAGGTTCAGGCAGCGCCATAGAGCTATTGGGTAAACCAGCCAATCAGCACGCAGCTCGTTTAATATTCATGTCCTGGCAGAGTGGGTGGGGTAAACTAGTCTTTTCTATGGAGTTGTATTTGGCCATTGGTCAGGGCTCTGGGCCATTTTGAGCCCCAACAAACGTTCCCATGGTATAAAGAAGCTCAAAGAACAGTTTTGAGTTGTGTTAAAAGTGAAATAAAACGGTTTTGTGTGCAGTTAGAACATTTCAACCTTCCCACATCCTTTGACACTGTTTAAAGTGGAATATTGGTTTTCCTCTTTGTTACTGTAAAATTGTGATTTACATTTTTAAACACCAAATTTTTCACATTTATTCTGTTTTGAAAGATGCTTAATTTTATTTACTGTCATTGCTGCAAAGACCTTTGTGAGAAATGGACTTCAGGACTAGTTTTTCTACTCAGTGGATTTCATTTCATAATTGTCTTGCTTCATTTGAAGAATGAATGAGGCTGTCTGTAAATCTACCTCTCATGAACTATCGTTTGCATGCAGCTTAATAAACAGGTCCTTACTCATTTCATATTTATTTAAAGAATTTATTATTTAAATTTGCCACAACCTGTTTTTGCACATGAATGATAATGGGGTTATAGATACAAAAGTTGAATTTGCCACTTTCAGTGCGTCTATAAAAATGAATAAAGTGTGGTGATTGTTTCAATTTTACTGACTATACATATATTCTATAACCGTTTCAGGTAATGTCTCAAAATGTATGTATTATTGCACAAAATGAAATTATGCATGCAGAGCTAGAATATTGATGTCATTGGGTTTTTATTCTTCCCATACCATATGGCAGAACTCATCCACCCCTTATTAAAAAATGTAGCCAAAGAGTACAGGAAAAGTTCAAAGCCTTGCAGTGTTACGTCATATTTTCATTTCCTCAGTCACTCAGTGAGAATGAGAAGAGGCAGCAACAGGAAACCAGCTGACCCACAGATACACATTCCAGCTGTGCTGTAACTCCAGCTGGCACCCTCAAACAGAATTTCAATCAATCTACACTCACCTAAAGGATTACTAGGAACACCTGTTCAACTTCTCTTTAATGCAGTTATCTAATCAACCAACCGCATGGCAGTTTCTTTAATGCATTAAACTCCAAACCTCGTCCTTCGTCTGCGGTCTTCCGCAAGGAGCAGTAATTCTACTTGCAAAAACAAACAAGCAAACAGCGCTTGGACAATTGATAAAGCGAGTGCAGCTCTGAGGGCATCCATGCTGTCGGCTAGTGTAAACACAGGTCGCACACGTGATGTCAGCATTTTTTGTCGCGGAAAGTGACGTTGCGGACCTTAAAACTCCGGTTTTGTCTGTCCACACGCAGACACCCAAAACGGAGAAAACGTAGATCTTCACTTTGGCCGGAGTTTTTAAAAAGATCCGTTTTCGTGTGGATGACAGGCCAAAACGTAGAAAAATATCTACGTTTTGGCAGATCCCCGGCTACGTGTGGACATAAACACAAAACCACTTGTTTCTGAAATGAGAATAAAAATGTGAATCTGAACGAAAATATGTTCATAGATTCGTCTTCAAATGGTTAAAGTACTTTAGTGTAATTATTGTCACATATAACTACTGCAGTGTCTCTCGTATGCTCCATGATGGATGTGCAGAAGTGTATTCACCAGCTTTGGAAAGATGACTTTAGCAGATCATCAGATGATTCTTGGTTTGGCAGGATCTGCCTGGCCAAATATTACAGCTAAAGACCAATTTTCCATAAAAGACAGGACATTAAGTCTCTTAATCCTGTTTTTAAATGTGAAATCACACGAAGTACTATTATTTTAATCAATGTTGCCCAAAGAGAAAGACTTCAACAACTGCTTCTTTGTAAATCTGTTGCAAATTAGAGAAACTGAAAAGCTTCTTCAGCTGCTTTTAAAGTTGTAAAAAAAAAAAAAAAAAGCTCTGAAAATTTGCCTTCAAACTTTTTACATAACAGAACCAAACAAGTCATGGGGTGTGTGGTTTCAGGGCGTCATGCATTGATGATCGAACACCAAAAATCATCCCTGAAAACCCCCAGAGAAGGTGTTGATGTGGGAGGAAGTCACCTGTTCCTTCCACAAATAACTTCACACACCGTGTTATGTTCAGGATAAAAGCAGTCTAAAATATGCTTTGGATAGGATGCCCCTTAAAGAAGCCTTTGGCTTGTTGCACCATGGCTTTGTTGCGTTGTGTAGAACATTTGTGCTGGCCTTTTTTTTAGCAGTGAGAACCTCAGAGCAGAACAAAAACAAGAACTTTGCTCAAAAGGAAAACAAACGATTATATCTGAAGACATTTCTTGGACACACCACCCTTGGTTCCAGTCACACCAGTTCCTGAACCTGATTAGTTGGTTGTTTTTATCTAAGTCTTTTCCTTTTTAATTTTTTGTGTCAGTAAGAAATGGCATCCACCCAACGTAGGATGATTTTCTGTCACATGGCCCGTTCAGCAGTGATTACTTACTCTCAGACAAACACCACACCCAGAACTCTAGGGAACTGTGTCATTTCAGTTGGAAAATGTACTACATCACCTGCTCAACTCACTTTGCTATTATTTTTTCAACAATCAACGAAATCACTTGAAGCTTTGTGTCCAAAGATCAGATTTAAATGTCGTCTTTGCTAAGATGTTTCCATGTCAACATGACTTTGGGTGTTTAGGAGCGTCTTTATGGCTTTAAATCTTTACCTAAGTAAGGTTTCCTTTCTGCATTTTGCAACGGTTTCTGTTTTGAAATGATTACACCTTTGTTTAACGGATCTTTCTGCTGCTCATAGCTGGGTTTCAGTTTTGTATTCACTAACCTTTATAACCTGCCTTGTTTCACCTTTGGTTTCGTGTTAATGTATTGTGTATGTTTAATGATAAGCTGCCTGAAGTCTATAAACGTTAATTAGGGTTCTTTCCTGACACAACCCAACATTATGGCTTCTGTGGAAGAGAAGATATTTTTCCTTGTTCCTTTCTTTAGCAACTTTTGCCTCGCATCCTTACTCTATCATTAAACAACACGGAGGAGAGTCCAACCCAACTTCATCCACTAAAAAACAAAAGTGTGTCTAGTAAAATGTATTTGAAACATTCAAACGAATATGCAAAAGCATTTATGTGACATTAAAAATTATTTCAAATGTAAACCACAAATAAAAAGGATACCCCAACTCTAACTCTAACCCTAATGGGCTCGACACACGGGAGGCGACATCGCCTCTCCTCCATTGATTTTCAATGAGACATACGTGACAAAGCGATAATCGCGGGTCTCCCTCCTACCAAGCAAAACGCGAAAAACTTACGTGTGAAATTTTGCGCTCGTGCACGTGTCGTGCACGGACGACCCAGCGACGCGATCCCAGAAAGTTGAAACATTTTCAACTTTTCATCGCTGTCGCTCGGACGAGGACCAATCAACGGAGGTTTCATTCACTGACCAATGAGCGGACAGGATGCTCCGCACATCTCCGAGCAAACATGGAGGAGAAGTTGATTATTATTATGTTTTATAGTAAAATCAGAAGTAAGATTTCACATAACTCTAGCAGCACCTTGTGAAACATCATATCTACCACTTTATTAACTCTGAACCGCTTAAATAACCTTAATTCCCTCCAACTTGACACAGCCAAACAAAAAACGGAAGTTTCAATTTCATCCTGGAACAGAAAGCGTAGACGGCTTTGCCGCTGGTCGCTACCGCGGATCACCTCCCGTGTGTCAGGTAATAAAAGCGACAGCGACAAATTTCGCTGATCGCGGTCGTTTGTCGCCTCCCGTATGTCGAGCCCATAACCCTGGCATATCTTGATCACCTTGGATTCCAATTTTAAACTAAGATTATTTTCCTTTAAAAAATTGATGGTGCTTTATCGCTTGGTTGTTGGGAATCACATTGAGAAATATCTTGCACAAAACATAATATATGAAGCTTGCAGTATTCGTACAATTTACTTTGTGTCAAAATCAATTGGCCATTGAGGCCATCTTGAATGTGGTTGTCTCCAAAAGTTAATTAGTTTGAGATCTAGATCAAACAAAATCAAAATATCATTCTTTGAAATATCAACTTTTTTTGTAATGCAATCCGGATTTCCATCAATGAACACTCTGACGTGTGCCATATTATCAAACGTCATTGATTTTCATTGTTGCATTGGCCGTAGGTAAATGAGGGCTTGCTTTACAGCTTTCACAGTTCATAGGAACTGTCACCTCTCACAAAAGAGAAGTACGCAGGTTTTATTGTCTTCCAGTCATACATCAAACATGAAAAAGGAAGCAGGTATGCATCATTTGAGTTTATTTTTAGAAGTGATACTAATGAAGTCAGTCGCTAGTTTTATCCTGTAATAAAACGGTAAAGTGGTGGATAAATGGCCAACATTCCGTGAGGCTGACAAACAGCAAAAATGCATGAAGTACTTGATGGGTGTGAAAAAGAAATACCTCCAGTGCTCTTCAGAGGCGGGATCCACATACAGCTTCAGACAACAGGGGTTTGAGGCACTCAGGAGAATGATGATGATTAAAAAGCTTCTACTTATCCATGGCTAGTCAAAGAAAATCAAGTCAACTCATTTCAAACTAGCCTGCCCTTGGTCAGGACAACAGACCTGCAACCTGACCGATGCCAGGTTGGTTGAAACTTGTTGACGTGATTTGATTTGACTAGCCATGGATAAATAAAGGCTTTCCAATCATTATCTTTCTCCTGAGTGCCTCAGACCCCCGTTTTCTGATTCACCACTGGTAAAAATGAAAGATATACTGTCATGTGACAAACCTTCACTGAGGCCGTTTGCAACATGAGATAATCCAGACTTCTTGAGAAAAGTTCAGTTTATTATTTCTCATGCTTAGTCCTCGAGGCACTTAGTCACATATTCTTTAAAAATGTTACAGTTCTGTCATTGCTTTAGATATTTGGTAAATAACAGTTATTAGGTAATAACAGACTTCTGTGGAACATACAGTGTAATTGAAGTGATTAATTCTGTTGTATTGTACACCAACATATGCAGGAGCTGGGAACGATTTAAAAATAAATAAATAAACGCGGGAATGTCACGGTGAGGTTCAGTCAGTAACCCATTTGCAGGAATAACCAGCCTTGATTCTGGTTCAGGGTCTTTAATAACCAAAAATCACCACACACTGTGGGAAAAACAAAACAGAAGTCACAAACACGAAGGCACACTGGCTCCATTTAGCAATACAGAAAAAAACAACGCCACACTGAGGGCTGGAAAACAGTGGCTTAAGTAAGGGTGGTAATTGGGCAATTGCAGTCAGCTGCGACACTCGGGAGAAGCCCCCGGGGTGTGGGGGGTGGGGGGGTGGGGGGCAGGGCACCTGGAAGGAGCTGCAGCTGACCTGCACACAACATAGAAACAGATGATCAGAAATCAGTAACACAAACCAAAACCTGAATAAAAAGCAACAACTCATAACAGGGACAGTGTGAGCCAAGAATTGGAAAATAATGGGTCCTTCAACATCGTGGTTCTGTTTCCGTTAATACTAGACAGCTATAGGGTTTTACCTTTCAGTTGGCTTCTGCGATCATTCAGTCTTTGCAGAAGGAGATGCATCTTCAAAAGCACATTTTTAGCAGAAATTCAACAAACGCATAGAAAATGGTAGAACCTATTTAAAGGTATTTTTAAGTCTTGAAGAGCTAATTCTGCAATGACAAATGTTTCTTAAGTTTTCAAATATTGTTCTTGAGCTGTTTGTGATTACTTTTTTCTTCCGGAAGAAAGTGTAAAGCTTTGCAAAGCTGTCACCTTACAAAGCGAGATGGTTGACTAATAATCAATAGATGGAAGTGGACCTATTTTAGACGTGTGTTGACATTTGCATGTTTCCTTTTTTTGAGAAGTTCCAAATGACTTTAAATGTCATTTCAAAGGATTTCTATGAAAAAACAAACAACCAAATTACCAACGGTTATCCTACACTTCTCTAAAACAGTAGAGGGGCAGCAGTAGCTCAACAGGTTGAGCAGGTTGTCCAGTAATCGGAAGGTTGCAGGTTCGATCCCGGCTCCAGACAGAGAATTCTGCTGTTGTGTCCTTGGGCAAGACACCTAACCCACGTTGCCTGCTGGTGGTAGTCGGAGGGACCGGTGGCGCCTGTGCTCGGCAGCCTCGCCTCCGTCAGTGCGCCCCAGGGCAGCTGTGGCTACATCGTAGCTCATCACCATCAGTGTGTGAATGTGTGTGTGTGAATGGATGAATGATACACTGTAGTGTAAAGCGCTTTGGAGTCCTTACTCTGAGAGGCGCTATACAAGTGCGGGTCATTTATCATTCAAAACCTTGCATCTGACCCAATGCATCATCAGCTGAATTCCTCTTATTTTTAAAGATAGCAACAAGTATTATATATGCTGCCGTATGTTTTAGATGGCAGCATAAACTTGTGACATTTTAACCCAATTTTTGGGCTAAATGTTGATATATAATTAAACTGTTTTTGCAAGTGAATCAATAAAACACAATAAAAGCCAAATCGATAGATTTTAGACCATTGAAATATACTGTAATAAAAAAATTGCGTAGATTTCATGGCAAAACGCCGGCAGCTTTGGTTGCCAAAATGGTACCGTAAACTTATGGGCACATTTTTTTCTTTTATGGTAAGAAGGTATTTTTATTGTTTTTATTTTTTTTTCTGGTTGTTTTGGTTAATTTTCCACATGTCCTTTTCATAATCAAGCTTTCATTCTCTCATTGAGTCATCTGTTGTGTATCTGTGTTTCCCACCCAAAAGGGTGTTTCCTTAAGTTTCCTCCTTTGGTTTCCAAAGCCTCTGTGTTTTTTTATTTTTTATTTTGTTTTGTTTTCATCCCAATGGTCACCATGTCCAACTGTGTCCTAAGGACATCTGGGTGGGGTTGCGGGGACAGCAGCCTCAGTAGAGAGGCCCAGACTTCCCTCTCTTCAGCCACTTGGGCCTAGCCTTGCCAGTCATCCTATGTGAATATACAGTCTGGCCAGGACTCATAGAGAGAGCTCAGTCATTGGATGGACTTTATGGCTGTCTTTCAAACTGTCTCTGGATGCTATTGGACAATACATGTAAAACAAACTCACCGCTACAGATGTCAGTCAATGGGTGAGTCTGCATTACACTATCAAAGAAGATGCAAACACAAAGTTTTTCTAAATAAAAGACTTGAGCACCTCTATGCGCTCTTGACTGATGCATGAATTATGAAATCTTCAACCATGATTTTTGTAACATTTTTTTCATTCATCTTTAGGTGTGAATAAAACAAATTTCAACAAATATTTTTAGTAAATTTTTATAATTTGCTAATAATTTCTTACATGTCCACCTCAGTGGACAGCGTGCAATCTGAACATGAAACGTGTTGGCTTGGCTTACCGAAGTCCAAATGGAGGGGCTCAAATGCAATAAAGTCTTCAACAGCTGTGCTTAATAGCAAAAATAAATAAATAAATTCTAAATTTGAATACCTGTCCACTGTAGTGACCATTATGCATCAAAGGGTTAAGAAAAGCACAAGTCTTAAATAGTCCAAAGTTGATGTCAAAGTAATTTAAAACGAGTCGTTGTCATCTTGTTCTGCTCCGTCGTATCATCCACCAACCAAAGAACACTTCAATTGGCCCACCAAACCAATAGAATGATGTAATTGGCCCACCAAACCAATAGAATTATGTAATTGGCCCACCAAACAAACAGAGGGCTGTTATTGGCATAACGCAATACTGCTCAGGCCAACGGTAGACCTACTAGGGCTCCTATGGAGCGTGTTACATCCCCCTCTGGAGTCTAGGAGTTTTCTGAAAGAGATGGCCAAGATTTACACAGTTTCTGATGACGGTATATGACTAGCTAATTGTTATGCTTACCAGTTTTACATGGCAAGCTGATGGTATAAGTAGTACTTATTGTGCCACCGGGATAACTATACCACAACCAAATATTTATCTATCTTCTAAATAACTTAAATTACAACCACAGGGGTGACAAACTGAGGAAGCTATGTTACAAATGTTCAGCTCTGGGTTAACTTAGGAGCATCCAAAAATGGTAAATGGGTTAAATAAAAGGAAACTAGTTCCTTTAAAATCTTACCCAAACACAAATCTAAAATAGACAAAGTGAAAGACCTGCACTAAAGGTCTTTAACTAAAAGGGCTCTGACCTTAACAAAAGGGCTTTACTCAAAGTGACTCTTTTCTAAAAAGAGTCAAATATAGGCCACAACAACAAAATGAAAGAGCTCTTCTTACTGAGCTAGATGGTAGTATTAACTTAAGCCCTAATCAACCAAAGGACAACGCTCTCCTATGAAAAGAAGCAAAAACGGCCTCACAATAGGCTTCCAACTTAAAGTGCTCTAATCATTCATAAGTTACATTTACAACAGGAATTATTTCATTCTTTACTGTCTTTGTATTTTATCGTGTTCGGAATATTGGACTGCCTTGACTGGTGGCAGGAAACTACTTTATAAATTAAATTAAATCTGCTTTCTAAAAAGCCATTCTTGTAAACCCATCCATTAGAGGAACGTTCTTAAACATCTATTGTGGGAACAGTCACCACAGTAATAAGCACCTGTTTTACCAGCTCAGCTTGCAGGGACAGTTTAACGCATCAAGACGCTGCTTGTAAAAGAAAACAAGAACTCATACTCCACCTAGGCATCTTAACAGTTTTAACTCACATATTTGCAATGAGGTATGTCTTTCTTCAATAGAAATGAAAAAGCTGTCTTATTTCCACAAGCATCCATGTTTTAAAAGTTCCACCCAAAATAGAAGCAGCTGTAAGAAACTGAAAGCAGGAAAAGAAAAGAAGAACTTGGAATAAGAATCCTTTGTGCATGAAAAACTTTTTTTTTCTGAAAGATTTTCTGTTCAGTTACATTAACAGCCAAACACATTCCTTTTTGTAAATGCTCTTTCCAGTAGAGTCGGCATGGAGCTGGCGCCTTTCACCATCAGTCACAAGGTCACTACCGTATTTTCCGGACTATGAGCCGCTACTTTTTCCCCACGCTTTGAACCGTGCGGCTTATAATGAGGTGCGGCTTTACTGAAGATGTTCCTTCACCTGCAGGGGGCGCTTTAGCAGAAAGTGAAACAGGTGGAAGTCAAAAGTGGAAAGTGCTCATTTTAATTTAGCACATGCAAGCAGCCGGCACGACGAAGAATTTGTTTCAAGTCCATACCCCCTCATCATGGTAACTACATGTATGAGTTCATATGTTGTCGCATTTAAGTTGAAGGCCATCGATCTGGCAGTAAAGGAGGGAAACGGCGCTGCCGCACGTAAGCTTGGCATGAATGAATCCATGGTTCGGCGCTGGAGACGGCAGCGGGAAGAACTCATTCAAGCCAGCTTCACCCGGAGATGATGACAGCAACACGGACAGCGACACTGACATCGCCACAGAAAAGGTATGTGACGAAGCTCTTCTGAGGCTGTTCAACTCCGACACTGAAGAAGAGGACTTTAATGGCTTTAGAGCGCAAGAGGAAGATGAGAGCGAATGACTTCTTCTGGTAGGCAAGTGTGTTTTATTTACTATCCATGCATGTTTTGTGTGCAGTTTTTATTTTCTAATCATCCAGGCCTTATTAATGCTGTGTCAGCGCTGTTCTTTTCTTCTAAACATGCAAATTACCAGTAATAACGTGTCAGTGCTGTTTTTATTGTATAACCATCCAGAAATATGAATGCTAGCAGTGCTGTTTTCTTTTCTAAACTTGCAGACACGTTCACCCGTGTTTAAAATTTGTTTTGTTGAACTAATACAACAACGAAAAACCTCCGTGTAGTGTCTTTCTGTCTAATTATCTTATGTTTTAGCCATACATGCGCTGTGCGCTGGAGACCTGCATGTGGCTGCTGTGCCGCAGCTTGTATTCGAGTGCAGTGTGTGTGTGTGTGTGTAGAAAACCTTTTTTTTTTTTTTGCTGGTGCGGCTTATGTTGAGGTGTGCTCTATAGTCCAGAAATTACGGTAGTCACAAAGTTTCTGTTGCATGATAGCATGTTATGGTTTACCATTGGAAGCTAAAATGAAAAGGTCAAAGATATTCAATGGATCGGTGACACTTTTTGTCAAAACCAAAGATGCCACCATCTTTAACTCATTTACTGCCAATGACGACTAAAGTCGTCATTTGCATTTTTTTTTACTGTTTGAGCATCGTAACGAGCCCCGCGCTGAGAGAACAAACATCTCAGCTCTAAAGCTGATCTTCATCCGCATACGTCACACGTCACATGATCAGGAAGCAGACCATCCATGTGTTAGGAGATCGTTTTGGGCCGTTCCTGTAAAAAAAAGTGAGGCGCGAATTGGAAAAGCGTCTGCCGATCACAAGTCGACAACGGATTATGAAAGAACGGATAATGCTCAAAACACGCGGATTCTTCCTGATGTAAGAGGTGAGTCTCCGCTTTGCTTTGGTTGTTTTGGCGTCGACATCATCCTAGCGCGCAACGTTCTGTGACTCTTTAAAAAACAGTAAAAACGGTGAGAAATGCTGGCAGCGAATGAGTTAAAAAACATATTTTTTCAGCTTTTTTTAAATGTCAGCTGACCAGAAAAAAGTTGTCCCCATTTGTTGTTGTGAAGCACTTTTTTTTTGTTTTTTATCTTGAGAGGTGCCTTATAAAAGATCATTTTCTTTCTTCTGTATTCCAAGAGTCCTGTTTTTCTGCTACCAGCACATTCAGCACTTTCAGACGGTTCTTTTGTGAGAAACTAACTCATCAGCTGTGTGAAACAGCAGCGGAACAGTTTACTCTCATGGTCAGGGCCAGATTAACACTTTGTTGTGCCCTGGGCAACAAAATTAAAGGGCCCCATCATCACGACCCGAGGATCACCATAATATGGTCACATACAGAATATATTACTGTAATATGCAGTAAATATACTCAATACTTGAATACCTGACATCACGTAACCCGCTCAGGATAACCTTTGACCCACCTCGTGTGGACTGACCAATGAGGAGAGGGTCTTAACTTGAGGCCCTCTCTTCATTGGTCAGTCTGCATGAGACTGACTCTCAACTGACATTCAAAGTCGTAGGCAGCGAAGCGTCTCTGTGCAGCGCAAAAGCCCGGGTGGACAGTTTGTTTAATATAGGGTGATCATATTTCCATTTCCAAAAAAGAGGATAGGGGATCTGTGCCTATGGCGTTACACTATGGCAACGCCATACAAACCACATTGGGACCCATTTTTTTGTAAGAACTACAGTAATATCAGATTCTGCCAATAAAAGGGCTCTAAAACAATTCATATGTAAATATTTTGCATATTTATTGCAAAATCTAATTTTTCTGCTTTAATGCTGCAACAAGGTGTTATTAATAATAAATTATTTACAACTTTTGTTTTACTACAGCATCGGTAAGCTTCCTGTGCACAGATTATTAAGGATTCTTGTTTCAGCTGTAAGATTAGACGATAGGATCAATGATTAAATAAGTTGTCACAGACTCCATGGAAACTTTCAGAAAATCCACAAATAGTGGCTTTCAAATGGTTTTGTTACTTTTTGCAAGTTTAAAAAAGCAGCAGATGAGACAGCATGTCTGATAATTTAGTTTTTCATCTGATAATATTAGAACATGTCAGTAATGTCTGAGGGGCTTTTATAAACACCATATAACTAACACTACTGGAGAGGGTATGGATTACACAGAGGCTTCTGGGGAGCCCAGTTATGGGGGGGGGGGGGGGGTTGCCTTGGCCCCCAAAATGCCTTGAAACGGCCCTGGGTGTGTGACAGAGTTTTGAAGGTGATCTGAATTGTATCAGATGTATAAATATGACATGTGTATAACTTATTGTTTTATACAAGTAAAAATGTGTAATGCAGATAAATCTACCTACATTTTACTTTTCAACACTTTGTTTTGTTTTCTTGTTTTTGTTTAACTATTTTCCTGTCCTGTCTGTCTCTCATCTTCCTGCATCTCCTCTAAACTCTCCAGAAAATCTGCTGCCTGGATTCTTACTTTTTCACCTCATCAGTTACTTTTGAGCAGATCAAAGGGATCTCCTGACAGCAAAGCGGAGAGCGTGTTTCGATGCTGCGTCAGTGAGGTGAAATCACCGCAGCACAGGTGATGAGCTCCGCAGTGGCAGCGGGCTTCAGGCGCAAATAAGACAGAAAGTAGAGAACATGTGCGGATATGAACGATCGTGTGCTAATTATAGTTTTTTGGTTGTGCCACTTTGAGAATGGACCGAGCGCGGCCTGGAAGCAGCAGCCTGGAGCGTTGCGCAACAACGATCAGCGCTGTGCCGCTCTCTGTGCTCTCTGCTCAGAAGAGTCCATAAATGATGTAATATAGGTAGAAAACTTTTTTTTCCAGCTCCCCTGGATGTGTAGGATATACAGCTCCCCCATAATTCGATCCCTGCTCCTGGATGAAAAGCAGGACATTTTCATCAATACAAGAACCCCCAGTCTGGACGCCCGGACAGAGAGTGAAAAGGGGACATGTCCGGGGAAAACCGGACGTACGGTCACCCTAGTTTAATATAAAGCGGGAGATTACAGATAGGCCTACAGTATTTTGCTCGTGCCCTGGGCCCTTTAGAGTTCGTGGGCCCTAGGCAATTGCCCAGTTGCCCATATGGTTAATCCGGCCTTGCTCATGGCCAACAACAAGTGGTCCTGTCAGGTAGGCACAGTAAAATGGAAACACGCCATGAATGTCAGGTAAAATCACACGGAAGTTCTGATAGTCTAAACGGACCCACAGTTATTATAGGTCAGAGCTCCACATGGAGATCACAAGTTATACAAAGAGTTTGGGCTGTCTACTGACTATGCCAATGATATAATAAAACATACTGGAGATGTTGAGACAGATTTTGTTAGCAGGAACAAGACAAATCTTGCAATCTGTCTTAACAGAATCATTGCACTGTGATTCTCTAGAAACTCAGAAAGCAGCAGAAAAGAACTGAAATTTCACTGGAACAGACACTTGAAGCGGTAAGGCCTGAAGTAGGCTTTCTGTGGAAAAACAGCCCCTATTTTCCAGTTCGCTCTAGAATCAGCGTTTATCTTAAATTGGAACACTTTAATAATACATTTTTTACTTTTTTTGAGCTCTTAAACAATGTAGAATCCACATTGCGTTGTCAACGTTAAATCATTGAATCAATATTATTTTCCACTCAAATGTTATATTACAATTATGTTGATTTATTAACTATAGACCAATGCCATTACAACTGCATTTCAATTAACCTGAATATTCATTCATTCATTAATTGTGCACATGGCTGTGCACGTCTCAATTAAACAAAACGATGAAAGAGACGGATATTACAACACGACCATGATTGAAAAGGAGCAGGTAGAAGAAAAATCGTATAATACTGCTCCATTCTTAAACATAAAAAACATGACCACATCGATGGTCTGTCAGTCAACTAAATCAACAAAATCAATATCAAACTAAAAGTATGTATATTTCACCTATTTACTATCTCCACATGTCCATTTTTCAGCAAGTCCATACATTTGAAATATGATTTTTTTATATAACCTCTTAAACCGAAAAATATTTCCACACGTCTTTAACTCATTCAGTAATGAATAACGATTTAACACCACATGCTCTGTTTTAAGGTAGTCCTTGCTAACTGATGTTTAAAATTGAATTTCCTTCTGCTCCCCAAATCCTCAGATCATAAAACAAACAACTTCTGCAAGCTCATTGGTAATGCTTGACTTTTTGCCTTGTGCTAAACTAATAATGTACTTCTTCTTCATCATCATCATCATCATCATCATCATCATCATCATCATCATCATCATCATCATCATCATCAGCCTTTATTTATAAAGCACTTTCCTTCCACTGCAGGCGAACACAAAGTGCTGTACACATAAACAGTACGGACCCAAGGAATGACCAGCCATACAAACATACGTAGCCATAGATAAAACGAGAGATAAAATCAAAGATGTTGATGAAAACCAGATAATAAAGTAAAAATTTAACCGTGTAATCATTTATGAAATTAATTAGAAATATCAAAAAGCTAAAACTAAGTCACGTGCTGTGGGAACGCCACTGAATAAAAGTGAGTGTTCAACCGGCTCTTAAAAACCGACAGTGAAAGTGATTTTCTGACCACGAGTGGAAGATCCACAGCTTAGGGGCCACAACAGAAAAAGCTCTACCTCCTCTAGTACAGCATCTCACCCGTGGGACGACTAGCAGGTCTAGCTGTGAAGACCTGAGTGCTCATGGTGGAGTATAACGGACAAGTAGATCCGAGAGATAGATGGGGGCACGACCCTGCAGAGATTTTAAAACAAAGACAAGTATCTTGAAACTCACACGGAAGACACTGGAAGCCAGTGCAGGTGGGCCAGAATCGGCGTGATATGTTCATGCTTTCTTGTGCCTGTCAGGAATCTGGCAGCAGCATGTTGTACAACCTGGAGACGAGCCAGAGCAGCCTCGCTAACTCCGGAGTAGAGGAGGTTACAGTAGTCTAACCGAGAAGTAACAAAAGCATGTACTACAGTTTCTAAGTGAGCTTGCGACACTAGCGGCTTGATCCTTGCTAGGCGGCGAAGATGGAAGAGGCAGGAGCGCACCACGCCATTGATGTGCATCTCGAGCTTTAGGGATGCATCCAACTTCACCCCGAGGCTAGTGACCAGTTCCTTTTCAAAGGGGGCCAGTGAAGAGAGGTCATCTGTCTGCTTAGCTACGCCACTGGAACTCAGTTTATAAACAATAACCTCAGTTTTGCTGTCATTAAAACAGGAGCTATCCAAGCTCTAACTTCATCTAGATAGTCGAGGAGGCTTTTCACTGAAGCTGTGGAATCGTGTCTCAATGGAAAGTGGATTTGGCAATCATCTGCAAACAAATGAAAACTGATCTTGTGCTTTTTAAAGATTGAACCAAGGGGAAGCAGGTAGAGAGAAAACAACAATGGTCCCAGAACAGACCCCTGAGGAACCCTCCATGAGAGACTAGCACTACATGACAAGGTGGTGTTGCCGAGCTTCACAGAGAAACTTCTCTCACATAGATAAGACCTAACCCACTCCAAGGCAAGTCCAGTAATCCCTACCCATTGCTCAAGCCAAGACAGCAGGATATAGTGGTCCACAGTGTCAAAAGCAGCTGAGAGATCCAACAATGGTAAAAAAAAAAACATTGACCCCTGAGTCATTAGCTAAAAACACATAATTAAAAACCTTTAAAAGAGCAGACTCAGTGCTGTGTCCAACTCTAAAACCATGTTGGAACACCTCCAAACACCCACGTTCCTCCAGATATAACAATTAAGAACATTAATTGAAACAACACTGAAATTTCCACACAACTACAAATCAATGCATCTTCACTTATATTTCAGTTGAGAGAAATCACATATTACTGCTGTCTCTGTCAGGATTAATCAGTTTTGCAACATTGACTCAGCATCTAGTTTGCATCAAGATTTCAATGCCAACTACTCTGAAAATTCAGATGGAGAAATCAATATTGTTTAGCTCGCTATCTGGGAAACTAGATTTGTACACATGAAAAAAAAATACAGTGTTTCTTCTTAGAGCTTTGATTTTGACTGCATTACCCAAACATGTTAGGACAAAAATCTGAAAAGTAAATATTCAACTTACAAGTGTTTTAGTATAATATTCAGTGAGTAATGAGGAAGTAAAGTAAAGTCACCTTTTAAAAGTTTTTGTGGTGTTTTTGCAAGTATTTCTACACTCCAGCTATACCACAAGACAAGTCACATTTTTGTAAAGCAAAAAAACCCAAAGGTTTCTTAAAAGAGACGCTTGCACTTAAGTGTCGAGACTTCCTTCTCATCAAACGTTTCCACATCTCTAGTGATGGGGTTTCCTTCCTAAAGCTGCTTTTCAGAAGTCAAGTACAAAGAATTGAGAATTTTAAAGAAAAAGGACAAAAGTAAATGTCCACTGAGTTAATGGCAAAACTAAATTTACAATATACACTGATAAGCAGATTGAAAATGAATGTTAAACTTATGATAACTGATGTTAAAATACAAAGAGTATAAGATATTATACTTTTGAGGAGCAACATTTTCTTTGAAAGACTTTGCATTGCAAATCTGTAACACAAGCTAGCTTAAAACATTTTTTCATGCCTACTTTACTCATTATGTGCTTTTGCATTTAGCAACAGAACACCACTGCAGGTTCCACTATCAGGCATTTGTGGCCTAAGGAAGATAGCTGATGGGAGGGGTGAGAGTTCTGTGGCCATGTTTGTGTTTGAAAACTAGCTTGGTTTGCAGATTTGCTATTGCAGCTTTAAGATGAAAACTACAAATGTGTCTCAAAAATTATGTTATATGATTTATCTATGTCAAATACTCCTGTATACTTATATGTAAACATGGGAAACCATGTACCAAACCAATACCAAACCTGCTCACATTTGTCCGAAAAAAAAAAAAAAACACAAGAATCATAAATGGATGTGGTTATTACAATCCAATGCATGAAATATTCATCAAATTGCATTTGTTAAAATGTTATGCTCAATACTGTCTTTATTTTGTAAATAGCTTGTTATGAACACTCAACAAAAATATATATATACATTTTTAAAGAAATGTAAAGATATGAACAAGTATTAAAGGTGTGGTTGACAGAAAAACATTTTTTATTAACTGATCATAATTAGCCACTCTGAGTTTTTCATGCAGGCTGAACATAAAAATAGTCTCCTACTCCTATCTCCTGCATTAGCTTCTGATAGAAAATAGACAGTGAATTGCTAGGATTTGAATAGCCTCACTTATCTATGTCACACTGTGAATTTGCATTCAATTCTTCGCCCATCTCGGCTTGCTCCGTCCTACAGAAAGGCTATTTTAAAAGTTTTAAAAGTGAGGAGAGAGAGTGTCTTGGTGATAGTGACTTTGTAGCATAGCTAAACATGTTCTGTTAGCCAATCAGAATCAAGATTTGTGCATATTATTAATAATAATGAGTAATCCGACTGTTTTAAGCCCACCTCTGCACCGGCAAACTTCTGCATCTCAGAACAGGAGCATCATAACTTTTGTTGTTAAATGACTCATAAGGCATTGATTTACACTAGAGAGCACTGCAGATGTATTTAACAAATAAGTAAGACACACCTTTAAAAATTGTGTGGAGGAGTTAAAATGTATGTTTCTCACAGTTTAAATGTTAAAAATGCACTTAAAAATCATTTGATGAACAGATACTAGAAATTCTTCATTATTTTTATGTTCTAGTTTGTTTGCATATCTACTGAGACTTCGTAATAATTGTTTTGGGATGATTAAAAAAAGTGACACCACTTTGCTGTGTGAGTAGAAACTTTAGAAACTAAAACTTTCCTCCAGTGGAAGCTAAGCTTTCATCAAGTAATTTAATTAACGAATATTGGTTCCAGGAAAGAGATCGGAGTCTAAGATAGCTTTGAGTCATCTTGAAACTTTGAACTAAATGGTTGTTTTTCAAGAGGATGTTATTTTTTCAGTTTTTTGAGACAAAGGGCAAGTGAAAGACCAAAGGAGACATTCAGGAGAAGCATGATGTCTTTGATAAAAATGACTCAAGGGGGATTCTTAAATGTTTTGGTTTCGACTTGTGCACATCAGAGGAGAAGTGTAGCTTTCCTGCTAAAGGGACGTCAGCAGGAAACTCACACAGAAAGAAGAAAACAACATCCTCCCTTCGTTTTCATCATCAAGCGTCTGACTTGGATAGTCATGAACATATAATTTCAAGAAAAAACGCGAGGGAAAGTTTTCCAGTTGACATTACACTGATTCGGTACCTGTGATAAATTTGCAGGTGCTTAAGCTATTTAGTCTACATTTGTTTGCACTTCTAACATGATTCAAAGGGGTCACCAATTCTCCAACTATCATTTCACAAAAGCTAAATTGAGAAGGGCTTTACGTGGATACCGGGTGCCGTTGGAGACCTAACATTGTGATGAGATTTTTCTTGAAAATCATTTAAAATTCACTTTTAGTCCATCCATCCATCCATCCACCCATTTTCATCCGCTTATCCGGAGTCAGGTCGCGGGGGCAGTAGCCTAAGGAGAGAGGCCCAGACTTCCCTCTCCCCAGCCACGTGGGCCAGCTCCTCCGGGTGAACCCCAAGGCGTTCCCTGGCCAGGTGAGAGACATAGTCCCTCCACCGTGTCCTGGGTCTACCTTTAGGTCTCCTCCCGGTTGGGCGTGCCTGGAAAACCTCACCAGGGAGGCATCCAGGAAGCATCCTGACCAGACGCCCGAGCCACGTCAACTGGCTCCTCTCGATGTGGAGGAGCAGCGGGTCTACTCCGAGCCCCTCCCGAACGACCAAGCTTCTCACCCCCATCTCTAAGGGAGAGCCCAGCCACTCTTCAGAGAAAACTCATTTCGGCCGCTTGTATCCGTGATCTCGTCACTTCGCGATCACTTTTAGTCATGCCAGGAAACTGAACATCCTCTTGAACATTTTGAGACATTGTGATTGTCAGTTTGCTGCCAGCCGTCTCCGCTCAGCGAGGTCCTCGCCAACTTGACCTCATCCTCAGACCAATAAACATCCCATTTCTGCCCAAGTTCTGACTTGCAAGGGAAAAATGAAGAATCCCATCAAGGTATTAAAACCTCATTTCAGGAAAAAAATGTGGGGGGGTAGGGGGGGTCTTAACACAGTTGGGTTTTTTTTAATCAAGAAGAGGTTTCATTTTCAATATGTGCCAAAGCTGTGTCATTTCTCACCTCTGTCCAGTAAACACAGTAACTAATTTACCACTAAAGGGTAAATGTTCAATATGCTAATGGCTAACATGGTTAATAGCAAATCACCACATATCTTTATTGTGAGTTGTTAGAACCTTTTTAATCTTCTTGTATTTTATTTGGTCTTACTTACTTTTTTTTTTTTTACAACATTCATTTAATATAAATGCCACCAGGTTTTACTTCCTTCCCTACCCGCTCATCTGATGACCACATGGTGTGTTTGAAGTTGTGTTTGTAAAACCAATCAAGTGGATGGATGAGAGTGGAAAGGACAGAAATTCAGTGGTGGTGGTTCCCAACCTGGGGTCTGTGACCCCCCAAGGGGATCCCCACAATGTTGTGTTTGCGAGATTGTAGTTATAAAAAACTGCATTTATAAAATCTAGATAACACACCCAATACTACAATCAAAAACTCTGTGTAAGAGGCATAACTCTGTATGTTTGTGCCAAGTTTGTAATTATGCACTTTTAACTGTGTGCATGTGCATAGGAGTTGGGATTGGAGGGCCCTGGCTCGTCTTGGACACAGGGAAGGCGGTCTTTATGAGAAAAGGTTCTAGAACACCCTGACAATTGTTTAAATAACACCTTGTGAAAACTAAAAGCTTGGCTAAAACTACTATTTGTTCGTGACAACAGAAACTTACATTTCAAGACTATCATTTGCAGAAATCAGAAGTTATGTGCTGACTGTCTGCTTTAGAGTGTTTTTGTCCATGACCCCAGTCAACAAAATGTCAGACAGTTGGCTAATTGCACGAATGAAACACATGATGGTTTTGTGTATGTTTTAATGTGTCACATGACTATGAAGCTGTTAGCAGCTGATCTGGGATTCCCAGTCTTGTGGAGAAACACAACATGTTGTGAAAAACCAACACAAATAAGAATAAACGAAGATCTTGTCAGACATAATATTACACATGAAAATTAGCAGGATTCGCCTTGTTGTTCTGGTAATTTTGACATTTTCTACTCTAGGTCTGAGCAGTGGCAGTACTGTTAAACATACAACAACGTGTTTATTGCTAGTCATTTAGCGTCAGGCTTTCTATCTAATTTCTGTTGAATAGTTAGATGGCTAAATGCAGCTCTCTGATAAGATCTTGAAAAGGTTCTAAAGAACAAAAACTTTTCAACTTCATTTGAAGCCAGTGAGAAAATTAATTTTAAACTAGACACTGAATTTGGTTTGTAAATACAAGCTTAATATTAACCCGAGTCTATCAGTCAGCCACAGAAAGAGTACAACAGTACTACTACTACTACTACTACTACTGTAGCTCGGTGCTCTATCAGTGTTTAAGTTGCATGCAAACATGATTCCAGCAGGCATAAAGTTGTCATAGTTTAGAAATGTAACGTCCAGCAATGGTCAGGTTTTAGGTACAGTTGACCATTCAACATCTGGTCAAAAAGGAGGTGCACGACTGCATGTGTCCCCTTTCAATTGGCCTGCCTTCATCCCATCAGCTGGAGCTCAGAGTCTCTGCAGCTCTGAAAACAGATACCAACATGTCAACAATAACATTCTCTCCTCAAGGTCCAATCTTTCAGGTCTTCATGCCTCCATATAAGGAACACTCCAGCTCGGATCAGTGGCTAAGTCAAAGAATGATTTCCGAAATCAATATGAACTTCTTCTACAACTTATAAGCTAGATAATCATTAAATAAAAGTTTGTTCATTGCTACTTATAATAATTATTATATAATGAAATGTTTCATTTATCTGTGCTCAACGAATGAAGTGTGAAATGAATGCTATGTTATGTTGTTTATATGGCAAGGTCATCACCAGTTGCACTCACACAAGAACAAGTAAGGTTAAGTTGAACTCGTGACACATAAATAGTCTTTTACCCCAGTCAGAGCCTCCGTATCAAAGAAGGTGTGTTTCTGAGGTTGTCTTGGTAACCATTCCTCGACTTGTCAACCTTTGGTTGGCTACACAAATCATAACATGAGAACATCAAAACTGGATCACTCTCAGGTGATCTCTCAGTTCTAGAGAAAGTTTCAGACCGGCCAGCTGAAACAACACCTCTTTAACCCATCAAAGATTTTGACACGTCGTCAAAATCTTTTTGCACCTGCGAAGCTGATACCGCAACAGTTCCTGCAGAACAAGCTAATATTGTTCAGACCCCTTCAGAGTCCCAGACGCGCGGTTCCATCCATCTGTCGTGACCCGGGACATCTCTGGACTGAAGCGTCGGTGCCAGAGGTCAGCCGACGTCTCTGACCTTCGGATCCACCAAGAGGATCTCCGAGAACGGGTGAAGTAGACATGACAGATAGCGTCTGATGTGTTTTGATAACAACCACCTTCACAGCTTAAAGCAAACCAAATTCTTTTACATCCAGAACTCAGCTCTCCTAGATACGGAAGTTCTGACTAACACCGCATTCACACACAGTTTTCATACATCACAGTAAATGTTAGTTAACTTGTCATATTTTAATTGTTGGTCAAATAAATTCTTACCTTTATAAACCTGACTCTTTTCTGAATCAAAACAATGTGTGCAATCCCCTAATAAATAAAGACTCCTAGAATCTTCTGATTAAACACCGTGAAGACCAAGCAGAGTGGATATTCTATATTTAGAGTATTACAGCTTATTGGTCATAAGTAATATATATATTGAGCTCTTAAAGCACTCAACTCGCTAAACCCTACAGAGAGATTCACATTCATTATGTGATTAATATGTAAAATGTGCCTGATAAAAAAACTGCAGTAAATTGGGTCAGTTGTTGTTAAAATGCTTGTTGGCTACTTTTTTGCAAAGTACAACTAGAATGCATTTGTCTGTGTAGAAGTTTCCAGCTGGTACTGTTCTGCATGGATTTGCATGAGAGGTGTTTCCCACGTACTCAACCCTACAGTTATTTTATCTATTTTTGGACATCGCTTGTTTCACTATGTATTTAGTTGGGATAATTGTCTGTCTTTTTCTTAAATTTGAATAAAATGAGTATAATTTCTGAACATGTGGATCCAATAATGGTTTGAAGAAACTGGTGAGTATACATATAGGGAGGAGTGATTACTGGTTAAGATGTAGGGCAAATGTGAGTACCAAGATTAAGGCAAGAAAACGGGAAGGCAATAGACATGACAGGAAACAGAATCTAACAAAGAACTGGTAAATGGCTTGCATTTAATATAGCACCTTGTAGGGTTCTACAACCCCCCAAGGTGCTTTACAGAACAGTCATTCACTCACACACACTCACAAGCATTCACACACTGGTGGGGATGAGCTACAATGTAGCCACAGCTACCCTGTGGCGCACTGATGGAAGCAAGGCTGCCGAGCACAGGCACCATCGATCCCTCTGATCCCTATCAGCAAAGAAACTAAACCCCTGCTTCATCACTCTCTCTTTATTCTGCTCTCCCCACCTATTCCACCTTCCTCAGGATCCACTGATTTCCCTCTTTCCTATTCACTCTCTCTCTTTCTTAAAATTTTTTCTCTTAAATCGCAATTGCTTATTCTTGCTCATTTTTAATTATCTTTAAACATTTTCAAAATGCTTTTTTATATTTTTACAATTTTTATATTTTTTGTTTTTGTTTTTGTGAAGCGCCTCGTGATTTTTATCTTGAGAGGCGCTATAGAAAGGATATTTTCTTCTTCTTCAAAGCTTACTTTAACAAATCACAAATGACAAATCCTTACATAACAATATGAGCCAAGAAAGTTTGACAGTCTACAGTCTAGACCAGCGGTTCCCAAACTTATTTAGCCGCGCACCCCCTTCTATGTCCCGACCATGTCGACGCACCCCCCAGCTCCACATCAGGGCATGGCTATATATATATATAGATAGATACCCATGCCCAGGTAGCACATAAAAAATGCAATTTAACGGTTTTCTTTAAGTAGGAACGTTTAACCAGTGGCAAGAGCTCTCTCCTTCCTTCTGCTCTGCGTAAACCTGAGCTGATCACCTACTTGTGCGTAATCAAATGTCTATAGGGGAAAAGATGGAAAAGCTATAGCCATGAGGTTCACTTTTGCCTCAGACCGACTTATTGCTGTTTTATGGTGTGACTGAATCTGCGATCCGCTGCCACGCGGACTGGAACAACAAATGCTGCAGTAACATGAGTTGTGGTCAGGTTCATGAGGAGTCACTGGCTGGAGCGGACTCGATTTTAATACGTCATCCCAAAATGGAAGCTAATATGGCCTTGAATGAAAAATGTTGTTCTAAAACCTCTTAAAAGTTTTTTATCACGGAGGAGGCAGCGCTCATTTCTGCCTTCAGTCTGACGGCACAGCCAGGGCCAGAGTTTGCGCAGCGTGCGCTTGTTCAATCAGTGTGTGTGTGTGTGTGTGTGTGTGTGTGTGTGTGTGTGTGTGTGTGTGTGTGTGTGTGTGTGTGTGTGTGCGGCACAGCTCCATGAGCCACCGTGTCTCGTTATTGGCGCTATTTAAACCAATGTTGTAACGTTACTTCCGCCCAGCCCAGATGTGCTCACTTGTGCACCCGTGAGCCGTGGTTCCGCTGGAACGCGTCTGACCTCTGACAGACGCACTCTGAACTTCAGATCTTCAGCACGCTGTTAATAGCCTGACACGTTTAGAATGCTGTCCCACAGTCAGTGTGCTAATATAATAATATAATAATGCTAAAATGCTCAGATGGGAATCATTTATTTATTTAGTTACATCCACAATGTTCTGTGTGTGAGGTTTACAATGTCAGAACACCTGCATGAGACAGGTGTTAATTACAATCTGCCAGAATGACTCACCACCTTCAGATTTCTCCAACACCGATAAAAATGATCAAATACTGAACATGTCTAGCTATTAACAGTGTGTGCAGGCCAGAGTGCTGAAGCTCGGAGGGCATTATGAAGCTTGGGCACATGCGGAGGACACACACACACACACACACACACACACACACACACACACACAAGCAAATTATACATGTTTTCAATTGCATTTATTGGGCCCACTTACTTTTTCTTAGGCCCACCCACAAATGAGTTTCTGGCTACGTTAATGGTGACATATGACAGACTTCTCTGAGCTCCGCAGCCATTACACTTTTCACCTTGCGGAAGCTCGCGCACCCCCAGAGGTGCGCGCACCACACTTAGGGAATCCCTGGTCTAGACAGACCATAGCAGAAGCAAAATGAATTTGCTCGGCCGGTTGGCCTAGCCACGCTCCATTGGAGCCTCAGCAGGTCTACCATTGGCCCCAATGATTTTAGGGTGGGCCAGTCACAGCACTGTATTTGTAGAGAGATTTTGGGCAGGTTTGGCACAGGAGCTCAACACAAAAAAATGACAAAGATGGCGACAGCTCGGTTAACAGCGCTGATTTGAAATGGCTTTGGCATTAACTTTGGATGATTTAAACTTGGGCTTTTCTTTGAGACATGAGCAGATAGAGGAACTTGAGTCCTTTATTTAGAAAAGGACTGCCCCGTAGATTGATTTAGATGAACTTGTCACGTTGCTCTGATTGGTCCTAGTATTGTCCAGCTGAATACAGAGACAGTTTGAAAGAAAACCATAGATTTTGCCTCATAACATCATGCCTGGATTATACATGGATGGCTTGCCAGGATACCAACATTTAACAAACTAGTTACCCGATAAATCTGAACATATTGCTGAGATATGAATGTAAAATGAATTAATAACAACAGTTGGCATAACAGCTTTTAGCATGGTTGTTCCTATTTTTTCATGGAATATTGTACAACCACTTATTTGTGGAGTGTTAAATTAAAGATGCTTTCCGGAGTTTTCCCCTTTCATAAATTATGAATGATTTGTCAGAAATCCACAAAAGTGATCAGCTTATCATGTACTGTGATATAATGTAAGCAATATGTCTTTTTTATTTATTTATTTATTTTTTCTACGCACGCCCCCTGCCCCGCAGAGCTCCGTGCAATAGGAAACTGAGCGCCGACCAGAACTAACCAATAGTGTTAGACTACCGCTTACTTGCTTCAAATTTAAGGAATAACTCGGCTGATGCAGAGTTGATGAACTTTTCATGGACAAGTAAGTCTCTAAAACATAAATATATGAGAACACAACATGACATGAGAATAATACTCATAAAACAACGTGTTTTAGCTGTTTGTCGGCTACAGAAGCACATTCATAACTAGAAACGTGAAGTCGCCATCTTAAAAAAGCCTGGTCCTCAGGCCACACCATGTTTTCCATGTTGCCCTTTTTAACACCAGTGTTCCCTTGCTGCCACACACCTGACTTGAATGAATGAGTGATTAGCTGGCATCTGCAGCACTTGATGTCCTCCTGAGGAGCCTATGTAAATCAGGTGTGCTGAAGTTGAGACATGAAAAACATGTAGCTCAATGTCTCCTGAGTACAAGGGTTGGGACACACTGAGATAGACAATTGGAACTTAGGCCTAGTCCACACGTACCCGGATAAATACGTTGTTCAGGACATGCCAGACCTGTGGGCGGCAGTACTTCCCCATTCTTAACCTCGTCCTTCGTCTGTGGTCTTCCGCAAGGAGCAGTAATTCCGCTTGCAATCACAAACAAGCAGAAAGCGCTTGGACAATTGATAAAGCGAGCGCAGCTCTGAGGGCATCCATGCTGTCGGCTAGCGCAAACACAGGTCGCACACGTGATGTCAGCATTTTTTTGTCGCGGAAAGTGACGTTGCGGACCTTAAAACTCCGGTTTTGTCTGTCCACACGCAGACACCCAAAACGGAGAAAACACAGATCTTCACTTTGCCCGGAGTTTTTAAAAAGATCCGTTTTTGTGTGAAAAAACTCCGTTTTCGTGTGGATGACAGGCCAAAATGTAGAAAAATATCTACGTTTTGGCAGAATCCCGGCTACGTGTGGACAGGGCCTTAGTCTTGACCTTAATTATACAAAGGCAACTCCCTAGAGTCACTTGATGGTATCATAGAACATCCTCAAAATGCATAACCTAACCCTAAGCAAAAGGTTTTACCACATCCACATGAGCCTGTTTTGATTAATCTCTTGCAGTTGTGTTTTAATTGTGATTTTGGCCACATATTAGTCATCTTTATCAGCTCATTTGACCCCTGGTCAAATCTGAAAAGCCTATTCATTCCAGAAAAACCCAGACTGCTGTGTGAACTCACTCAATGGCATGCAGGAAGTCTGTTTACAATCTGGGATTGCTTTGTCAGTGAGCTGATACACTTTGTGTCATCTGTGATGATTTTAATAACTTTTTTTGCATTTTTAGACTTCTTATCAGTTGACTTCCACTGAAGTCAAGTCAACTTCCTCTACTACAAATGTTGGCACAAAACCTGTACTATAAAACATCTGCAACAAAAGGAATTACAAACATGAATGAAACATTATATTTATTCAAGACATTTAACAATTGTAATATCATTGCTGCTGCATCGTATTATAGAAACTTAAATATTATTCCATAGTTTAACAGATAAAAATTAAATTCAGACCATACATTCTACTGCAAGACACAAAATCCTAAATGTCTAGTCCTAAATGTGTATGAATTTATGTTTGAAATAATTTCATAAGTGTTGCGTATACTACTACTATATAGCATAGCATAGTATAGTATAGTATAGCATAGTATAGTATAGTATAGAAAGAGGGCCGCCTATTGAGTACCACTGGTATGGTATACTAGTATAGTATAGTATAGTATAGTATAGTATAGTATAGTATAGTATAGTATAGCATAGTATAGTATAGTATAGTATGGTATGGTAGAGAAAGACGGCCACCTATTGAGTACCACTGGTATAGTTTACAAGTATAGTATAGTATCGAATAGTATCGAATGGTATAGTATAGTATACTATAGTGTGGTATGGTATAGTAGAGAAAGACAGCCACCTATTGAGTACTACTGGTATAGTATACAAGTGTAGTATAGTATCGAATAGTATCATATAGTATCGTATAGTATAGTATAGTATAGTATAGTATAGTATAGTATAGTATAGTATAGAAAGATGGCCGCCTATTGAGTATAGTTATTATTATGGCATAATTATAATCTTTTTTTGCCTTCTACTCTGTCTGGGACTAAGTAACCATCATTAGTAACAAACCAACAAAGCTGCTTCTCCATGAAAATAAAATACTATATTTTAATTGCATTTTAAATTATTAAATGGTTACATTGGTGAGTTATGTTAGGCATTGTACATTTCTGCATTCTAGAGGTGCAGCTTAAAGAGCAAGTCACCCCCAAATCTACTTTTGTTTTTGGCTGATAAACTAAATAAATGAGTGTCTAATTGTGCTATAATTTGGCACTTAAGTGCATCTATCCATCCATCCAACCTTTTAATTGTTTACATCAAAAAAGTAACTTGCTAGAACAGTTTTTTCAGGAACTCCTATTCTACCTTTAATTCAGGTATTTTATAAAAATTTAGCCAAAATGCATTTGATGGTAGCTGAGATTCATTCCCTGCAGAAAATCCAAGTTTGCATTTTTGTTTTAAACTGTGCTGACCATTCAACCATTTTCCACTAGTGTCAACTCTAAGTATGCTAGCAATGCTGTCTGTGCAAGCACATTTCTACACATGTGCTCCTCATGAGGGTTATTTGGCAAGGAGCTGCACATTCATATTTGTATGCTTCTCCTTCTTTTGTTTCCTTGGTGAGGTAATGTACTTGAGGTCAATGGAAAGTATTATGTTGCTGGTCAGGATCTAATTTTATTTTATTTATTTACTTTTACACTTTTTCATTCCCAATGGACCCAACCTCATAATATGAGAGCATTGAATCACTTTCCATTTAACCACATTAGAACACTGGTGTTCTTGAACTTTCTGTCAACTTATT
Source organism: Nothobranchius furzeri (assembly GCF_043380555.1). Lineage (NCBI taxonomy): Eukaryota > Metazoa > Chordata > Actinopteri > Cyprinodontiformes > Nothobranchiidae > Nothobranchius > Nothobranchius furzeri. Next base: position 12,370,768 of record NC_091759.1, read on the forward strand.
CTGGTTAAAAGTGACATCACTGTCTACAGATGCAGATGTTTTAACAAGACACACCTCTGTTTATTCTAGACTCCCCAAAGGCAGGAAATCCTCAAATGTAAACACAAAACTGTTACTTTTAAAATCGAAATTACCATAATTATAAGACACAACTTTATTCTAAAACCATTTCTGATTAGGCTACTGTACCCCATCATGACATCTGGTATTCTTCTCAGTATCTGAGGGGATGTGATATTTGAACATTTCTGAGGACTTCTTCACTCGTTGGGATTCTTTTTCCCTTGATGACTGCAAGACGTGTCACTTCTCATGCGACTTGTTGTGTTTAGCTCCCGCAGGCAAGATCAGGAATGTACCATATACCCAATTCTCAGGGATTCATATCCACTTTTCTTTTCTTTTTTTTTTTTTTTTTTTTTTTACCGTGTCCTGTCTGGCTGTGAAGCAAGCAGAATTGATGTCTGAATGCTGGTGACAAGCCTTACAGATTTATTCTCAGGTGGAACATCAAAGCGTTTGCTTTTAATGTCACGCCTGATACTTAAAACTTTATTGTTATTGTTGTTGAATGCTTTGTAATTCCGACCAGACACGGAGACAGAGGTGAAAGAGAAAGGAAGAGAAAAGGTGGAGAGAGAGGAGGGGGGGGGGGGGGGTCCACAAAAATAAACAATGAACGAGTCTGCTTCTAAACCTGCAGAAAAAGACAAAAAAAAAACAAAAGGACACAAAAAAGGGACACAACAACAATACAACAAGATCTACCTATCACTGCGTCAACTTGATGAAAAAAAAAAAACTATATATATATATATATATACATACATATATATATATATATATATATATATATATATATATATATATATATATATATATATATATATATGTATGTATATATAATCAACATTGCTTAACTGAAGAATCATGATAATAAATCACAATGCATTAAGTGCCCACCATAGTCTTAAGACATGTGTTGAACGTGCCCAAGCCCATACTTTTGAGAGCACCATGTGAGCACCTGTGTGTGTACACGCGCTTGTTTATTTAAGGTTTTTCTATAGGAGCGTCCAACAGAGAGTGTGAGGGACCACAGATCCGCCCCACAAAGATTCGTAGGAGACGGGGGGAGCTCCAAGTCCCAGAGATCCAGGCGTTGCCCCAGAATGCAGGAACCCCAAGGAGACTGCAACCAGAAAGGCCCCCGCCCCCCTCGAGAGGCACAGAGGATCGCCCCGGGGGGCCACAACCAGCAGCCGGCAGAGTCCCTGGAGATATCAGCGGCAAGCCCACAGGCCCGCCCGCAGCCTCCCACCCCCTAGCCGGCCGAGCCCGGGACCCAGCGACCCGGGACCCAGGGGTGACCACCCCCGCCAGGGACGCCGCAGGCAAGATCAGGAATGTACCATATATCCAATTCTCAGGGATTCATATCCACTTTTCTTTATCACCACAGTTTTGTGTTGGCAAAGGCAACCGTGAATACTCATGACTAAATTTTAAAGTGAGATATATATATATATATATATATATATATATATATATATATATATATATATATATATATATATATATATACACACACATATATATATATATATATATATATATATATATATACATATATATATATATATATATATATATATATATATATATATGTGTGTGTGTGTGTGTGTGTGTGAAGAAAGTAACAGCAACCTACTCTACCTTGCAACTCGAGTTTGTTAAAATAAAGATTGGGGCTCTAATTCTCATCCTTGTGGGATGCCTTTAAACCTGGAAATAAAAATATTATCTGAGCAACTTGATTCAATTTACCAACCTTATTCATTCATTGTTTTTTACTCTATCTTCCGTTACCTTTACAGGAAACAGTAGTGCATGTCACTGCTGCAAGGTTGAATTTTCTAATGATGAAAGCCATATCCGCGAACACAGTCCTGGATTAAGTTACTGAAGGTCTTTATAAGAAAAAAAAACTTATCTATGAGAAGCATTTGATTTATTTGTAGACAAATGGCCATTGAGCAAAACTGAAAGAAATCTTTGAATGGAAATACCTGACACAGTCCTCTGTATTCAGTTACATACCGCTGAGCTACGTTTCGTAGAAGGTGCCTTTAGCAACAAGGATAAGGAGTCTAAAGCTTATCATTTCATTTATCTAATTAATAATGGTTGATTTAATTCATTTGATATTTTTCCAGTCAGGGATTTCCACCTGCTGCTTCTAACAAAGACACTTTTTTTAGAAGTATGCATTAAGATTAGAAAGTGTCCTAATTTTCATATTAAAATATCAATGTGAAAGAAAAAATGCAATATTTAAAATTGTTGGTTAAACAAAAGGCTGGCAACTGCAGTTCTTCAAAATCAGAAAGCAATGTTTTGTTTAGGATGATTTTTGTTGATATGTTTTTATTATATAGCAGGTAGTTAAAAAGTAACCTGCTCATCAAGTTCATTCTGACTTCTCATTTTCATTCCTCAGCAGTGACATGTTGGCCACACAAGAAACACTGATGACACTTTCTCTCCCCCTAGTGTTTGAATCAGTAACACACATGCTCACACCACTATATATGTGTTTTTACTGTAAATTGTATTCTTACACAATTTAACTAAAACTATATATTAGATTCTTAAATGTTCTGTCAATTAAAACAGACACAGTCACGCCACAGAGCTGCAAGAGGAAGACAGGCAGTGCTTCCACTTCTCCAGAGGACAAAAAAAGAATGCTATGATGAGAAGAAAATATAAGAATTCAAAAGAAGATGGAGCTGGAGAAGGCATACAAAAAAATGTCTCAAAAGGAAAATAAAAATAATGAAAGGAAGTATCTCTAGGATCAATCAAAGTAAACTTATTGAGGAAAGGTGGAGAAACAAGAGCCTGGGTGGGATTCCATCCCGAGACTCCCAGGTGGGAATCACGCATGCTTACCAGTCAGCCAAAGGAACATCCCCTTGGCCAAGCAGCCAGGGCACATGATCAATCTGAATACAGTGACATCTTCCCCCTCCTTTCACAAGCACGTCCCTGTGCTCCCACACAGGGTGCCACAAACTTCAGATCCACGGACCAGCGGTCGAAATGAGTTTTCTCTGCAGGGTGTCTCTATCTTAGAAGTAGGGTGAGAAGCTTGTTCATCTGGGAGGGGCTTGGAGTAGATTCTCTGCTCCTCCATATCAAGAGGAACCAGTTGAGGTGGCACAGGCATCTGGTTACAATGCCTTCTGGATGCGCCCCTGGTGAGGTTTTCTGGGCACGTCCAACCAGGAGACCTAAAGGAAGACCCAGGACATGATGGAGGCACTGTTTCTGGGCTGGCCAGGAAACACCTCAGGATTCCCCTGGAGAAGATGACCCAAGTGGCTGGGGAGATGTAAGTCTGTGTCTCTCTGCTTAGGCTACTGCCCCAGCGACCCAACCCCAGAAAAGCGGAAGAAAAAAGGATGGATGGATGGATGGATGGATAGTAAAAGGTCTGTGGAATGAAAGTTCAACTTCACCTTCAGAAGAAAGGAAAATGATAGGATCATCCATAGAGAAGATGTGCATAAGAAACTATCTACACCACAAAAATTGGTGGTACAGGGAGAAGGTGGCAGAAATGTGTATTGGCCTGTATCTTTGACAAGTGGTGCACAAGTTATGTAGTAGATCAGATATGTGAAGGGAACTGCAGTGAATTTGTTCTTTGTAGACTTCATTCTGTTCTGAAGCTGTCTTTATGTTGCCTTGTTCAGCAAACCTAAACTTTCAGGTGGTCCAGTTGCGCAGTAAGTTGCAGAAAATTAGCTTTTGATGTAATTTAACTAGATAGACCTTAAATGAGTAATTTTGCCTACCCTTTATTAGACATTGCAGTTCCTGAGGTTAAAATGTACTTCTTACTTTTAAAGTCAACTGCACACAATTTACCCCATGAAAACACCTTTGGTTATAAAAGATGTATGGTCAGTCTGAAGAACCTCATCAGCCTCCGGGAGTTCCGGTTAGACGCTCTGTCCTCCCTCCTCCAGGGGGCGGTCTTCCCATCACCACCTCCACCCCCGTCAGCGGCACCGCCTCCACTCCTGTCAGCGGCACCGCCACCGGTCCAGCCAGCAACACCGCCTGCAGCGGCTCCGCCCCCGGCGCTCCAGCCTGTCCAGGAGGCTCCGCCCCCGGCGCTTCAAACCACGTCGGTGCCCCCTCTGGCGCTTCCAGCCACGTTGGCGCCCCCTCTGGCGCTTCAAGCCACGTCGGCGCCTCCAGCCAATTCAGCACCTCCAGCCCAGTCGGTGCCTCCAGCCAAGCCCCCAAGGTAAATCAGGTAATCAGGTACCAAGGTAATCAGGTACCAAGGTAATCAGGTACCAAGGTAATCAGGTAATCAGGTACCAAGGTAATCAGGTAATCAGGTACCAAGGTAATCAGGTAATCAGGTACCAAGGTAATCAGGTACCAAGGTAATCAGGTAATCAGGTACCAAGGTAATCAGGTTGAAAACCTTCAAACAGAAACAGATTTACCGCAAATCCTCTAATACAGGCCTGTATTCAATTAACGACCGGGTCTCATATTTTGGCCGGTGTCGGTGTCGGTGGAGGGGAATAATGGCCGGTCTCTTATTGTGGCCGGGTGGAATGTGGTAACAAGCAAGTACGGGGGGCGGTTGTGTCATCATCTCACTTTTGATTTGCCAGTGATAGACCGCAAGGGTAACCGAGGGTAACGTTAATCGTGCAGAGATGAAGAGGAGGCGAAAATTTGATATTGTAGCGATCCCTAGCGTTTCAGCGGCAGGTTTATAGTCCCCAAATCAACCAGCAGGAGGCAGTAGAGGTTCACACAGACCTTTATTAGGCTTTTTCTTCAGCACTTTGTAACGCTACAGACACGATCCTCTATCACGCTCCTACCACACAGAGTCACGGTGTCAGTTAACCATGCTAATTCAACCCGCTCCACAGAACACACATCACCTTCCCTGTGGCTTACATAACACTCACACAACACGCAAATCAGCACATAGGAACTAGCAGAATGATAGGAAACACATATAACACAATACCCAGAATGCACCTGGCTTACAACCCCAGCCAGGTCATTACAATATCAAGCTCAAAGAGAACGTGCGCTGAAGAACACTGGGGAGCAGTAGCAGGGGTTGTATGAACAAGTCAACTTCACTATAGTGACTTTTTATGCCTGTCGTCGACTAGTCGCTGTCACATGATAATGACCGGCAAGATGCAGCCCTCGGAAAAGACAGCAGCCTGCTGTCAGCAGGTGACAAGCTCCTGCGCTCGGGGGGGGGGAGTGGGGGCAACGCGCTGTGCCAGAGCGTCGGTACTGACACGCGATCGTTCATGTTGGTTCATTTCCTTTAATGTTTTCTGTCTTTTATTTGCGCCTGATGTGTTTCGCTGCTGTGGAGCGGGGCGCATCACCTTGTCCTCCGGTGATGCACTGATCACTGATGCGGGAGCCAAGCAGCGAGCGCTCCGCTGTTTTTACGGTCGGTAGATCTTTTAGAACTGCAGTTCAAAGGTAACTCATAAGGTGAATATATATGAACCCAGGTAGCAGTTTCTCTTTAGGATTGAGAGGAGATGCAGGAAGATAATAAACAGGCAGGACAGAAAAATAGTCAAATAAAAACAAGTTAGTTTTTGTACCTGCTGGCTGCAACAAACAGACACCATTGAAGGTAATCAGAAGTGAGGAACAGAAAATGAAATAATTATTTTAATGTTTAGAGCAGCAGGAACTCCGAGAGGCTGCAGGCGCATCAGTGAGTTTGCGGCCGCTGCGCAGGGGGAGGGGGGAGAGGGCTGAAGCAGAAACTACCGTTGTTAAAAGAAATGTGTTTAACTTTGAAAATGTGGGCGCACTTTTAATTGTCAAAAACTCCAGCGAACCATTAGTTCATTTTGCTCAAATAGAAATAGAGGCCTGCCTCTAATTCTGGTCCTCCTTCCAATAAAGGCCTGGAGCTTGATGAGCTTGAGTCAAATACAGGCCCGGGCCCGTATTAGAGGATTTACGGTATACAATTACAAATCAAAAAGAATAAATTATTTTATCTAATAATGCTGATTTTAAATTTACAGTCCAAATAACTCATCATCCACTGTATTCCAAATACTATTTTAAATCTAATCTAAGCAGGTAATTTCATTTAACTTTATTCAACAGTAGAATGTTGTCAGTATCATCCCAGTAGCCTCTTTGTGGTTTCCCCCAAGCTGAACAGTTTTTTGCTGCATCCACTGATTCCTTCTGAGGTGCAGACTGAATTTGTTTGTGTCCTGCAGACAGGTGCTCTCACTCAGCTGATGAGCTGATCAGACAGGAACTGGTCAGACAGGAATGGTGGTGGTGTTACTCAGCCTCCAGGGGGTGCCATTAATGACTGGCTGACTGATCTGACATTGTGACTTTGAGCCTGACACCTCCCACCTGAGCTCCTGGTTCTTGAACCCAAGGAGGTCACAACTGTTAAGTCCAAATATTTTAGAGCAGAGGCTGATCTTACTATGGTGACTTCTGTATCTCTTTCACCATTGATCCACTCTCTCCATCTCTTGCATCCCCAGTGACATTTTGCTCTTCTTCAGGAAGCAAGATGACGATCCGTGGGACGTCTCTGTGAAGAACTGTAGCGGGGATCTGGGTGGGATGTTCTCTCTTTGTGTTATTGTCCCGTTTTACAGGTCTCACAGAGGTAACTGGGTAACTTGGGAATGTTTTGACATTGACATCCCTCACAACTCCCTTCCTGTTGGCATTGGCACCGATCACCCTGGTAAGCCTATATTTGTTTCTCAAGGCATTCTGGTCTGCCACCCAAACAATGTCGCCAACTGCAACATTGCATTCCTTTGTGTGCCACTTACTTCTGACAAATAGGTTGGGTCCAGCCAGTTGGCTCCATTTATTCTAGAACCTGCCTGAACCACCCTTAGCCTCTTGTAAGGGTAGTTGTCAAAGTTGAAGTTTCCTGTATCTCCCTTAGGTCCAACCCTACCAAGGAGCAGAGAGTTTGGGCTGAGGTATTCAATACAGTCCTCTCGACTCTGAGTCCTGGCATCTATTGGCCTTTCATTAGCCAGGTTCGCTGCCATGTAAAGGAATGTTTGAAACTCTCCCCATGTGGAGATTCCATCTCCCGCTAGGTTATGCAGGGCTCTTTTTATGACCTGAACAGCTGCTTCAGCAGCTCCATTCCTGTGAGGCGAATCTGCTGGGTGGATTGTCCAGCTCCAGTCTGTCCCATGTTTGGTGGCCTCATTCTCTGCCTTCTGTTACGATCCAGGCTGTCTAGGGGGCCTGGGGTAACAATGAGGACGCATGTTCTCATGTTAAAAGTAACAAAACAACATTTATTTACATAAATATAAACTCAAAACACAGATTAACAAGACACATCAGCAGCAACGCAAAACGAGTAACAACTAAACTCTCATATTAACCAAATTACAAAATCCACGAAAGACCATCACATTATTTTTCCTAATTTCCGAGTGATGTCTTAATTAAAACAAGCAAAGGGGTAAAGTGCCCTTTACCCCTAAAAGGCGAACGGTTAAACACAGAGAGTTAAGCTCTCACCAAAGTTGTTACATAAAACTTAACAAAACCAAAAGCTGCTGAGGAGACAACAGACTAGAGAGAACCTCCCTGGCCTGCTGCTCCCTGAACTGAGGGCTGGCTGACTTTTATGCTGCTGGTCATCAGGATCAGCTGGGAGGATCTAACCGGGAGGCAATCTAGTGAGATTGGAGCCAGGTGCTGCATCTCCTCTCTCACACACACAGGGAAAAACCCAAATGGCTCTGAGCCATAACACTTCCCCTCTAAAAAGGATAATTAAGGTTTACACTTAATTATACTAGATCACAATATCCCCCCTACATACGGTGCCATCTCATGCAACCCCTGCTTCTGAAATTCCCTTGGTGGAACAACATTCAGCGGGAAGGTGACAATCAGCGCTGGGTTTATGGTGCGGACTCGACCATGCCAAAAGTCCCACATCCACTGATCACGCAGGGTCCAGCCGAACTCTCGTTGATGGTGATTCACTGTCTGTTGCTCAGTTCTCCCAGACAGGATTCTATCAAAGTCTTTAACACAAAGAATATGTCCACAGTGAGAAGATAACAAATTCTGACCTCCTTGTTCCAGAGTCATTAGGCAGGCTTCCACAGCAGGAGTGTTCCATCTGTGAAAACGGAAGGGGGGAGGGGGACCAACGGAGCGACCACCTGGCCGCTGGAGTAGCGTCTCAGTCAGACGTGTCATACCAAGTGGGTTCCTCTCACCCACTGAAGATCGATCCCGCTCATGATCCATCCTTTAGATCCGTCTTCCAGGGCACAACTGAAGTGTCACCTCCCCGCTCGCACACCATGCACCACCAAGGTTTTCAGAACAGAGCTGATGTAGCCAACACACACATACTCCTCAAATAGTTTGATGGCTTCTCTCCTGAGGTCTTCAGAGAGTGGCTTGTAGTGTCTCTGATCAGATCTCCACTTGCTGCCTCTTGGAATGCTTTCTTGACAAGTATGGCTCCTTTTTGCTTGATAGGGGAGACTAGCCCAATAGGGTCATAAAGGCCAGCTAATTGACTTAATAGCTCCCTTCTAGTTAGTGGGTCAGGAGTCCTTTCTTTCACTTCCTCTTCGAGGAGGTCTTGGCCAGTCCTTATCTTCTTTTTCCTTCTTGAGAAGTTGATCGATAATAATATATATAGTTTGTCCTCCTGGACCATGTATCCAATCCCAAGGGCTCTATTTTCACCTTCTTTCATCTGATTGGGAAGTATCACAGCTTTCCTTGTTGGGTTTGCTGATCCAGGTTCACCTGCTTCCTGGTTTATCTGCTTCTCACCTTGCTCCAACAGAATCCATGGCTTGAGAAAGAATCCCCCTGCTCTCAGAATGTCCTCAACATTTTTTGTGATCTCCTTCAACCTTTCGGAGTCATTGTGAGATGTCAGGATATCATCCACGTAACTGTCCTCTTCTAAAACTCTACTCTCCTCTTGTAGGTGAGCAAACATTGGTAGCCTTGCGGTCTCCCGCATAGCCAGCTGTGCTATGCATCCTGCTAGTCAATCTCCCGTGTTTACTCTTGTGATCACATACTCTCCAATCTCCTCTTCCTGAGTATCTCTCCAGAGAAATTAACTCCTTGGTGAGCTTCCTGGCTGCTCCTCTTCCAAACATCTCATGTATCTGGGCTGCATAGGCAGCCCTCCACTTAGGATCTTTCTTAAGCTGTCTCTCCATTCTCCGAAAGGTAGCTTCTACCCCACTCCGGTTATTAGGAAGAGAGGTTGGGTCTTCGATCCAGGGGTATTTTGAATCCCAGTGTGGTGCATCACTGTGGGCATCCGCTTTGACATGTGTGAGCCCTTGTTTTATGATTTCAAACTCCCTTTCTTCATTCAATGTCATTTCTTTTCCTCCTGGTTGACAGCTGCCACAGCGACATCCACCACACTTTGGTTCACAGGCTGTCCCAATGCTGTCCCATTTCCACCACTCTAGAAACTCTCTGGCAGTAACTGTGGTCTCAGCATGCTTCTCTCTTGTCTCCTTGATCTCTTCATACTTCCGTGCAGCTGTTCTCATTGAGCGAGCAAAGTGCGTTTTGGACCGATGTGCTGTGATGTCCACCTCCTCAAAGAGATCTGGATGAGCTCCTCCCACAACTTTCCCCAGCGGGCTGTCCCACAAGACTAGATCCCCAACAACTTTCACTCTCTGTGGAGAAAGTCGACCTTCACGGTGGCTGATGAGTAGATCGACGCTCTCCGGTCTCTTCAAGTCCTCCAGCGCAGTTTCTAGGAAGAATCTCCTCAGCCGCTCAGGTTCAATAACTTTGTGGACTTCAGCTATTTCACGCAGACCATAGCAGATGAGTTCATGAGCTATTTCTGTCCCTCTGGGTGTTCTGATTCTCACCCTGAGTATATATCATCTGGTGTTAACCTTCATAGCCATTCCTCCAACTCCATGGACGACCAAAATGATTTTTTCACTGCTCAGTTTCAATCTTTTAGCAGCTCTGTGTGTTATATAATTAGTGTCCGATGCCAAGTCAATCAGGGTCCCTATCTTCTGACCTGCATTGGTGGTGACTTCTAGAAGCATCATAATGACTGGTAGCTCTTCCAGGCCGTTTGCATCCATTAATCTCATCTTCTCTCTTCCTGGGTTGTTTGGGTTTGCAGTCAAGTTTGTAAACGCTCGTCTGCACTTCTCTACCATTTCTGGGGAGAGTTCAGCCATGAATTTTTCCTGTTCTTCGGTAAGCTTGGGATTTTTCTTGTCGTCTTTTCCACCTTTGTCTTTCCCGCTCCTTCTGTATTCTCCTCTGGGGCAGAGAAAAAAGTGGTGATCTGACAAGCTCCCCTTTCCACAGTCTTTGTTTCTGCACAGGTAGTTGCCTAAACAATCATCCTCTTCTCTGTGGCATCCTAAGCACTGCTTACATGCTCCCAACTTCTTAATGGCATTCATTTTCTCAGGCAGCTTCAGTTCCTTGAACCTTTTGCAGAAGAATACTTTTTCCCTTGTCTTTCATCTCCACAGACGACACATCCTCCTTTTTTTATGGAGCGTGTGGAAGCAAACCTTTTTCCAATCTTACTCTCTTGCCTATCTGGCTTCTCAGTTACTCCAAGTTGTTCCAATTTCTCCAGAATTTCTTCTTGAGTTTTCAGGAACTTGAGAAGGTTATCAAAATGATTGTCTGGTGTGACATTGTTGTGAGGGTTCACCATAAACACCAGCCAATCTTTCTTTACGGCCTCTGGTAACTTGCATTCAATAGACTTGGTTACCAGAGGGTTCTTAATGGCACCCACATCTCCAAGTTCTGTAAGGTCAGCCAGAGCTTTTCCCACCATTTGGATTAAGTCAATAACCTTTCTTGGCTGGTTTGCTTTTACTGTGGGTGTTTTCTGAAGTTCTTCAATTATTTCCAAGGCAATAGTAGATTTATTGCCAAATCTGTTTTCAAGGACCCTGAAAATTTCTTGAGCCGTATTGTAGGTTGATAGATGTAGGTCTCTGGAAATTTTTCCATCGATGCTGTCCAGAAGTTGTATTTTTTTCACTTCCACTGAGCCAGTGGGTTCTCCTTGCCTTTGTAGATTTTCCCAGTCCTTCTTCCATCGGTGGAACTCTCTTTTGCATCCATAAAATCTGGGCATACTTGTTGGCTGTATTCTCACAATGGGCGTAGGGTGAGTGGCTGGTGTAGTAGCCATATTGGTGGCCACTGATGCAGCAGCTGCTGCCACATCTGCATCTCGTTTGTCCTTTGCAATTTTTCCTGCTATTGCAAACTCTACTCTCTTCGCTTCAAGCTTGTTCTTCATGAGCTTCAGATCCCTTACCTGGTCTGCCAGCTCAGGTCGCTCTGTGGCTGGAAGCCACATCTCCCACGATGCTAGGGTCTTAGCAGCTTCTTGGACCAGCTGTCTCATGAAGGCGATTTGTACTTCACATCCATCTTGGTTTATGGTGCTTACTGGCATTGCCATAGCCTCCTCACGTGTCTTTTCTGCTTCCCGGATTGCAGTTATCAGCTCATGTCCATAGCTTGACCATAATTTTTCTTGAATTAGGGCTCTGACTTCATCCAACCTTGTCTGACAGTCGTTCTCAGTTTTCACCAGGTCAGCCTCCTGTTGCTTGCCAAGCTCTTCTCCATCTTCAGCCTCGAGGTCTGCTAATAAGCCAGCTTTATAGTCCTCATTTGACTCAAGAGTCTTCTTGCTTCACATGTGAGTTTCTTGAACTCCTCTTGTAGTTCACCCTTCATCATGCTTTTCACTTCCCTTGTGAGAGAATTAGCGGCTTTGGTGAAAGTACTTTTAGCCATGGTTCTTTCTCTCTTCAGCTGACTCACTGATTTCCCAAATGCTTCTTCTGCCATCTTGTGTGGAACAACAACTTATAATCAAGAACGTAGTCCAGGCTTTATTTGTCTTTATTTTCCTCTGCTGTTGAAACAGCCCTTTCTCTTGACTCAGGCCTTTGATCCTTCACCGTGAATGCAATGGTTTTCAACTGTCAAGTTTCTCTCTGTTTAGCATCTGTCCAAACTTGAAAAAGACTTGTTCCACCACAAAAAGTAAGCTTGGAAACAACTAATTTCCTGTTCTCAATTTATTTGAGGTAAATCAGGTAATCAGGTACCACGGTAATCAGGTAATCAGGTACCACGGTAATCAGGTAATCAGGTACCAAGGTAATCAGGTAATCAGGTTGAAAACCAAACAGAAATAGATTTATACAATTACAAATCAAAAAGAATAAATTATTTTATCTAATAATGCTGATTTTAAATTTACAGTCCAAATAACTCATCATCCACTGTATTCCAAATACTATTTTAAATCTAATCTAAGCAGGTAATTTCATTTAACTTTATTCAACAGTAGAATGTTGTCAGTATCATACCAGTAGCCTCTTTGTGGTTTCCCCCAACCTGAACAGTTTTTTGCTGCATCCACTGATTCCTTCTGAGGTGCAGACTGAGGCCCTGTCCACACGTAGCCGGGGATCTGCCAAAACGTAGATATTTTTCTACGTTTTGGCCTGTCATCCACACGAAAATGGAGTTTTTTCACACAAAAACGGATCTTTTTAAAAACTCCGGCCAAAGTGAAGATCTGCGTTTTCTCCGTTTTGGGTGTCTGCGTGTGGACAGACAAAACTGGAGTTTTAAGGTCCGCAACGTCACTTTCCGCGACAAAAAAAATCTGACATCACGTGTGCGACCTGTGTTTACACTAGCCGACAGCATGGATGCCCCTTGAGCTGCGCTCGCTTTATCAATTGTCCAAGCGCTTTTTGCTTGTTTGTTTTTGCAAGCGGAATTACTGCTCCTTGCGGAAGACCACAGACGAAACGAGGTTAAGAACGGGGGAAGTACTGCCGCCTACAGGTCTGGCATGTCCTTAACAACGTATTTATCCGGGTACGTGTGGACAGAGTTTTTTTTTTTAAACGAGGTGGTGTGGATGCAAGTTTTTGGAGGGGCGGATATTAGTTTTTTTAAAAACCCGGCTACGTGTGGACTAGGCCTTAATTTGTTTGTGTCCTGCAGACAGGTGCTCTCACTCAGCTGATGAGCTGATCAAACAGGAACTGTTCAGACAGGAATGGTGGTGGTGTTACTCAGCCTCCAGGGGGTGCCATTATTGACTGGCTGATTGATCTGACATTGTGACTTTGAGCCTGACAGATACCTTAAGGTGGCGTGGCACCAGATCCTTCAAAGGAAAACTTTCCCTTCCCCAGGTCATCACTAAGGACGAGAACGCTTCCTTGAGGGCAGTATAGATTATACACATGTATGATGGCCTGGATGACGATGATGAGGAGCTTCAAGATGCGAGGGAACCGTTCCTGTTCACTTTCAGTTTGCAGGAAGACTACGAGGAGTTCTGTGTTGGACTTTGTGACAAGAGGAAGATGCAGGTGTTTGCAGGATTTGACACCCCATCAAATCTTTTTCCCTGCAAGAATATAGAGTGTTTGTGGCTGAGTGTTATGGTAATAATTTTTGTGTTCAGTTTCCTCAGTAAGTTGTTTTTTAGAGGATTTTTTTCTATTTTTGTGTGCTTTTTGGTTCTTTTGTTTGTATTTTTTATACCTGTGTTCTACTGTTGGCTTTTGTTTGCATTATTAAATTTAGCTTTTTTAAACATTAAGTCTGCATCCTTGGGTCCACTGTCTCACCACCCCCTGGCATGTTTTAATAAGTGTTAATGGCACAATTCAGTCTCTGCCCCCTTTATGTAGCTGACATAACTGAGTGCACAAAAAATTGTATGTGTGTCTATATCTACACTGTTTTCACACCCACTTGTAAAATTAATATTAAAAAAAATAACAAAATAATGGCAGCATGGATAAAATAATGGACTTACAGTTAAAAAGAAGACTTTTGACACATGCATGAATCTTTTTCATAGCTATTTCTGCTTTACTATAGTTAGACGCCCAATATTAATTGTCAGTTTCACTTCACTGTTTCTGTTCAGCTGGACTAGGTAATCACTTTTTAGTTCAGTGGGAGCTGAACCTCAGTAAAAGGCTGTGAGGACTCATGGAAATGTAAATGTATTACCTGTGAGGACTCATGGAAATGTAAATGTATTACCTGTGAGGACTCATGGAAATGTAAATGTATTACCTGTGAGGACTCATGGAAATGTAAATGTATTACCTGTGAGGACTCATGGAAATGTAAATGTATTACCATCGTTTTAGTACAGTTTTATTAACAAGAAGGTATATAGAATATTATATAGCCTTAGTATTTGGTGGTATTTACATAAACACATTTTGGCACCAGACCTGATCATGATATAAACAATAATGAATGATGCCCCATACAAAAGCTTTTTAAAAAAAATTTAACTTAGGTGTAACATACCAGAGTTAAAACTGTCCTTATTGCCAATAGCAGTAAAGGTCAGTTTACAGCGCGAGGAACTTGTCTTGGTGTCAGATGCAATAATAAATAATGGTACCAAAATAGTTAAAAGACAATATAAATACCATCCAAAAGAGTAGAATAAAGAATAAGATTATCAGAACAGATTAGAATCAAAAAATGGCACCTATTTCATTTAACTTAATCATCTGTGCTTTCTATATATTTTATTGAAATCCACCGAACAGGTTATTTGATTATCATTGTTATGCTGACATCATAGACATGAATTCATAGACTGCTGGAAAGCATCACCGCCATATATGATGGGTCTCCTCGTACTCCAAAGTCAATGCAGAATGAGCAACTGATAGAATTTTACATTTTAATTTATTTAGTTTAATTATATTTATATTTTAATTATCATGCCATGCCATATCTGATTTTGTGAAAAACATTGATAAAATGTGTTTTTAGTTGTGTAAGCACGTTCCTCTGTAGAAACGAATGCATTGGAGGCGAAGGAGACCTATCTAAAATGGCGGCCGGCCTCTACATGGTTTTTTTTCAACATGGCGCCCGCGCGGTGGACGGTTTGACTCCGCCCACGTTATGCCCCGCCCCGACCTGCGTACTGGACAGGAGTGCAAAGTGCACTAGTGACCACCAAGTGTCAGTGTTGTTCCGCTTTTGAGAGCTCAAACAAACCTGGTGCACGAAAAGGAAAGGAGGTCCCACTGAAGTGTGCGTGAGTTGAGAAATGCACATGCGTGATTTGTTTTTGTGTACGCACCGACTGTAGACACTATTAGATCCACTTCTCTAAACAACAAAGCGCTTTTATGGTAGTGTAGAGTAATGCTACAGTAAACCGCATGTTTTCCACAGTGCTGAGTAACGTGAATAGCAGCAGGATGGTGGCGGGCAGGAACAGTTAGGTAAGCTGGGTGTCGACAGGTAACCAGAGAGAACGGGACTACACCTTTTCGCAAATGTTCGCTGCTCCTCTCGGTTGAAGAGTTTTGGGCCCGTTTTCCTCCCGTGTTTGGCCTCAAACTCCAGCGTTTATCTCGGCAGAAGAAGAAAAAATGTCGGAGGACAAGTCAAACATCTCCAACGAACTCTTCGGTGAGTGAAAAGTTTTAACTGTTGAGTTAAAGGACACTGTGGTTGCTTTCAAAATAAAGTTTTTGATTCAACTTGATGATTTTTAAGGTTAAATATATAAACTAGATTTTCAGCACGTAAAACAAATAAGCTTTAAAGGGTGAATAATCAAATAAACTGACTAAAACTTGATATAAAACTACTTAGTGTCTATTAAAAATACAGTTAGGACGCTGAACATTACATTAGGAGAGAGGTATTTCACCAACCAAGAGGAGCAGTTCAAGATTTTTTGCGTATTTTCTGCATTGTTGTTGCTTCATTTTTGTGAAAGGTTATTTTCATGCCCTGAGGCTTTTGCTGACTACCTTAACGTTTCTCCCCCAGCAACTTCCTTATCTGAAGGAGGGGGAGTTGGGGCTTTGGAAGAGGGGTGTGTTCTGTGAAATTCCTTTGGATTGTGAGATATTATCAGCATAGACTGCCTGGATGACTGAGTTTCAAAAGGAAAAGTCAATGACTGCAATTTCCCGCAGAAACTAACCTAAAGTGTCAAACATTGCTTGCCTTAACCTTTAGAGGCTCATAACTCTGGACTAAAGTTGTTGCATCTATTTTAACCCATTTTTGGTTTGATTGACCACTCATTTTCACCAGAGGTGTAGTTTGTTTTGACTCCTCTGAAAGATTAGGATCAAAGTTTCAAAACTACATTCAGGTGATCATATAATACAGTACAAGCCTCTATTTCCTTCATAAGGCCGTCATTAGCAATGAAACTAAACCCATAATGCATGTTGACACAGACTACCAACCCCATTATTTCTACTGTCTGCTGCCTGATATCACACTGGATATCTCAGGACTGAGTGATAAATAGACCGTTTTGTTGCCAGCCCTGCTTTTGGTTGTGATAAGTGACTTAGCACTCATCAGTAATTTAATACTGAACGATATAGCCCCTTGCATTGGCACTTTTTGTACTCAGATGCTGAGCTAATAAGAAGTGGGGATAGAAGGAAAAGTGTGTGCTCAACTCGAGAAAAGGCAGAGATGGGCAATATTTTCTCACGTTTTTAGTTGTTAGTTTTCATAAATCTTTGGCAGGGAATGTTAAAACCAAGTTGTTCTGATTTAAAATCATACTCTTTTTTTATGCACACCCTTTATGCATAGAGATTTGTCAATCACAAAATGGCTTGCCTTAAATCTTATGTTGCTATAAACTCTTTTTCATTAAAAGTTTCGTTCACTGAGATACAAGTAGTACTTGTTCTTTTAGAAATACGAGTGGCCACTCACATTGATCACTCTTAAGTTTCTCACTCTTGCAGAACGGCAGGGCTGGGCAATAAATCGAAAATGTATTGTTATTGAAATTTCTGACTCTTTTCCCATTATCAAATAAATTTGAGAATAAAAAAATAGCAAGGTGTGTGTAGGTTGGCAACATTCATGTCCCTTTAAGAAGCTGTACCACCTTGGGTCACGTAAAAATGTGACTCAGTGTAATACATGCGACAGCCCCACCTAGTGGTCAACATTTGTTTCTGCGCATACCTGTAGTTATCGTCCATTTATCGTTATTGAGGTGAAATCCTCAATATATTGTGATATTGTTTTTAGGCCGTATCACCCAGCCTTACTGAACGGTCTTGGTTTTAATGGTCTTTGATCCCAATTTCATACTTCATGTGTAGAAATTAAATAGACAGGTCAGAAAAAGCCAATATTTTTTACATCACAGAGATAATTGGCTTTCATGGACTCACCCACCTTGACTTGTGACTGCTATGTTGATTGTGTGGCTAGTAGATGCTAACTGTTAGCCACAACATGGCTGAACACCTTCAGGCTTGCGATGTGGAGATTACACATCCACATTATTTTCTGTCTAAGTGGTAAATGGCTTGTATTTGTAACAGCACCTTCTAGGCTTCTACAACCCCAAGGCACTTTACAGCACAACCAGTCATTCACCTATGCACAAACACATTCACATGCTGATGATGATGTAGCCACAGTTTCTCTGTGAAGCAAGGCTGCACCGGTCCCTCCGACCACCACCAGCTTTCAAGGCAGTTTGAGTATCTTGGCCAAGGACAAAACGACTGCAACAGATGGGGCTTGAACCCTTTTACACTTAAGGCTGGAAATATACAGTGGGGCTAAAAAGTATTTAGTCAGCCACCGATTGTGCAAGTTCTCCCACTTAAAATGATGACAGAGGTCAGTAATTTTCATCATAGGTACACTTCAACTGTGAGAGACAGAATGTGAAACAAAAAATCCATGAATTCACATGGTAGGATTTTTAAAGATTTTATTTGTAAATCGGGGTGGAAAATAAGTATTTGGTCACTTCAAACAAGGAAAATCTTTGGCTCTCACAGACCTGTAACGTCTTATTTAAGAAGCTTTTCTGTCCTCCACTCGTTACCTGTATTAATGACACCTGTTTGAACTCATTATCTGTATAAAAGACACCTGTCCACAGCCTCAAACAGTCAGAATCCAAACTCCACTATGGCCAAGACCAAAGAGCTTTCGAAGGACACCAGGAAAAGAATTGTAGACCTGCACCAGACTGGGAAGAGTGAATCTACAATAGGCAAGCAGCTTGGTGTGAAAAAATCAACTGTGGGAGCAATTATCAGAAAATGGAAGACATACAAGACCACTGATAATCTCCCTCAGTCTGGGGCTCCATGCAAGATCTCATCCCGTGGGGTCAAAATGATCATGAGAACGGTGAGCAAGAATCCCAGAACCACACGGGGGGACCTGGTGAATGACCTGCAGAGAGCTGGGACCACAGTAACAAAGGTCACCATCAGTAACACACTACAACGGCAGGGAATCAAATCCTGCGGTGCCAGACGTGTTCCGCTGCTGAAGCCAGTGCATGTCCAGTCACGTCTGAAGTTTGCCAGAGAGCACATGGATGATACAGCAGAGGATTGGGAGAATGTCATGTGGTCAGATGAAACCAAAGTAGAACTTTTTGGTATAAACTCAACTCGTCATGTTTGGAGGAAGAAGAATACTGAGTTGCATCCCAAGAACACCATACCTACTGTGAAGCATGGGGGTGGGAACATCATGCTTTGGGGCTGTTTTTCTGCTAAGGGGACAGGACGACTGATCCGTGTTAAGGACAGAATGAATGGGGCCATGTATCGTGAGATTCTGAGCCAAAACCTCCTTCCATCAGTGAGAGCTTTGAAGATGAAACGTGGCTGGGTCTTCCAACACGACAATGATCCCAAACACACCGCCCGGGCAACAAAGGAGTGGCTCCGTAAGAAGCATTTGAAAGTCCTGGAGTGGCCTAGCCAGTCTCCAGACCTCAACCCCATAGAAAATCTGTGGAGGCAGTTGAAAGTCCGTGTTGCTCGGCGACAGCCCCGAAACATCACTGCTCTCGAGAAGATCTGCATGGAGGAATGGGCCAAAATACCAGCTACTGTGTGTGCAAACCTGGTAAAGACCTATAGTAATCGTTTGACCTCTGTTATTGCCAACAAAGGTTATGTTACAAAGTATTGAGTTGAATTTTTGTTATTGACCAAATACTTATTTTCCACCCTGATTTACAAATAAATTCTTTAAAAATCCTGCCATGTGAATTCATGGATTTTTTTCTCATTCTGTCTCTCACAGTTGAAGTGTACCTGTGAAGAAAATTACTGACCTCTGTCATCATTTAAAGTGGGAGAATTTGCACAATCGGTGGCTGACTAAATACTTTTTTGCCCCACTGTACTTGCTGTTTGCTGACGAGTACGCGTGTTTAGAATGTCAGCCACGCGTAACTTGCATAAACTGGAAGCATTGTTCATGCGCGTCCCCCGAAATTGACGTAACACATGTGAACGGTGCAATGTACGAGTAACCAGTAGGCGGAGTTGACAAAACGGGCAAGACACACTCTCCATGGTCACTCCATCTTTGGTTTACAAGTCTTTCATTCCATCTACAATACATCTGCTTTCCTTTTTATGCAGTGATCTCAAAATCCTGTTACTGATCTCTTGTGTTGACACTAGGGCTGCTCGATTAAGGCAAAAATAATAATCACGATTTTGGTGACTGAATTTGAGATCACGATTGTTTAGGACGATTTTTCTATTTATGTTGATTTTATTTGTTTTTATTCAGTCATAAAATTGCTCAGGGCACAATCAGGACAAAAATAAATAAGAAACAAGTTGATCACTAAAGTAACTCCTGATTCCCAGTATAAAAAGACCAATATACTTATAGCTCATAGTCTATGACCCAAGGGCTGTAGACCTTGGTTTAACTCATTTAAGTCTAACCAGTACAGACCCAAATACCAATATCTTGCAAATACTGACAGCAAGAATTATACAGTGGCATTTATAACAAATACATGCAAATAAATTGATGTTCACAAAATGTTGCATAGCATTTATTGAAGTCGTGTCAAGGTGCTGTAGGAGAGTGCACTAGCACCGTGTCCTCAGAGAGATTAGATATTATTTATCAGCGTGAGGAACTTATTTCTATCTATTTCTACCTTATTTATAAACTATTTATTTACAAGTCCATCAGTTAATGTAATAATTGTCCCAACCACAGCTGCACCCCCCAACCCCAACCCGGTCTCACAGCAATCAGTGGCAAGCTGCACGTGTGTTTAGCGCGCCGCACACGCACATTTAGCCGTTTTTATCGGCTCAGGAGTCCGCAGGTGCGGTGTGTGTGTCACTCACTCTGGTTACTCCAACAAGGAGACGGCTCCGAGAGCTGTCTTTAGCGACCGACACATCACTACATCATTCCCTTTCCTAATGTCCTGAAGAACGGTCCGGAGCGCAGGCGGAGTGTTTAGCTAACCTGCAGGAAACGTCGACGACAATTATCCAGAAAGTAGCTAAGGGTTACCAGACATGTTTCTGAGATGTTCGCTAGGTACTTTTAAGATTTAAAAAGTCAAGAAGGGGGTCTGAAAAGCTGTTAGAAATAGCGTCAAAGTCGCTAAGTTGGCAACACTGGGAGGAGCGCTTCATTTGCAACTCAGGGCAGCGCAAGTGGGAGGAGCAAATAATCGGCTTGTTTTGTTTTTATTATCGTTCAAAACTCAGATCGTAATCGTGATTAAAATTCGATTAATTGAGCAGCCCTAGTTGACGCCATGTTTGTTTTGGTTGTAACCCTCACGTGAATGCTCACATCCAACATATGGGGTGTTGTGAACATCATGAGGACAGATCATGTCAGTTAATTCTAAATGATATCATCACTGCAATAGTCAACAATAATAACGCTATTGTAATTTTTCCTAAATATTGTGCAGCCTTAAGCATGAGTCATGCTTCTGCGTCAGTGCGTCCTTGCGGGGGCTCTCCAGCAGGCCCGCAAGGACGGATGGAGTCGAGCTCTCTTTTCTAAACATCCGTCCGCCGAGACGGAGAACGCAAGTTTGTGATTGGGCACCGCTGTCGTCTACACCACTGCCATTGCGCCCTCAAAAACATAAAGAGAGCCGAGGATAACTAGCGGCAGACACGGAGAAGCTTGAAGAATACCTCGCGAAAAAACTCTAAAAATATGAACGTTTAATTCCCCCGTGACTGGAGGAGTGAAAAGATATGCAGCAAGCGTTTTATTTGAGAACGAAAATGACAGGAAATGTGGGTTAGAGGTGGTGAGTGCATGAAGAGGTGGAGGAGGATGAGAGACAAATTGGTCTGTGTTAAAAAGTCTCTTATATACACAAAAAACACAATATAAACACACTATCTTGGACCGGATAAATGACAGGATACCACAGAACAGCGCTACGCCCTCTGTTGTCCTGGCGGGGAACTGCTTTGCAACACTCCCCAGGAGACGGAAAAGTATGAGGGCAACATGTCTCCGTCTGTGCGTGCGTGCCTCTCCCTTTTGGAGCTGACGGAGAAGCATGACTCAGGCTTCAGAAGGATTGTTGCACTGCCTTATAAGTAGCTTTGGGGTGCACATTGCTTGTGCTTTGCTAGATATATTGCAAAAAACATTTCTGCATTCATCAGAAATATATAAATTTCACAACACATAATTATCTCTCTAATTATGTGTTGTGCCCGGGGAGGTGTTTCGGGCATGTCCTGCCGGCAGAAGGCCCCCGGGTCGACCCAGGACACGTTGGAGAGGTTACATCTCCAATCTAGTCCGGGAACGCCTTGGGGTCCTGCCGGAGGAGCTGGTGGACAAGGCCGGGGAGAGGACGGCCTGGAGCTCCCTAGTTGGGATGCTGCCCCCGCGACCCGGACCGGATAAGCGGAGGAAGACGAGAGACGAGAGACAACACATAATTAATTTAGCTGCTTTTGGTGCACCTTAATATGTTGAATTCAAAACACAGCAATAACTCCCCTAGTGGCTGGTTCCAGTATAGCATTTAAGTGAAAGAAGTACAACATTCTCATAAGCACAAAGCGAAATGTTTTCCCTCGACGATAATTAATTCTATGAAGATTATTAATGTTTTAAAAGTAAGCTTTATTTTGAAATAAAATAATTTTATAATTAAATAAGCTTAAAAATACATCTTTCCCTGATTTTATATATATATATAATCTGACCAGTGTCAGGTTTTAAATCTTTGATACATTTAGGATTAAAGAGTATGCAATATTATTTTTCTTTTAAGTCGCTTTACGACTAGACTTTAGAATGTGAGTACAAACTTTGTTGGGCTTTAACTCGTCGTAGGTTCTGAGCTAATTAGAACCTTCTCGTATGTGAGAGCTGGATGGGTAGAGGAGCCCATGTGGTTCTGATCAGCCTCTACGCTGCTCTGTGCTGTAATGTTTTGGTTCGTCTCATGACCTCATCATACGTCTGGGTTCGTAGAGGAGGGGAACGGTATGATGTCATGAAGGCGGTCCTGAGTTCCCCTGCACATTGCTCGCATTAGTCCCTCTTTTCAGCCATACATGTCATATCCCCCCCAAACGTACCCACATTCCCCCCTCTGTTTACTTTTGTTCCCTCCAGCTTTCTACTCATCCTTTTTTTCTGTCAAGTGGTTTTAATGACTTCTTCACCTTCTCCCTGCCTCTTATCCATCTTTCCCTTGGACCCCCCCTCCCACCACCACCCAACTTAAGAAAGAAAAACTTTTCCACACCTCCTCCTGCTCAGGTAGCACTGTATTTGTTAAAGTTTGAAAGGGCAATGAAAATACACAATGAACAATCAGCAAATTTGCAATCACTTAAATTTAAACGAGCTCCTTGGTTTGCTGGAGGCATGTGGGCCAGTTCTGTTTGCGTAATAAATACTGATCAGCACTTAAACTGAGCCTAAAGCGAGGACTCCTCCCATCTGAAACCCCTTTACCCATTGTGTAATTACTTGTAATACGACCCCCCCCCCCCACCCCCCACCCCCTCTAATTCTTCTTTCTCCACCCTGTGTTGTAGAGAGTGTGCGAGAGGCGGTGGGTCGGAGGGTAAAACTCACCCTGAGGCGCAAAGTCCAGCTGGAGTTCAAAGGTGGCAAGGTGGAGAACAGAGTTTTGGTAAGTGAGCAGAGATCAGATTTCTTTTGCAGATACGGCATCGTGATGACGCTTTTATCCACCTTTTCCTGAAAATCTTGTTTTCATCCTCTTGAGTCCCCATATTAACATTGGTTGCCTGTTAAAATGCTGCTGTTCTTAAACAAAAACCGTCTGATGCGTGGTCTTGGTTCGGACATGTTACTACAGGAATGGGATTTAGAGTTGTGTACTCTCCATCCTGCAGCACAAACCAGGAGGAATTTACCAGGTTGTGAAGTTGAACTGCACTTCCTGCCTACCACTTTTATTTAACTGCCTGTGATGAATTATTAACAGCTCTGAGAGCTCCCTGAGGTCTTTAGATTTCAGTGCATTTTAAGGCCCACGCTCTATTAGTACCACTATTTCCAAGTGATATTTATGTTTAATCAGTTTTAATTGTTTCGGGTACGTACTTCTCAGCTCAGTGGCCTAGTGGTAGAGTGTCCGCCCTGACACTGGGAGATCAGGGTTCAATTCCTGGTTGGGTCATACCAAAGACTTTGTAAAAATGGGAGCCAATGCCTCCCTGCTTGACACTCAGCATTACGGGGTTGGATTGGGGGGTTAAACCACCAAATGGTTCCCGAGTGCGGCTGTGTCTGCTGCTCACCGCTCCCCCAGGGGATGGTCAAATGCGGAGAATAAATTTCGCACACATCAGTGTGTGTGACAACTAATAGGACTTTAACTTTAACTACTTCAGCCTTGTTTATTGGCAGAGGCTTGTAGACAAATATGAGAGAAACACTTTTTTTATCATTTTGTTTTGCACAATCTCTACAATATTAATAACTATGTTATGTTAGAGCATCGTTGAGAGGCATGAAAGAAAATGTTTTAAGCTAGCTTGTTTTGCAGATTTGCCATTGTAGCGGTAATGGTCAAAGCAAAACATGTTAAGCAAAGTTCTTTGCACAAAATCACTCTCCCATAGTTCTGTTCTTGACAGTTTCGGTGCCTTTCAGAATAAACCGTTTCTGGACTCTGGCCCTTCAAATGAAATAAGTTCTTGCTGGCAGTGCCCATCCATTTTTCAGGTTGGAGCTCAGAAAGGGGCTCAGAGTTGAGCTGCTGCTCCTCCACCTCTAGAGTGGATAGCTTCTTTAATATCAACACGTTTTATGCAAAATTTCCTTTATCGTGATGTTACTTTTGACGACAACTTGAAATGGCTTATGGACGTATGTATGGCAACAGAAAAGAATGCATAAATTGAGATTAGCATAATATGTTCCCTATAAGGCATATGACATAATGGCAACCACATTTCAACATTGAGACAACTGTCAGTGCGTTTACATGCAGCCAGTAAGCCTTTTAAAACCCGAATATTCACAATAACCTGGTTCCGCAGGTCCATGTAAACACCGCCAGAAACCCGGATATGCTCATAACCGGGTTTTTAAAAACCCGGTTACTACACCTGGGGTAACCCTTTTCTAACCCGAATGTTTGGTCGTGTAAACGCATATCGGGATATCCCCATCAAAGCGTGTGTTCTGCGCATGCTCTGTTCGCAAGGAATCTTGGTCTTTTGAGTAGCGAGACGTCTTGTATGCGCCAGAACACCGGAAGTAAACAACAAGTTGGGGGCAACATGGCGAGTCGCGGCACAGCACCACACTTTTGGAGTGACGAGGAAACTAAAGCGCAAACAAACGCGGTCGCCATCTCTTCCGAACTGGGTAACATGTTGTTGTTTTCATGGATACCGGAACAAGAAGAACCGGAAATGACGCATATTGCGTCTGGACGTAGTCCACACGTCCTGACGCTACCCCAACGTCCGCATTTAAATCGGGTTATGCAAGTTAGGGGTATCTCTTTCTATTTATGCTTGTAAACGGGTTATTCTGATCAACTCAGAAACCCGAATACCGACCTTGACCCGATCATAACCCGGATATTGGCTGCATGTAAACGTAGTCTGTGACAATTGAGATTGGCCCTGCAACAAATGCAAGGTAGCTTTATCTAAATAACATATTTCATACGCAGAAGCAATTCAGTGTACTCTCCAGGTGCAAGATCTGCAAGATCATAAACATTAAACTCGACATGACTAAATTAAACAGCGGATTATAAAATCAAATTGAAACGTACACAAATTAAATTAGATGTAAGAATAAAAAGGCAAAGTTAAAAACTGAGCAGTTACAGTGCAGCTTGAGAAACAATCATTCAAAGGCGGACGAATGCATGAAAGTTTTCAATTTTGATTTAAAAGTGACTCGAGTGACTTTAGTTGCAAATGTTCTGAGAAATTTAGAAAAATCTAAAATTCCATTAGCCAACAGATAGAGCCCAGTGAAGCACTGGTTTTTCCAAGTGTTGTTTTGAGAAGAGCAGATTTTGGGAATTAGCTTCATAACAATGGGATGCAATATTCCCACCTTGAAGGCGAGTGTGTGAAAACAGCTTGTTACTTCTGATTGTGAGTGTTGGGTTCTACAGTAAAACTGCAGGTGCTTGTTACATTTTTTGAATGACTGTGGCTGCAGCAGTAGCTCGGTCTAAAAAACCCTGCTGTGGTGAGTCGTCGGGTGAGTGCTTCTCCTGTTTATCTCAGCTGCAAATGCAGTCTTGTGAAAAAATGAATGGAAAAACGGGCGCAGGAACTGCTTTGTAAAAATTAAGTGTTGATTTCTTTGGTCTGGTGGAAATATTGCCATGCTGAAACGGGAAAGGACCTTCCCAAATCTGTTAGCTCTGTGATTAAAATGCAATCAGAACTTCCTTTGGTTTGATTAAAGGAGCTGTGCCCAGAGTATCCGTAAAAGCTTCAGAAGGGAGCATCTTGTCCATGTGCTCAAAGTAAGGCTCTAGAGCTTTGAAGCATAAAGGAAGCCCCCAATGATTTCCTTCCATGAATATGAGCCATTACATATGCTTTCTTTAACTGTGTATATTTAAGTTGTTCTTAAGTTCTTCTTAAAGACCCCTCACCAATGACCTCATATGCCTCTAATTAACTAATATCCAAAATAATTTGCACAAGCACCAATCAGGATGACGCTGATTGGTGCAACACTAGACCAATCCTATGCTGAATTGAAAACAACAAGCATAATTACATAATCAAATATGGTACAATTCCATTATTAAAGAGATCTGTAGCAAACAAAGCTTCGCCACATGCATCGTAAACCTCATTTTATGAGTCCATCTTTAGGACAGAGAAGAAGTTTGTTTTTGTTTTTAAATTGGTTAAAATATGCACTGATTAAGCAGCCATCAAGGGGATTTGGTTGCTTATTGTTACTGTTGCGTTGCCTTAAATTAGCACAGGAGTTGAGACAGCAGGGTGTCTGATTTCATGTACCTGCAGGTATGTTGACTCATCTCCAAACATGACAAGTATTCATTAGAAAATGAAGCTTCTGGATATGAACTCTTTCAACGGGCACAATTTGTTGAATTTATTTAGATTTTTACTATTTTTATTGCCTAATAAAATGCAATTAGAAATACTTTTAAGCTTTGATTTGTTTCTAAGCTTTTTTTTTTCATCCACATACCAGAGCTGTGAAATGCCTGTCATGACTGGAATAAAGCAGCCCACTCACAGCCACAGGGTGTTTGGACATGCACAGATAAGCAGACATGCTCATGCACGCACGCACACACACACGCACGCACGCACACACACACACACACACACACATATTCATGTACTACTTTCCACAGCTGGAGATCGCCAGATTAAAATCTCATCCAGTAATTTCTTTTAATTAAGCTAAACCCAATGGTGCATGAAGTCTTATAGGATAAATTTAGGTAATTTCTATAGAAATTAACTAAGTATTTAGTAAAGAAATAAGCACATTTTACAGTTAGTCAGCCTGGTTTCCTTCCTAGGGTCTGTGACCCACCAAGGGGCCTCCCAAAAATTGCCACTGGTCCCCAAACATTGTTTTGAGCTGATGTTGTCAGGTTATCAATAAAATATTTGTAAACATTACATTTTTAAAATCCCAATAACAGACCTAAGGGTACAACCAAAACCGTGTACAAATATTATACAGCCGTACACTGCAAAAAATGGTATCCCACTGGCAGATATGTTTACTCAAAACAAGAAAATTTGGATCATATTTAAGATCATTAACCTTATTTTAAATAATGCTGTTTTCTAGATAGGGGTCACCAACCTGATGCCCGCTGGCACCATGGTGCACCCAAGATCTGTATAAGGGGCATCTATTTATATCTAATAGTTTACAATAAACATAAAAAATTCTGCTGCCATAATTTTATTCACAAATTCACGAATAGCTTTAAAAACTACAATATAAAAAACAGTGTTTATTATAAATGAAGTTTAGCTTAACTTTGGTCTATTACAGTTATAAGGTCAGTATTATATCAACCTACCACTTGCCTCCGTATGGCTCAGTACCCATGAAGTAGCTCTAAGCTTCTAAAAGTCTGGTGACCCCAGTTCAGTCGACATCACAGATCGCCCATGTGCTCAATCACGTCCGCATTCCTAAGGCCGTGTGGAACGAACGTGGCCTGGCTGGGGCAGTCAGAGCGGAGTGGAGTATGTACTTGTGTGTAAAATGGCATCACTGATTCTGGATTATATATATATATATATAAACTAAAAATAAGATAATGTGTATAAAACAATTGGCTTTTTTACTTCCTTAGAACTCCTCCTTGAACCGTCACCTTATCGTGGTGGAGTTTGAGTGCCCTAATGATCCTAGGAGATATGACAAATTGGTCTTAGGTGAAGGGTGAGACAAAGAATGGTTCAGAGAATCTTTCATGGATGAACTCTCAAGGAGTCAGAGTACCCGGCCCAGAGGGTTACCAGGGTCCCACCCTGGAGCCGGGCCTGGGGTTGGGGCCCGTGAGTGAGCGCCTGGTGGCCGGGCTTTCGCCCATGGGGCCTGGCCGGGCCCAGCCCAAACCGGATACATGGGCTCATCCAACTGTGGACCCACCACCCGCAGGAGGAACATGAAGGGTCCAGTGCAGTGTGGTTTGGGTGGCAGACTGAGGTGGGAGCCTTGGCATTCCGATCCTCAGACAAGGAAACTGGTTTTTGGGACATGGAACGTCACCTCGCTGGCGGGGAAGGAGCAGGAGCTTGTGGCAGAGGTTGAGCGGTACCAGCTAGAAATAGTCGGACTCACCTCGACACATCGCATTGGCTCTGGAACCCAAGTCCTTGAGAGGGGTTGGACACTCTCCTTTGCTGGAGTTGCTCCGGGTGAGAGGCGGAGGGCTGGGGTTGGCTTTTTGTTAGCCCCAAGACTCTTTGCCTGTGTGTTGAGGTTTACCCCGGGGGACAAGAGGGTAGCTTCCCTGCACCTTCGGGTCGGGGAACGGGTCCTGACTGTTGTTTGTGCTTATGGGCCAAATATCAGTTCAGAGTACCCACCCTTTTTGGAGTCCCTGGGACGAGTGCTAGATAGTGCTCCATCAGGGGGCTCCATTGTCCTGCTGGGGGACTTCAGTGCTCATGTGGGCAATGACAGCTTGACCTGGAGGGGTGTGATTGGGAGGAACGGCCTGCCTGATCTGAACTCGAGTGGTGTTTCGTTATTGGACTTCAGTGCAAGCCGCAGTTTGGCCATAACAAACACCATGTTCGAACATAAGGATGCACATCGGTACACTTGGTACCAGGGCAGCCTAGGTCGCAGGTCGATGATAGACTTTGTAGTAGGGCTGTAGCAAAGCCTCAATGATGTCGACGGCTCGATTCTAAAAGTTTGTCGATGTCAGGTCCGGTAGTCAACGCACCACGCCCTCTTGTTGCATCCCCAGGAGTTTGTAAACAGAGGAGGAACCTGCCTGTTTTTCCTCTGGTTTTCTGCCTTCACAAACATCTCCACCAAATACCGAAGACCCAAAACAATGTCCATCCGCTACTAGATTCCTTTCCTGTTTTGCCCGCCTTAGTCTCTCAGCAACGGACAACAACTTCCGGTGTCAGATGCGCTGCTTTGTCTCTATCGCAGATGTAGAAAATCACCGGTAGAGTTTCTCCCTTCATAAAGGAGTTTCTTTCAGTCATTAGGAGAGCTGTTTTGGTGGTAGCAATCTCCCCTCCATGCTGGTCTGTTTGCTGCTGGATATTTTTGGTTTATTTAAACTTGGTAACTTGAACTTAACGCTGGTAAAGCTACTGTTAGTATTTTCGCTAACAGCTTCTTGCGTTTGGATAAGCTGTTATGTTTTGGTTTAGAGTTCATCTTTTTTTGTAGTGTAGATCTCCCTTTTATTACATTTAGAGTGTTGTGGGTTTTTTGTTTAGTTTAAAATATCACCTTGAGTTTGGTTTAACTGCCCAGTTTAGAGTTTGTACCTTTGGAGATCCTTATTTTGGTTCAGAACCATGTAATCTTTGCCTAGTGGGACATCCCTACTTATTTGTACGTTTGTTTTATTCCCCACAGGCAGAATTAGTTTTATCATTCCCAACCTGTGGATGGAAAGGTTTATGTTTTTTTGTTGTTGTAAATAAACCTGATCATCATTTTAACTTTTAAATCCCGTGTTATTGTCCCTTACATTTTGCACACGAGCCAAACTCCCCAGGAAGGGTCGTAACACCACTCGCGTCACGAACATAAGTGATCAAAACAAAGCAGCATAGAGACACTCTGTCTCCAACCACCTCTCAGGCAGCAGCCTGCTCTCCCAAGTTCTACATGTCACCAGAGCATAACCAACCGCAACACAAAAAAAGCAGTGTTATACAAAACTTAGAAGGTCTGTAGTGTTTATTCTCTTACAGTAACAATTTATCAATGTTTTTGAGGAATTTCATAGATTTTTTGGTTTTTATTAACTGTGCAATAGAAAAATAAACACTAGATTAATTGTCTATTAGAGTAGTCGACTATTCGATAAAATGATCGTCAGAATAATCGTTTTAAAAATAATCGTTTACCCCCAGCCCTACTTTGTAGTCGTATCATCTGACCTGCGGCCATATGTTTTGGACACCCGAGTGAAGAGAGGAGCGGAGCTGTCAACTGATCACTACCTGGTGGTGAGTTGGATCAGATGGCAGGGGAAGATGCCGCATAGACCTGGCAGACCCAAATGCATAGTGAGGGTCTGCTGGGAACGCCTGGCAGAAGAACCTGTCAAGACGGTCTTCAACTCCCACCTCCGGCAGAGCTTTAACTGCATCCCGAGAGCAGTGGGGGACATTGACTCAGAGTGGGCCTTGTTCCACTCTGCAATTGTTGAGGGGGCTGTTGCTAGCTGTGGTCACAAGGTGGCCGGAGCCAGTCGTGGTGGCAACCCCCGTACCCGCTGGTGGACACCAGAGGTTCGGGGAGCCGTCAGGCTGAAGAAGGAGGCCTACAGGGCATGGCTGGTCTGTGGGTTTCTGGAGGTAGCAGACAGGTACTGGATAGCCAAGCGGGGTGCAGCAGTGGCAGTTGCCGAGGCAAAATCTTGGGCGTGGGAGGAGTTTGGTGAGGCCATGGAGAAAGACTATCGATCGGCTCCAAAGAGGTTCTGGCAAACTGTTTGGCGCCTCAGGAGAGGGAGGCAGCAGCTCGTTCACACTGTTTACAGTGGGGATGGGGAGCTGCTGTCGTCAACTGGGGCTATAGTCTAAAGGTGGAAGGAATACTTTGAGGAGCTCCTCAATCACACCTACGCGCATTACGGGGAGGAACCAGAGCCGGGTGACCTGTGGATGGACTGTCCAATCTCAGGGGCAGAAGTTGTTTAGGTAGTCAAACAACTACACAGCGGCGGAGCACCGGGGGCGGATGAGATTCGTCCTGGGTATCTCAAAGCTCTGGATGTTGTAGGGCTGTCGTGGTTGACACGTCTCTGCAACATTGTGTGGTCATCGGGGGCAGTTCCTGTGGAGTGGCAGACCAGGGTGGTGGTCCCCATCTTTAAGAAGGATGACCTGAGGGTGTGTTCCAACTATACGGGGATCACACTCCTCAGCCTCCCTGGAATGGTCTACTCCAAAGTACTGGAAAGGAGGGTCCAATCGATATTCGAGTCTCAGATTGAGGAGGAGCAATGTGGTTTTCGTCCTGGCCGTGGAACTGTGGACCAGATCTATACCCTTGCAGGGGCACCCTGTGGGGGACGCTCCGGGAGTATGGGGTGGGTGGCTTTCTGTTAAGGGCCATTCAGTCCCTTTACCAGAGGAGCGTGAGTTTGGTCCGCATAGCTGGTAGTAAGTTGGACCTGTTCCCGGTGAGGGTTGGACTCCGCCAGGGCTGCCCTTTGTCGCCGGTTCTGTTCATTACCTTTATGGACAGAATTTCTAGGTGCAGCTGTGGTGTGGATTGTGTCGAGTTTGGTGGCAGGAGAATCTCGTCTCTGCTTTTTGCGGATGATGTGGTTCTCCTAGCTTCATCTAGCTCTGACCTTCAGCTCTTGCTGGGTAGGTTCATGGCTGAGTGTGAAGCAGCTGGGATGAGGATCAGCACCTCCAAATCTGAGACCATGGTTCTCGACCGGAAAAGGGTGGCTTGCCAGCTCCGGGTTGGGAGAGAGGTCCTACCTCAAGTGGAGGAGTTTAATTATCTTGGGGTCTTGTTCACAAGTGAGGGTTGGAGGGATCGGGAGATCGACAGGCGGATTGGTTTGGCGTCTGCAGTGATGCGGACGCTGAGCCGATTTGTCGTGGTGAAGAGGGAGCTGAGCCAGAAAGCCAGGCTCTCAATTTACCCGTCGTTCTACGTCCCAATTCTCACCTATGGTCACTAGCTTTGGATAATGACCGAAAGAACAAGATCGCAGATACAAGCGGCTGAAATGAGTTTCCTCCGTAGGGTGGCCGGGCTCAGCCTTAGAGATAGGGTGAGGAGCTCGGACATTCGGGAGGGACTCGGAGTAGAACCGCTGCTCCTCCGGATTGAAAGGAGTCAGTTGAGGTGGTTTGGGCATCTGGTCAGGATGCCTCCTGGACGCCTCCCTGGGGAGGTGTTTCGGGCATGTCCTGCCGGCAGGAGACCCCCGGGTCGACCCAGGACACGTTGGAAAGGTTACATCTCCAATCTGGTCCGGGTATGCCTTGGGGTCCTGCCGGAGGACCTGGTGGACGTGGCCGGGGAGAGGACGGTCTGGAGCTTCCTAGTTGGAATGCTGCCCCCGCGACCCAGACCTGGATAAGCGGAGGAAGACGACGATGACGACTTCCTTAGAAATACGTTTTTGCAGTGTATGTTTGTATAAAGTTTGTCGTTAAAAACTTTTAATGTTTTAATGTGTCTTGGAGGAATTTAAGTTGGGTGTCCTTTGCTTGTCTTGGACATAGGTATGGGTGTCCTCAAGGGGAAAAGGTTGGGAACCACTTTGTTAGAAGACAAACATTTTTTAATCTGAGGCATTATTACATAAGTTTTTGACTATTTTTTTATCAGTCTGATTCCTGACCTCTGCCACTTTTCCTGCCGGTGGGTGGTGCCTTGGTCTGCCTGCATATCCGAAGCTCCAGTGTTGGGGGCGGGACATTTTTGGGATCTGTCAAGTCGCTCCCAGTGGCTACCTGGTGGGGTTGCAATCCCTGGGCTCTGTTGGGTCCTGGTGGGGTTGGCCACTAGGGCTGCAACAAACGATTATTTGGATAATCGATTAATCGGATGGGGTCTCGGCACGATTAATCGATTAATCGGATTACATAGGGACATTTTTAAAAACTGCTAGGGAAACGTTATTTTTCCCCTTCCTTCACTTTATTGAACACAACATTATTAGAAAACAGTTCAATAGCAGAAAAACAACAGGCCATCACCTAAATTGTCTTATAAGGTGTATAGACAGAGACCCTAAGCTACACCTATCTGTGACCTAAAATGCTTGGTCCAAGTTAAACAGCTTAAAGAGCAGGTCAACCCCTACCAGAGTCTAACTCCACTCCCGCTTCATGTTTGAAAAATGCAACCTATGCTGTTGCCTGGCAGACCGAGAGGGCGGAGCCGCTAACAAATACACACACACTCAGGCTCACGACAGCATTGTGACATCATAATGTACCAGTTTACATCATAGCATACTTCTTAGCCAATAGCGGTGGCAGATTTAAATTAAAATACAGTGCAGAGTTTTTACCTGACAACGGCACAACACTGCCAGTTTTAGGCAGAATATTTAAATTTTAACCAAGATGCACTGAAGTGCCAAATTATTGACAACACGTGTCTGCAGCACGATTAGACACTCGTTTACTTAGTTTATCAGCAAAAAAAAGTTTATTTGGGGGTGACTTGCTCTTTAAGGGCAATTCTCATCTGTTTTGTTTGATCTCATCTGTAGACATTTATTATAATTGGGGATGTCAAACAACTAATTTTTAAATGTAATTAAGCATAGGCTGTGAATTAATCAAAATTAATCACTATTTCCAAAAATGACTGAAAAATACCAAATAAAACAAAAGTAAATGAATGCCATCCTCCTTGCGATGATGCCCTGGGCAACTGCCATAAAGTCACATCAAGAAATGCTGCTGATCATTCCAATGATCCCAAATAGACTCACATTAGGCCACATGAAATCAACTGAACCCAAAAATATATTAACCAGTATATAACTGCACGCACACAACACGCCTACAGCAACAGTTAGGACTCCTCCCTCCCTTTTAAAAGCGTTTTCGCTTCTGAGGACATTGTGGTTGTAAAGCCACAAGTTAGTAGTCTGGCCCCGGTGTGATCAACCAGTTTCTGCGGGAATGTGACGGCGGATCTAGTTCGCAGCGGCGCGAGTCCCCCCCCCCGCCTATCTAATAGCGTTGCGCTTACAATTTTATAGACTTTTTTTTAACGAGCTTAGGGCATGTCTAGCCTGTGTAATCATCCGGGGCTTGGGTGAATCACTTTTGAAAAGTTTTTAACCTACCCGGTAGGGCTGCAACTAACGATTATTTTCATAATCGATTAATCTGTCGATTATTTTTTCGATTAATCGATTAATCGGTTTGTTATTGTTTAGCTATTTAACCTATACAAGTGATGAATACATTTCAGTTAAGAAAAAGAAAAACATAAGAGAATTGTGCAGTTGACTGCAATCTATTTTATTGCACATGACCACAGTCAGCAGTGTAAAATGAGCTAAACAGTGCAAAATATCAGTCCAGAATAATTTTTTGGCATCAAAATATAAGAGGTAAATTCCATAAAAAATAATGTAGAATCTAGAATAGAGTTTGTAAGTGGTATGCATTGCTGGGGGGTGAGTGTCTTGTTCCCCATGTAGTTGTCCATCGTTGCTTGTTTTTTTCTGCATAAGAAACAAATAAACTGAATTAAGTACACATATAAAATAAAGCAGCACACACACTACAACACTAAATCAATATTACATTATTTGAATTAATTAACAATATACAGTGATCATTTATTTTGACAAAAATGTGTTGTGAGGCGTTTTACAGCGTTAGATAGTAAAACAGCCTTTTAATAGTTAAAAAAAGGACTTTCTGAATTTCTCCTGTATTTAAAAATTGAAAGCGTACAACTATGCCGCGTTATATTCACCTGGACACAGCTCGTCTGTATATTTTTCTCCGCGGAGTTGTCCTTTTTTGAATGAGGAACACAGTTATGGGTTTGTGCCGTTTTTCTCTTAACGAGAACATTCTTATAAACAGACGTGCTAAATTTGGCAAGCGCCACAACACGGAGGAGATTCACGATTGCATCTAGTCAATCAGAAGTAGAACACCGTAAACTGACGCGGCAAAAAAAACAAAAAAAAAAACATGTTTAACATCCACTATAACGAACTCAGCTAACACTAAGTCCCAAATGTGATCTGCGTTAGCTTGTTTATTTTCTGTTACTTACCGGACTTTCCTCTGCTGCATCAGCCCCCATGTTTTCATCTCAAATGTTCACTTAGGGACGTCGTGCTTCCGTCGTGCCATGGTTTTTGCATATTTTGTAGGTCACCGGTCTTTTCAAGGCATCTAGTGAAGTGCTCCCATACTCGTGAGGTTTTTGTCCGGGGTTTCTCTTGTTTTGTCGCTTCTATTTTTCTTCCGTATTTGTTGTTGATCCGCCATCTCTCACAGCAAGATGCGCGTCAGTAACGTGATACGTCATGAAAACCGAGGGCACTTATTGGCTAATTTCTTCTTCTACGGCCCCACTGGTAGATCAGTGGCTTATTACTGCCACACACTGGCGGCAAATTTAACAGATTGTAACCGATGTCAGATTGTGGTAAAAAATAGACTTTATGCGGTAAAATATGATTATTAAACAACTAATCGATGACTAAAAAAGTTGTTAACTATTTTAATAATCGATTATAATCGATTAAATCGATTAGTTGTTTCAGCTCTACTACCCGGACACCGAGCTCTCTCCTTCCTCGCTGATGATTCCGACATGCTTGCGTTTAAGACGCTGCATCATCACCGTAGTATCCCCATGCCATGCTAAGTCTGACCTACAAACGTTGCATGTCTTTGCCTGATTTAACTGAAAATGCTCCCAAACTTTAGAAGTTTTTACTTTTTTGGGGTCTCGCTGCTTCTGCCATGTTCCTCTTACAAACAACTGCCAGCTATCCACCGGTCTGCGCGCAACGGCGGGCGGGAGGGGAGGGGGCTTTTGGAAGAGTTGCGCAACACAACGAATCGATGACGCAATTCGTTGCCAACGCTTTTAGTAATCGATTTTCATCGAATTTATCGATTCGTTGTTGCAGCCCTATTGGTCACCCTGAGTCCCGGGCCGCTGTGTTATGAGCTCGGCCAGCTCGGGGGTGGGTGGCTGCGGGCGGGCCTGGGGGCTTGCTGTTGCTATCTCCCGGGGCTCTGGCGGCTGCTGGTTGTGACTCCCGGGGTAATTCTGTGTGCCTCTTCGGAGGAGGGTTGGGGCTTTCCTGGCGGCTGTCTCCCTGGGGTTCCTGCGCCTCGAGGAAATCCTTGGATCTCTAGGGCTTGGAACTCCTCTATCTTCCGCACATCTTTAGGGGCAGATCCGTGGCCCCTCACACTCTCTATTAGATGCTCCTATAGATAAACCTTACATATACAAACATGTGTACACACACAGGTGCTCACATGGTGCTCTCACATGGACAGACTTGGGCATTTTCTGCACATCACCTGTGTGGTGGCTGTGGTTGGCACTAAATGCACTATGAATTATTTATGTGTGTTTCTCAGTAAAGATTTTTACTTTTCTATGTCCTTATGTTGTTGGCGCATTGATATTTTGGTCTTGTTGTATTTTTGTGTGTCCTCTTCTCTCTCTCTCTCTCTCTCTCTCTCTCTCTCTCTCTCTCTCTCTCTCTCTCTCTTTCTTTCTTTCTTTCTGCAGGTCTAGAACCAGGTCTAGAACCAAATTCTTGTTCATCATTTATTTTTAATTTTGTGATCCCCCCCCTCACCCACCCCGTCCTTCTCTCTCCCCCCTACACTTACACTTCTGTCTCCGTGTCCGTTGGTTTTTAAAACAACTGAAAATATTTCTATTAAAGTTTTGATATCAGGAGGGGCATGATAGTAGAAGCTACAACACTCCACCTGTGAGAGTAAAACTGCAAGGCTTGTCTTCGTCAATCAGACATCATTCTGATTGCTTCACAGCTGGACAGGACACGGTAAATACAAATAAATAAATAATAATTAAACAGTCTGATCCAAGTTACAGCCCCTAAAGCTGAAACAACTCCGTCAATACTATAAACGTACAGGTTCATAGTAATGAGATATTATGACAAATACATGAAACAAAGGTTGCCAGTTATTAGTAACAGAAACCCCCTCTTTAAAATTTGTCTTGTGCTTAACCAAACCAGGAAATGAGTAAAACCCTGATGCACAAAGGACGTCCTTCAGCAACCCTAGAGAACGTTCTCTCAAGGTATTTTAAGTGATAACAGACAGCCTGGGTCCTTGAAAGCAACATATAAGGAAGTGAAGGGTGGCTGGAGGGTTGTTCATGACAGGATACTGATAAATAAGCTCACATGTTTTAATAAATGCACCTTAAAAGTCTGGACTGGATTTTAGCTCCTATTTTTTTGTTCTGCTTTCTGATTTACATACGTGGACTCAACCACTTGCTCGCTCTCTGAAACCAGCTCTGTGTCTGCAAACCACCTGAACTGGGATGTTTTTGAACTTTTATAAAGTGGAACCAGTTGTTCTGAGTGTTATATTGGCAGCTAATACAGTCCTGTCCCCTTAGGCAGGCCAACAATGTGGTCTTTTATCTGAGATGTCTGAGAGGCCTTCATAACTGGTGTTGTCCAAATGTGACCTGAAGAGACCTCGCTTGGCTCCAGAATCAGTTACTGACCATGTAACAGCTGACTTAACACTCCCGTAAACCACACCTGCCTGCTTTTTTAGACTTGAGTATAAAAAATGATGGGTAATCTTCTACAACTTAGAAAATATTTAACACGCAGATGGAACATGAGTTGCTAATTTTGGCAGCTTGGTAATGTGCAGAACTGGGATTCAGCACGTGGTCTAAGATAATATATATTATTATCCTGCTCTGTGAGAGAGCCTCACAGGAGGCCAGCACACTGCTGTGTGTGTGTGTGGGGGGGGGGGGGGAACAAATGTGTTGGTATATAAGAATGATCTACTCATGTCTGGAATTAAAAACAGCATTTCTTCTTATTTTTTATGCAGTTTTCTACTTTTTATCTGACAATTTTGTATTGACATTTTGATGTTTTTGCTTTCTAAATCTAATCTATGTAATTATTTGAAATATATCAGAATTGTGTTTCTTTGCAGGCGTTGGCGTCACATCGAGCATACCTGCTGACAGCTCGAGTTCCTTCTAAGGTAAAACTGTTTTTTTTAATCATTTGTTTTTATCAACCCAGCAAATTGTCTTTAAAGGGGTACTATGCAACCTGATCATATTTTAAATAATCTTCTTGAGTTAGTATGTGCTAATATGACCTTTTCAGGGTTAATGAAATGTCACCCTCACCGCCCCCTTTGGCCAGAATATCGTACTTGCAACTTCAGGGTGGCAGGCTGCCTCCTGCTGGACTCAGAAAAAATGTTTTAGATCATGAACACAGCTGGTTTGTTTCATTTAGTGATGAATCATTCCTGTAAAAACTAATGAAGACTGATGAGACATTTCAGCAGTTAAAGTGTTAAAAAGACAAATTCGCTGCGAGGAGACTCAATTTTGGTTTGAATAACTAGACACTAGGGAGCGCTAAAAGCAAGCCAAAACTGCAAAGTCTGCCTTTAACGTCCACAATATAAAAAAATAAACATAAAATGTCTTCTTTGTATTTTTTTCTAAATGCATTTGGTGCAATAATATGCTGTTGGTTGATAATGTGTCAGTGATCCCTGTATTTAACTGAAGGCTTATTTTTATAATTTAGCTTTTGAGCTATGATAGGGCATCTAGTGTTTTCCTCTGTGGTATTTTGCCTGCTGACATGGGCTAACCTTTAATGCTTTTAGTCGTGGCCTTATTTTTAACTCGAGTATGTTCTTTTAATTTTTTTAATCTCTTTTATCTGAATTTTTATCTTGTTTTACAACTAAGTCCTTCAGGAGTACTTCTGAGTTAAAACATGCTCATGAAATACGTGTGTGGAGTAACCAGGTAGGTAGGTTTTAACGTTGCAAATCTGCAACGCCTGCCTCCAGAGGGTTAATACGGTACTGCACTTTGGTCAGCGCTCATGCTGTTTTTAAATGTGCTTTATAAAAAACATGGTATGGTATATTTATTTCTATCTTAATAGAATAGAAATGATCTTAATTATCCCTTAATGGGGCAGCAACAATCACGTCTACTCTCTTGATGTAAGAAAATATCGTTATACAGAAATATTTCAATAATGATAATGATTTGACATTTAAAAGCAGTGTATCAGTTTTTTATTGAGACTTTATGTACAAACATTTACTGTATTTCTTTGTGTGGTGCAACTCAAACACCATCTGCTAGGTGGAGCACTTCCTCCACACCGTCTCCCTCTCATGATAACTCTGGATGTTTCTTGGAAGAGTCTGACTTGAGTTCTCCAGTTTTATATTGTTTCAAAAATAGCAAATATCATCTGTCTTTCAGTATCGCAATATATCGTATTGCCTAATTTTTGCCAATACACCCCTCTATTTGCTACTATGGGGGTTAGAGTGTTAGTGATTTGGTAACAAAGCATAGCCTCTTTCACAAGACACACCATGGTGAAAAAATCAGCGTCATACTGCCGACATGGTGTGTCATGAAAGCATTGTGGCGGCATGGTGGTGCGGGAATGTTGCGGCTTTTGTGCCACCAAGCGTGATAGTAATATAACCACTGTGGAGGACTTCTGAATGAAGATCATGCTGATGGAGGTGTCATGCTTACATGTGGAATGTTCTAGCGGGGAACAACATTGAAAATGAAAGTAAACAAGGGCACTTGTTACTTATATATCACACAGAATCAGCTGAGATGGCTAACTGGAGCGATACAGAGGTCCTGGACCTTCTGGTCCTTAGAGCTGAAGCACAGATCACCAGACAGTTCACAGGGACGGTGAAGGACAGCCGCCTATTGAAGAGGCTTGTGAAAAAGACTTAAGGAGCGCCCCCACACCCCCTTTACACCGCCATCTTGTAATCTTCTGTGAAAGCACATGATCGCTCCATATTACCGCCACAGACTGACCAAAGGCTCCCTGATGCCTCAGCTTTGCAGCTAATCAGCGCCATTGTTTTATGAAACAGGCTTATAAGACGTGGCTCTTTCATTCAGAAGCACAGGAAACGTGATCTGCATAAACACAAACTGAAAAGTGCACTGAGAAGATAATCGTTCCATTGTTTCATTAGATTTTTTTTATTTTTTTGTTTATTTCTTTGTGCCACCTTTAAATTTACAGCTTTATTGTTTGTACTTTCTTTTCTATACTGAAAAGTGTTTCTTTTAAGCATTTTTTCCCCTCAACTTGTTTCTGCATTCTTCAGTTTGTGTGTCTCTAGCTCCAGATGGGAACAGGTCTGAGCATATGGAGACATTTGATAGTTTTGCCCACCGTGCAGCTGTGAGAACACAGCCTGTGGGAAAGGAAAACAGTGACAGGAAGAAAAGTTCAAACCAGAGGGCTAGAGATATTCACGGAAAAGAAAAAAAAAACAGGAAAAATGGATCGTTTTCTTGCAGAACTCAAATGAAAACGCAGCTAACTAGCATAAAACGGAAATAGAGATAAAAGGCATGGAAATACATGAGACGTTTAGTTTTTTTTAAGTTACAGGAAAGCAAAAACAATTCTAAAACTCCTTCTGATTAGAAGTCTCAGAATGCACAGACCTCCTTATTTTGACAGTCATCGAAATTACAGATCATCACGTTTGATTTAGTGAAAGAGAAGCCAAAGTCTAACACTTTTCTCAAATGACTGATTCTGTTTCCTTTGCTCTGTGTTAATGGCTCACTGGTTAAGGGAAAAAAAAGTGCTTTGGGAGGATTTATTTGTTGTGAGTGTGAATCAAGGCAGACAGCATATAAATAGCTGGGGAAGGTCTGAACTGTTAATGTGGGACGTTGTGTGTCTCATTTCCATGGAAGCAAAAAGTCATGAGCTTTTCCATCTCGGAAGAAAGGATAAATTCTTGGCAGCATGTCATGTGATCTTGGGAAGAGTCATGTGATTATGATCATTTGAATTTTCTGTAAAGGTACAGGCATCACTGCTCTAGAGAGACTCCTTGTGGCTTTGGCTAATAGCTCTTCATTCACAACCTAAATGAAGGATGGCTCACACCGCAGTTTAAGCCCAAATTATGCTTTTCTATGTTTACATTTGAATACATTTTTGTTGTTTTTCACTGCCAGGTTTCATGCAAGAACAACAAATATTTTAATGTATTTAAAAGTGAATAGGGAACCTAAGTCTCCTCCCTTTCCGGCCGGCTCACGGGTCCCCAGAAGAACGAAAAAATGAAAGCAAGTCAAAGGGGCTAAAAACGCTATTTTCTAATCCGCTTTGCGTTAAACCCTGGATGACACATATGTTGCATTGCAATTTAAAAGAAAACTAATGATGGGTGTTTCGACCACGCCAGTCACGTACTTTGAGATTTATCAGCTTGTAAAAGTTCCTAATTAGCATGACTACAAACCAGAAATCAGCACGTTGCATGTGTGACGTCACCACATACTCCCCTCTCCCCTAGCGTAGCTGCTACTTACCAAATGACCAGATGTATGGTGGTTCTTTCCTCCGGTGGGAAGTTTGCTGAACTTACAGCCCTTTTCCCTCAGTTTTCTCCGTGTCTGGTTCGATGGCATCACTTCCGTGAAGCACATTTGTAGTCCTGGACTTATTTTCACACAAAACCTAAAATGGCTCTCCCCCGTTCAAAAGTAAGTGCGTTCTTGGTATCAACATGTGTCTTTAAAATTCACGGGCATTGTATGTGAAATCCATGACGCAAAACAAGCAGAATTAGAAAATAAAGTTTTTAGCCCCATTGTCGTTCTTCCGGAGACCCGTGGTCCGGAAGTAGATGAGCGTGACTTAGGCTCCCTCTGCACCACCATGATTTCCAGGCATTTACTGAAAAGTGGTAGCAGCTGCCTGTTTCTCCTCTGTTATTACTGAGTGGAAAACCTCTCACACCAGTGGTGTTCTGTTCCAAAATGCGTGAGTGCATAATGAGTGGAGGACCCAGGTTAATGCGGAAGTGCA
This sequence comes from Nothobranchius furzeri, assembly GCF_043380555.1. Lineage (NCBI taxonomy): Eukaryota > Metazoa > Chordata > Actinopteri > Cyprinodontiformes > Nothobranchiidae > Nothobranchius > Nothobranchius furzeri. Next base: position 12,412,541 of record NC_091759.1, read on the forward strand.
GCTGTTCCATTGGATGGTCCAATCGTTGGTTTCGAACCGTTTTTTAAATCTCCACTACATATTTATAGCTGTACTATGTTAGAACTTTGTTAAGATCAAACGTTTTAAGCTAGCTTGTTTTGCATATTTGCCGTTGCAGCTTTAAGTAGTCATGGACACTTCGATAACCTCTGAACAGAATCTGCAACGGAAAGACTTAAGGTCTGCCAGCTGACCCCTGATCTGTTGTTTCAGAGTGGGCCAGAAGTTTTTCCAGCCAGTGTGTGTGTGTGTGTGTGTGTGTGTGTGTGTGTGTGTGTGTGTGTGTGTGTGTGTGTGTGTGTGTGTGTGTGTGTGTGTGTGTGTGTGTGTGTGTGTGTGTGTGTGTGTGTGTGTACTGTCACAGCAAAGTGAGGCAACAGAGGGTGAGTAAAAGACAATGGAGGAATTTAACAGCTGGCGAGGCAGACTGAGGAGGGGGCACTGCTTTTCTGTACCCTCCCTCCCTTTCTGTCTCATTCTTACACTCATTTTTATGCCATTTCTCAGATATTCTACGATTTTATTTCCTTGTTGATCATAGGAAATTTCTTTTTATTCAACTTTCAAGTGTTAAAGTTTTAGCTTTCTTTTTCCTTTTTCCATTTCTCCTAGTCTCTCTTTCTCACTCTGGTTTTCTTTCTCTGCTCCTCCTCACCTGCCCTCGTTGGCAACAAGAAAAGACCACACAAGTGTTTACCGTAGACTCTGGATTCAAAGGAAAATGTCGGATCCAGACTTTCCGATAAGTTTTGTTTTGATGCAGTTTTGCCTTCGTGAGTCTTTGTGTTCCAAGTGTGTGTTCCTCGTAGTTCCTCTATCAGTCCCTATTGATTCAGATGAATGTACATAAAGACACCTTGTGACACGCTGCCTCTCCACCAAAACAAGTTGGAGCTTGGTGAATCATGTGAAGCTTACTGAGCAAAGGCCCAGCTGTTAAAGTTGATTCTTCTTGATAACTTAAGCAAACCTGAACGTTTTAACCACATGTGGCCAAGCAGCTCCCATCGAATGAGTGTTGATGTGTGTTTACAGCACCCTCTATTCTTCTGGTCTCAGGCTTTTGCACCAGATGTTGCTCTTCTTAAGCCCCGACAGTTCCAGTGATGGTGCCTGGCTCGTGGCCAGAACTCCAGCTCATCACAGAGTCATTGGATGAGGCGGAGATCAGATTTCCACTGAAAACCGTGAATCTGCCCTTTGAAACAGGAAGCAGCCAGATTCTCTTAGAAAGGCCTGGCAGGCCGTTTAGAAATGCTTATTGTTTTCTGCTCTTTTGATAAAACAAATGATAGAATTATAGTTGTTTTGGATGAATGATGACAAAGACCCCATGATGTCATGCCATACGGCAAAATCTTGCAGAATCTGTTTGCGTTCTAAATAAGGCTTGGGAACCATTATTAGCTACAACACAGGGTGACCAAATGTCCTCTTTTTTGTGGACATGTCTACATTTTACTCTCTGTCTAGGGCATCTAGGGGGTCAATGATTAATGACAATGTCCAGGGTTTTGTCTTTTTTTCCATTTGACTGGACAAATGCAGTTTGGTGGTCTTAACAAATAACAGGAGATGGACTTTGGTTGGTTCAGACTCATTGTTGGAGTTACGTTGGCACATAGTAACCGAGGTAACCAGATCTGTTCCAGGTTGTTGTTCTTCATGGGAAACGTGGTTGACTTTTACAAAGACCTTTGTAACAGATATTTGGCCCAATAAATAATCCCAGACTGCACACAATGAATAAATACAATTGTTTGTATTCTCTCAAATCATATCCTCACATTGGAAAAGTAAGTTTTGGGGGATTCCTATAAATTGGAGTGCTATTTCAGTGTTTATTGAGAAAATATCAACATATACAGAAATGAAGTATTGGAAGTATTAAGGATAAATACATGCAACAATTTACATGTGAATTATTTAGCAATAGTTTGTCCAAGAGGTGTTGCCATAGTGTGATGTCATCAGCAGGCATAGGTCCCAATGTGGTTTATTTAGAAATCAAAGTAGGGTCACAATATTATTACTACATGAAATCATAGCTATAAAATAATTGTTTTGCGTTAGTCTAAGTCATTTAGCTGTGGCGACCATTTTTATCTTGGTAGGATCTAAAAGATAATTTGTTGTGACTTCACATCTGGAGTTAAAATCTGTACTGTTGGCTCATGAATTGGGATCACTCCCTACCTATTTTTAGCCCCATACCAGTAAAATTGCCTGAGTTATGGCCATGTTGATGCTGGGAAGTCTTGTGGTAGAATGACTCTAAAAGTAAATCAGTTTTGTCACAACATCCAAGACTTTAAGGGTGTAACAGTGGTAGGGATGAGTACCTTTGACATTTGAATCGATACGGTACTAATTCCCGGTACCTAGGAATCGATACCGGTACTTAACTGTACCAATTTTCGATACTTTTGAGTGTGTAATATTTTAATTCTCTTTTATAATAAAATATATATTTTTCTCAATTTATAACCATATTTGATAAATATCACGATAAATAACATACAACTGTCTGTATTTTAACATCGTCCTTGTAGTTTTATAAGCTGATAATTAAACTGAAGCAAACATCTTTACTGTGAACTAAATTTACTGTGTATCTTCATTCCTTTTGCTGTCCTTCTTCATTTGATTTTTCCTACTGAGATGTTAGAATTTCCGAGGAGAAAACGAAAGCAACATTAGCTGATAACGATCGTGGCAATGGAAGCTAACATATCAAGCTAATGTTATCTTAAACATTTTATTTAACTGCTGGAGCAGATTAAAACGATGCTGCCTCACACTTAGATCGTTGTCACTGGTTTCATCTTCACCCAGTCACCCGTTGCATTTAGTAAAGTGAAGCCAAACTTTAGAGCGCGTTCATGTTCTTCTAGTCGGAGATTCAGAGTTCCGAGGAGAAAGCGAATGCACCATTAGCGAAACGGAAGCTAACATATCAAGCTAACGTTATTTTAAACATTTTATTTACCTACCGGAGCAGATTAAGATGAGGATGTCTCATTTAGATCGTTGTCGCTGGTTTCATCATCACCCAGTTACCCATCACATTTAGTGAAGTGGACCCAAGCTTTAGCGTGCGTTCTTTCTACGATGCTGCTCTGTTTACAACTGGCTCGCAGTGACCGACGACATAACGCTCTTGCGCATGTGCAGCTGTCTAGGCAAGTTCTCGTTGTGAAGGACGGGTACTGAAACGAGGCACCGTTTCAAATGATGTGAATCGGTGCTCAGTCGGTACTATGGAATTCGGTCGGTACCTTATAAAGTAATAAATTCGACAGTGGTCCCTCTGTGTTGTAGCAGCAAACGAATGTGTGCTGTCACATTAACACTAATCCACTGTATTACATAGAATGTAAGCTGGATATACTCAATATTTATATAGCACCAATTCACAACAAGAGTCGTCTCAAGGCCCTTTGAAAGAAAGAAAACAATCTTTTATATTGCGCCTCGCAAGATAAAAATCACAAGGCGCTTCTCAAAAACCAAAAATTCATATATAAAAAAGATTTTAAAAAAGTAATAAAAATTATGTTTTAAACCAGGAAAAAATAGTAAACCTGCTTCTCAGTGCATTGAGTTAAGCTCAGTTCATTATGCTAATTAGCAGGGGCAGATCTACAAGGGTGGCCTAGGGTGGCAGTTGCCTCCCTAAAAGAAACCCTTGCTACCCCTGCTGCCATCCTAGCTGGCAGCTATAAATTCAAGAAGTTTTTCAACTCTCAGGCTCATGAAGACCTATTTGCAGTCTGCTTTGACAGAGAAAAGACAATCAAGCTAGGCTGTACTCAGCATTTAATATATATAAATTTGTGTTTGTGCGCTCTGTCCCGCAGCGCTCCTCCGTGAGAGCGGGGGTGGGGGGGTTGCACACCTTCCGGTGCTGTTTCTCACCATTATCAGCTGATGGAGGGCTCTAGTTTCATTGCGCCATTCGTTTCAGCGAACACGATAGGGTCGGGGAGGGGGGCGGGGCACAACGCTTAGCCTAGCGGGTGGCCAAGCCTGGCGGGCCGCCAGGCTTATAAAGCGCTGGAGAAAACCCTGAGATATTAATATATACATATATATATAATATATATATGTATATATATGTATGTATGTATATATATATATATATGTATATGTATGTATGTATATATATATATATATGTATATGTATGTATATATATGTATGTATATATATATATATGTATATGTATATATGTATATGTATGTATATATGTATATGTATGCACATATGTATATGTATGTATATGTATGTATGTATATGTATATATGTATATGTATATATGTATATGTATGTATATATGTGTATATGTGTATATGTATATGTATATATATGTATATATATATATATATATATATATATATATGTGTGTATATACATATATACATATATATGTGTATATACATATATATATATATATATATATATATATATATATATATATATATATACATATATACATATATATATATATATATATACATATATATGAAATATGTGTGTATGTATGTATATGTATGTATATATATGTATATATATATGTATATATATATGTATATATATATATGTATATACAGGTGCTGGCCAGTAAATTAGAATATCATCAAAAGGTTGAAAATATTTCAGTAATTCCATTCAAAACGTGAAACTTGTACATTATATTCATGCAATGCACACAGACCAATGTATTTCCAATGTTCATTACATTTAAATTTGATATTCATAAGTGACAACTAATGAAAACTCCAAATTTGGTATCTCAAAAAATTAGAATATTCTGAAAAGGCTGAATATAGAAGACACCTGCTGCCACTCTAATCAGCTGATTTACTCAAAACACCTGCAAAGGCCTTTAAAAGGTCCCTCAGTCTTGTTTTGAAGGCACCACAATCATGGGGAAGACTTCTGACTTAACAGCTGTCCAAAAGACAATCATTGACACCTTGCACAAGGAGGGCAAGACACAAAAGGTGATTGCTAAAGAAGCTGGCTGTTCGCAGAGCTCTGTGTCCAAGCACATTAACAGACAGGCGAAGGGACGGAAAAAATGTGGTAGAAAAAAGTGTACAAGCTCTAGGGATAACCGCACCCTGCAGAGAATTGTGACGACAAACCCATTCAAAAATGTGGGGGAGATCCACAAAGAGTGGACTGCAGCTGGAGTCAGCGCTTCAAGAACCACCACGAGGAGACTCATGAAAGACATGGGATTCAGGTGTCGCATTCCGTGTGTCAAGCCACTCTTGAACAAGAAACAGCGCAAGAAGCGTCTCGCCTGGGCCAAGGACAAAAAGGACTGGACTGATGCTGAGTGGTCCAAAGTTATGTTTTCTGATGAAAGCAAGTTCTGCATTTCCTTTGGAAATCAAGGACCCAGAGTCTGGAGGAAGAGCGGAGAAGCACAGAATCCACGTTGCATGAGGTCCAGTGTAAAGTTTCCACCGTCAGTGATGGTGTGGGGTGCCATGTCATCTGCCGGTGTTGGCCCACTCTTTTTCCTGAGGTCCAGGGTCAATGCAGCCGTCTACCAGGAAGTTTTAGAGCACTTCATGCTTCCTGCTGCTGACCAACTTTATGGGGATGCAGACTTCACCTTTCAACAGGACTTGGCACCTGCACACAGTGCCAAAACCACCAGCACCTGGTTCAAGGACCATGGTATCCCTGTCCTTGATTGGCCAGCAAACTCGCCTGACCTTAACCCCATAGAAAATCTATGGGGTATTGTGAAGCGGAGGATGCAATACGCTAGACCCAACAATGCAGAGGAGCTGAAGACGACTATCAGAGCAACCTGGGCTCTCATAACACCTGAGCAGTGCCACAGACTGATCGAGTCCATGCCACGCCGCATTACTGCAGTTATTGAGGCAAAAGGAGCCCCGACTAAGTATTGAGTGCTATACATGCACATTCTTTTCATGTTCATTCTTTTCAGTTGGCCAACATTAGAGAAACAAACATTTTTTCATTGGCCTTTAGAATATTCTAATTTTCTGAGATACCAGATTTGATGTTTTCATTGGTTGTCACCTATAAATATCAAAATTAAACGTAATAAACATCGGAAATACATTGGTCTGTGTGCATTGCATGAATATAATGTACAAGTTTCACGTTTTGAATGGAATTACTGAAATATTTTCAACCTTTTGATGATATTCTAATTTACTGGCCAGCACCTGTACATATATATGAAATATGTGTGTATGTATGTACTGCCACCCAAGAAGTGGAGAGGAAAACTCCCCTTTAACAGGGACGAATGGCAGTTTGAGAAGACGGGGCAGATTCGCACAAAATAATTTGTCATTAGCAAATCAGATGTTCAAACTAAATACTAGCTTTTTGTTTCATGTTGTTTTAATATGGTCTTTTATTTGGAAATGTAATCACTGGTTCTATTAATCTGAAGAGGTTGGCTGCCCTTGTTTTTGCTTTATTTGTCTCAGTCTTTATTTAGTCTGTCCTAATAGTTTCTAAATACTGAACCCAATCAGAGTTTCTGCTCAGGAGATGAACAAATTCACAATTCTTAAAACTTACAAAGCTCCTATGAGTTAAAATAGCAGGTGACCTTGATTTGTTTACTGAAGAAGTTCATCCCTTGCCTTCTTATTTATCTCAGGTTGAGCAGTCATTCAGCTACTTGGAAATCCAAGGAATCAGCAGCAACAAGCCCACTCAGGTACAAACACAAAAAGCTGTTTTGAAATCACAGCATTTCATAATTGAACCAATGTTTATGACAGAGAGACACACCTGACCCAACACACATGGATCACGTGGACTCTGATTCTAGGTGATCTCCTACTTACCAATACAATTATTAAGAAAATATGTCTATAAGCATGTTGAAGGTTGCATACATATGGATGGATGAAGCATTTTTTTTATTGAATGATAATCAATGTTAAAGTTCATAATTCCACCTGACAACATTTACCAAATTTGAGTTTTCGACAGTTTGAGTTGATGCCATGTTTCCCCCACCCCGACAGTTGGTATTGGATCATGAGCGAGGTCCCTGGAGCCTTCGACTGGGATCTGTGGAGGAGGTAGACGAGGTGATCGCACACATCGGTGTCTGTCTCTATCGGATCTGCCCCGCTGGCTCCCCTGTGTAGGTACCACTCAGCCAACTGCTTCAAAAATCAGTCCAGCAGAATCTTATTTGGCATGTTTCCATTACCAAAACTCCAGAGTAGTTCCTGGGATGTGGAACTTGACCAGGAGGTGGATGCCCCAGTCCTCTCAGCTGTTGTGTCCATTCTCTGCTTTGGCAGTGAGTGATGTCACTGATCAGCCCCCAAAAACGCTGAAAGTAACATTAATAATATTAAAAGTATTTATTTTATAGAAGTATATCTTAATTTAATCAATTCAGAGGTCACGAGCAGCTCTGAGTTTTGTGAGACAAGCCCCGTTAATTAAGTCTCTGGGGGAATTTCCCGTTTTTTCCAACAGCTGCTTCCACCAAGTTTTCCGGTGTCGGGAGATAGATTTTAAATGCAATCTGTGCTTTTCGGCTTCACCAGCTACTCTTCTAATTTTATTGCTGCTGGTTGTTTTGGATGTCTGCTTATGTCATTTCCTACTGAGTGACAACCAATCAGCGTGAGTTAACCGGACGTCCAGCTCAGCTATTCCACCGGGCCGTTCGGAATACCTACTCCGGAGCAGGTACTCAGAAGGTTCCTGAAAACGGCCCAAAATAGTAGCCCGTCCTAACCAGCTCAGTGGCCTGAGACTAAGAGATTGGGGTTCGATTCCCGGTTGGGAAAGACTACAAAAATGGGACCCAATGCCTCCCTGCTTGACACTCAGCTTTAAGGGGTTGAATTGGGGGGTTAAACCACCAAATGGTTCCCGAGCGCGGCCACCGCTGCAGCTCACTGCTCCCCTCCATGGGGATTGGTCAAATGCAGAGATGAATTTCACCAGTGTGTGATGATGACTATGGGACTTTAACTTTAGTAGGGCCAGTTGACATAACTTGGTTAATTAAATTCAACATTTCATTTTTAGAGTGTAGTTTGCTGAGCAATCAGTGGCATTTTAGTTGTTAATTTTATGTTTGATTATTAATGTTCTCTCCATTTTTTCTTCTCCCGCTCCTCTTCCTCTCCCTGTATCTCTCCGTAAGGAAGAAAGTTGATGAGGAAGTTGAATTTGAAACCTCCAGAGAGGCTGACGGCCCTCCAGGACTTCTGGAATGAGCAGAGCTCAGCTGATCTAGGACCCTGTGGTAGATCATTCTCAAATTGCGTAAAACACTAAGAAGCAGTTCAGCCCTTTTGTGTGTGTGTGTGTTTTTACACCTCAACATTGTTGGGATGACTCTTTGCAGGTGGATTTTCTCATCAGTACTGGTGTGTGTGTGATGGCTTGGGTCTGCCCTACAGAGAGGAAGTCCAGTGGGTCAGTACCTGAGACATCGTCACTCCCCTGCTGCTGCTTTTGTGTCCTTTTCTACATTTTTTGTTCTTCTTCCTCCTCCTAACCACCTCCAACTAGATATATTTCCTTGTCTTTGTTTGGCTTCTTTTGTTTGTTGCTTCAATAGTTTTGCATTTGTCATATTTATTCTTCCTCTTCTGTTTACCTTTAAATACCACTTTAAACAGATTCTCAGCACGTCCTGAAGCTGCAGCTGATTTTCACCCACGTTTCTACTGTTGCATCTCACTTTAGACAAACTGTAATAAACTGGTCTCTTCTTCGTCTGATTGCATCGTTGTTGGCTTTTGCAGGACGTTGACACCATCTATCTCACTCAGGACACCAAAGAACTAAACCTGCAGGACTTTGTTCACCTTGAGAACAGGTTTGTGCTGATCCAGAGGTGATCAGGTTTTTAATCCAACCATGATTATCAGGGAAATACAATGTAATCCGTCTGTCATTGAAATTGGCCGACGTTGGCAGTAAAATGTGGCATCAGTTTACTCTTCCAATGGCCCAACCTTTATGTACCATGCACATATGAGCCATCAAACTCTTTGGGTTCACCTCATCTCTCTCAAAATGTCATAATATGACAGGTCTGAGGTTTAGTTTTTGAGATATTTTAGTTTAGTTTTGGCCCGACTTGTGAAAAAACAGGAAATGACCCTGTGATGGGAGAGACTAGACAGCTAGCAAACCACTAAAACCAAAACAAGAATAATCACCCAAGGCTTGCATTTCTTAACTGAAGATCTTTTATCACCATGGCTGCAATATACAGAAAAAGAAAATATACGTTACTAGCGCACATGTCAGCATCACACTTAGCAATTATCCTAGCTTAGCATGTGTACAGTGATCCCTCGTTTATCGCGGTAGATGCGTTCCAGACCTGGCCGCGATAGGTGAAAACCCGTGAAGTAGGGACACCATATTTACAGTATTTATTTAACAGGTACGTATTCAGTATTCAGACTTTTAAAACCCTCCCTTTACATAGAAAAAAATTTTTTACTTGTTTTTTTTTTAGTTTTATTGCAAAAAGGGCATTTTATGATGAAATTGATGAGGAAAAAAACAGGAATTTCTTGATATTTCGCATAGAAAAATACCGCGAATCGGCGAATTTCCCTTGAATAAGGCTCCAAAGAAAAAATCCGCGAAGTCGTGAATAAGCGATAAACGAACCGCGAAGTAGCGAGGGATCACTGTACACTGCTTACATTTTTGTAAGCTAAGTCACTTCAACACATGTCCAAGCGTTCCCTAAACCCGTCGATAGTTACACAGACAAACGTTCTCCAAGACAAACATATGAAGCACATTCAGCATGTTCCTGAGTCGTTTTTTATCTTGTTTCTGCTAAAATGTAAACAACGTAAATGGAGAATTCACGTCAAAGATCGGTCTGAGGCTTCGTACGGCTGATCTAACAAAGATTGTTTCTAAAGGCGTCACAGAGCATCAGGATTATCTCGGGGAGAATGAGACTCAGCAGCTGCTGGAGACAGATTAAACATGACACTTTGTCCTATTACCAACTTCAATTTGAGTAGTTGTCATTTTGCACAGATAATGTTTAAAACTTAAGCATGCACGTTAGGAGATATGTGATGCTACTAACCTGAAATCATTTGGTTTATCGTCTTTTATTGTGGATGGGGGGGGGATCGGTTTTATCAGTGTCAAAAATTGTGAGTTTGGCAATATTAGTATATTGTAGAAAAGCCAAAATTGAGCATCACTAATGATTAAGTTCAGATTTTTTTTATGTTATTATGGCTGCTTTATTGTGTTTCAATCTCCTCTGCAGGGATCTGGTGGCAATCATTGCAGTTCTTGAATACAACCAGTGGTTCACCAAACTCTCATCTAAGGACATCAAACTGGTAACGTACCAGTTTTCTGACTTAACTCAGTCCTCTTTGTTTTCATGTGCTTGATGAAAATATATATATTTTTTAAATTCTGTAATGGTAATGAGTCTCAATTGTATAAATAATACAAAAATGTCTGATTTTCAGTCTACGGATGTGTGTGACCAAATCTTCAGGGTTGTGGCTCGCTCCAGTCGACTAGAAGAGCTGGTTCTGGATAATGCTGGACTCAGAAGGTCAGAGGGCAGGATAAAATCAGATTTTATGTTTAATTAGTGTTGCAGTTAAAGAAATAGGCAACAATTTTACCCAACGTTTGATTCTGAAGACCTCCCACATGGCTTCCATAGCTGCATCCTCCCCTTCGGTTGCCATACCTATTGCTGTGAGACTGCTGTCAAGGTTAACCCTAACCCTCTCTGGAGGTTTGTCGAATCCCAGCTACAAAGTGGGATGCAGGTGTGCCTCTCTGGGGATTTTATCAACAAAATGAAAGGAGCACACAAGTAAAGTTTGTGCTGGCATTGACCTAAGTTAAGGTTTTTCTCTCCTAATCCGAGGTGCATGTTCTAAACATCGCTCTTGTAGCCACAAATGTAACTCTCTCTGGTTGTTTAGTCAACCGCAAACAGCACAACATGTTCCTGAGCCACACGTGTGCATGTTCAATATCTTTTAATATCTCTTCAAATGTTCAAATAAACCGCTACTAACAACGAAACCTCACCATGCAAACCAATGGGTAAGCAATGTTTCTCACATCATCGTTTCTCCGTAAGCATACCATAAAATGAGGTGGATAAACTGTAATATTATATACTATAATAAGTAATGTGTGTTTTTTGTCATGTCACACATTTTGACCATCTTGGTCTTCTTTTTTTTATGACTTTTTCCCTGTCTGTTTCTTCCATCGTCCTAAATGATGTAGAATGAAGCAGCACGGTGTCCGACAGTAATAACTGTCCCTGTGAAACTCATGATTACTGAGTGGTTTCAATGAAGTATCGAATCTAATAAGTTTTTTATATTTTGTAGTTGATGTGAGTCATTCTGTGAACCATTAAAGTTTTACATTCCATAACAGATCCTCTTTATTTAGCAAAAGAGACAATAAAAAGTTTAAAATGCTATTTTCAACCCCTCTTTTTGTCTTTGTACCTGCTAGTTAATTAATTTTAATAAAAGGTGACACTTTTTAAAATTAGTTGTTAAACCTAATCACTGGTCGCTACTTTAGTTTCTGTTTTTCCTCCTTGTTTCTAGTGATTTTGTGCAGAAACTGGCCAGCGCGCTGTCACAAAACCCATCCTGCACACTCCAAACACTCAACCTGAGCAACAACTCACTGGAGGACAAAGGTTAAGCTGCACACACACACACACACACACACACACACACACACACACACACCTATCTCAAACTTTGCTTTTATTGGTGTGAACACACATTTCTTATGCGTGCGCAGGTTATTTATTAGTCCCTAAAATTCGAATGTACGCAAAGAGGAAAACTTCCTGAAATGACTCAACAGTGACTGTGTGTGTGTGTCTGGGAGGACCCAGCTGAGACGCTCACTTAAAAGCATTTTTGATTTATTTTATTATTATATCTAAATAATGTAAATCCATAAAAACACATTCATGTGCAAATTAACGGTTTGATTTGACACAAAGTCGATAGTAAAAACAACACAAACTCTATAAGGGTTTGTATATCCAATCTATTCAGAGTTTTCATACAGGGGAAATAAACGTGACACAAGATATCTAAAATAATATTTTTTTCATTAATATTATTTACATTGTTGTATTTACACCATTTTTTACCATGCATTTAAACTCAAATGACTGTTTCTTCTAGTTTGAGATAGTTCACTCTGTCATGTGTGCTCATGCGCCCTCTAGTGGTAATCAATTAAAATAAATCAAGTTTCTGGGCTTCTTACAGGGGTTTCAGCTTTGAGTGTTCAACTTGCCAAGTTGCCCATGGGCCTGAAGCACCTGAACCTTTCCAGAACCTCCATGTCTCCTAAAGGTGAACAAAACATACAAAAACCAAGACCTATTTTTTGTACATTTTTATAAGTAAGTTTTTTTCTTGCAGGTGTGAACAGCCTCTGTCAGGCTCTCTGTGCTAACCCTATCATTGCATCAACGCTCACTCACCTCGATCTTTCTGGTAACTCCCTCAGAGGAGACGACATTCAGGTATGCAGCCCACGGCTCTTCTTAGCGCATTCACTCCTTTAGGATTTGTAAAAAAAACAAGCACCTTTGCTTCTACTGTGTCCATTACATCTTTTAGGTTTAATCAGCAACAACATCATGTTTTTGTGCTTCTGTTTCTGGTTTTTACAGAATCTGCACGGCTTCTTGAGTCACCAAAACCACCTGGAGACGCTGGATCTTTCCAACAGCGACTGTTCACTGGAGTCGGTGGGAATCAGCTTATCATCTGATTTAATGTATCTGATCTCAAGCTGCTTTGTAATATAGTGTTTATTAATTAATTTATTTATTTTTCAGGTGTGTGCATCTCTGTGCAAAGGTTCTTTAAAGCACCTCTCTGTGCTTAACATGTCAAAAACGGTTTTCTCTCACAGGTGAGATGTTAAAGTCAGACTCAGGTCATATATTAGCTTTTCTGATACTTTTTAGTTTATTTTATGATTTCATGATGTCCTGTAGATCAGTGCTTATTAAACTTTTCAGCTTCAGACCCACAAATTAGCAAATGTGAAGACAAACGAGCCTAAAAAGCTAAATAATTCAGGGAATGAAGAAAAACGCTTCAGCTCTTGTTCACATGTTAACATTTATGACTGTTTAGTTGACTTTTTCTAACAATTATGCTATAAATATATAGTTTTAATTTTTATTTCCCTATCTGGACATTTCAAGACCCTCTGTGTAGTTCTTGATGACCCACAGTGGGGTCCTGACCCCAATTTGGGAACCACTGCCTCAGTATATGACTACACCATTCAAATCCATTCTATTTAGTTTAGTTAAAGATATTTATTTATCAATACTTTTCAAAGAATAAAAACTGCTCATTTCATCTTACAGTCAGGAACATAAGTATTTGAACACCTTGCAATTTTGCAAGTTCTCCCACATAGAAATCGGGGGGGGGGGGGGGGGGGGGGGGGGGGGGGGGGGCTCTGAAATTCACATTGAGTGTGTTTACATGCAGCCAGTAACCCTTTTAAAACCCGAATATTCGCAATAACCCGGTTCCGCAGGTCCATGTAAACACCACCAAAAACCCGGATATGCTCATAACCGGGTTTTTAAAAACCCGGTTACTACACCTGGGGTAACCCTTTTCTAACCCGAATGTTTGGTCGTGTAAACGCATACCGGGATATCCCCATCAAAGCGTGTGTTCTGCGCATGCTCTGTTCGCAAGGAATCTTGGTCTTTTGAGTAGCGAGACGTCTTGTATGCGCCAGAACACCGGAAGTAAACAACAAGTTGGGAGCAACATGGCGATTCGCGGCACAGCACCACACTTTTGGAGTGACGAGGAAACTAAAGCGCAAAACGCGGTCGCTATCTCTTCCGAACTGGGAAACATGTTGTTGTTTTCACGAATACCGGAACAAGAAGAACCGGAAATGACGCATATTGCGTCTGGACGTAGTCCATATGTCCTGACGCTACCCCAACGTCCGCATTTAAATCGGGTTATGCAAGTTAGAGGGAAGTCTTTCTATTTATGCTTGTAAACGGGTTATTCTGATCAACTCAGAAACCCGAATACCGACCTTAACCCGATCATAACCCGGATATTGGCTGCATGTAAACGTAGTCATTGTAGGTGCATTCCCACTGTGAGAGACACACTGTAAAAAAAAATAAAATCAGGAAATCACACTGTATGATTTGTAAATAATTTATTTGTTTTGCACTGCTGGACATAAGTATTTGAACACCTGGCAATCAGCAAGAATTCTGGCTCTCAAAGACCTGTTACTCTGCCTTTAAGAAGTCCACCTCTACTCCACTTAGTAATCTTAATTAGTAGCACCTGTCTGAGCTCTTTAAAGACATCTATCCACCCCACAGTCAGTCAGACTCCAACTACTACCATGGGCAAGACCAAGGAGCTGTCAAAAGAAACCAGAGACAAAATCGTGGACCACCACAAAACTGGAAAGGGCTACGGGGAAATTGCCAAGCAGCTTAGTGAAAATAGATCAACTGTTGGAGCAATTATCAGAAAATGGAAGAGGCTAAAGACGACTGTCAGTCTCCCTAGGACTGGGGCTGCATGCATGATCTCATCTCGTGGTGATCACTTTTTATAAGAAAGGCGAGGAATCAGCCCACAACTACACGGGAGGAGCTGGTCAATGACTTGAAGAGAGCTGGGACCACAGTTTCAAAGGTCACTGTTGGTAGAACACTGTGTCGTCATGGTTTCAAATCACACATTGCACGAAAGGTTCCCCTGCTCAAGTCATCACATGTCCAGGCCCGTCTGCAGTTTGCCAATGACCATCTGGATGATCCAGAGGAGGCATAGGAGAAAGTCATGTGGTCAGATGAGACCAAAGTAGAACTTTTTGGTAGAGCCCGACCGATATATTGGTCAGCCGATATTGGGGTCATTAACTAGGGCCCGACCGATATGCTTTTTTGGGACCGATACCGATATAAAACTTTTAACAAAGGCCGATAGCTGGTATAATGGCCGATAAATCTCCCTCACAAAAATAAAAAAATACAAATGTTCTTAAGGTTAAACCCTTCATTCTCTGCCTTTTTGATGCTAACTTATTTCTATATTACACACCAAAGAACTGTCTCAATAACTCACTAGGGTTTCCAAGTAATGCAAATAAGATTTATTTTGCAATCTCAAAAACAACAGAACACACAAACTCAGTCAGTATGAATCTAACATTCAAGTTTTTTGTTTTCTGAGTCTGTGGAGTTTTACCCTTTTGTGTTTTGATTAGGAAAATAAAAATAAGATACTTTAAATGACTAGTATGTGGCAATGTATAAGCCTTATGTAAAATATAAGGCTGAAAAAATACAATAGATTTATTCTACTGTAAGAGGAATGTTTTTTTTCTCGTATTACCGCCCCCACTCCTCTCCCAGCGTTTCATTGCTTTGTTGCACCATATGCTGGATAGGTAGCGCAATATCGGCCATATCGGCCGTCTTTTTGGCCGATGGCCGATAGTGTTAATGACCCCAATATCGGCCGATAATATCGGCCGGGCCCCATCATTAACACTATTGGCTATTGGCCAAAAAGATGGCCGATATTGCGCTACCTATCCAGCAGATGGCGCCAGCTTTATGAACTCATGTTGTGTGGCTCCACTCCTCGGAGGGTGGAGCCACCGTCACAGCACACATGCAGCGGAGCAGCAGAAGCAATTCAGTCAAGCAGAGACGATGGTGATGAGGAAGTAGGAGGTAAGTCTTCCGTTTTAAGCATATTTGTTGTGTCAGTGGTAAGTTGAACGGTAAAATAAGCAATGGCAAAAGTATGCTTCCTAAGTTAATTGTGTGCCCCGTGGCCTTGTATCAGTGGCGGTTTTACCATTAGGCATAGGTCGGCGGCCGCCTGGGGCCCCCTTGTGTTGGGGGGCCCCCTAGCCCTGACCACCGGCACCCCTCTGTTAATGCCACAATGGACTATTCCTTTAAGACGGCGATGCACAAACAGGGTGTGATTGGTAGTCCTTCCACTCCAATCCAGTTGGTGGCAGTAATGCACTAAATTGTTGTTTGCCAAGTGCCATAAGACCACAAATAAGAAGAGGAGAGGCGGGAGCATTCGTAACAAACTCGAAGTGGTAGTCAAAACATTAAGCATGAAATGGAGTTATTCTCATGGCTTCAATAAGAGAAAGAAGCAGCTTGTTTAAAAAAAGCTTTTATCTTCACTTCCAAAAGTGACGTCGTTTTTCTATGTAAACATTAAAGGAAGCAGAAAAGGAAAGACAATGGAAAATGTTTACAGGGAGGAAAACATAGACCAAAATGGAAAATAGAAGAAAAAAAAGAAAGGAAAAAGCACAGGAGCACTGACAGGAAGAAGAAAGCAGAGCAAATATTGAAGACACTCAAAGGGAGAGAAAGACAGGAAAAAAAGAGGAGGACTAAAAAAAATTGAAAATAACTCATGTCAGAAAGGGGAGAGTTTAGCAAATCCAGTTAAATATAAGATTTTTCGACAATTTCGTGTAAGGGGGCCCCATGTCTGTGTTTGCCTTGGGCCCCCAAATTGCTAAATCCGCCACTTTTTTTTGTGAGGGAGATTATCGGCTATCGGCTTTTGTTAAAAATTTTATATCGGTATCGGTCCCAAAAAAAAAGCATATCGGTCTGGCCCTACTTTTTGGTCTAAACTTCACTCGCCGTGTTTGGAGGAAAAAGAAGTCCCTGCTGTGAAGCATGGGGGTGGAAACATCATGCTTTGGGGGTGCTTTTCTGCGAAGGGGACAGGACGACTGCACTGTATTAAGGAGAGGATGAATGGGGCCATGTATTGTGACATTTTGAGCAACAACCTCCTCCCCTCAGTCAGAGCATTGAAGATGGGTCATGGCTGGGTCTTCCAGCATGACAATGACCCGAAGCACACAGCCAGGATAACCAAGGAGTGGCTCCGTAAGAAGCATGTCAAGGTTCTGGAGTGGCCTAGCCAGTCTCCAGACCTAAATCCAATCGAAAATCTTTGGAGGAAGCTGAAACTCTGTGTTGCTCAGCACCAGCCCCAGAACCTGACAGATCTAGAGAAGATCTGTGTGGAAGAGTGGGCTGAAATCCCTGTTGCAGTATGTGCAAACCTGGTCAAGAACTACAGGAAACATTTGATCTTTGTAATTGCAAACAAAGGCTTCTGTACCAAATATTGATACTGATTTTCTCAGGTGTTCAAATACTTATGTGCAGCAGTGCAAAACAAATGAATTATTTACAAATCATACAATGAGATTTCCTGATTTTATTTCTTTTTTTACATTCTGTCTCTCACAGTGGGAATGCACCTACAATGTGAATTTCAGACCCCTCCATGAGTTCTAAGTGGGAGAACTTGCAAAATCGCAAGGTGTTCAAATACTTATGTTCCTCACTGTATGTTGGTAAATTATACAGTTTTGCCATTTTTATAAAATCTTGAAAAATAAGTTTATGTGCGATCTTGAGTTATGCAAGTTTTGCAATTTTCAGTTCAATATCTGTAACTTTCAGCAGCTACGAAACTCACGGAACGACAGTGGGAAAGTTTCTGTTTAGATAAATGGACCGCAGTTCCCAAATGTGACGACAGGGTGTCATTCTCACTTCATTTTTACATATTGCACCTTTAAGTTGGTGTAAAATGAGTTGTAAAGGGTAAATGGCCTGTATTTGATATAGCGCCTTCTAAAGTCCTGGAACCCCCCAAGGCGCTTTACAACACAATCAGTCATTCACCCATTCACACACACATTCACACACTGGTGGGGATGAGCTACGATGTAGCCACAGCTGCCCTGGGGCGCACTGACAGAGGCGAGGCTGCCGAGCACTGGCGCCACCGGTCCCTCCGACCACCACCAGCAGGCAACGTGGGTTAATTGTCTTGCCCAAGGACACAACGACAGCGACAGACTGAGCGGGGCTCGAACCTGCAACCTTCCGATTGCGAGGCGAGCACTTAACTCCTGTGCCACCGTCGCCCCAATTCATTCACCCCCAAGTTGTAATTCATGTGAAAATAATAATAATGATAATATGGTTATATGTATATAAGTGCACGTTTTAAAAGAGACAGGGATTAAATGTGACGCTCTCTTCTCCACCTCATACAGGAAGTGTAAGGAAATCCCAGCAACTTTCAAGCAGTTCTTCAGCTCCGCCCACACTCTGTCTTCAGTCAGTATGTCAGGAACAAGGCTGCCTCTGGAGGCTCTGAAGTAACATCATCTTCTTTTTTTAAATTGCTCTTAAGTTTTTTGTTATGTGAGAGATGGTTATCTTTGACTTTTTGGTGCATTTTCTATTTGCAGAGCGTTATTGTTGGGCCTTGGCTGCAACCCAAACCTCAGTGAAGTGTCTCTGGATCTCAGCTGCTGTGAGGTAAGACCACCATGGACTCTTCAACATCACATCTAAACACAAGCATACTCATCAGTTTACTTAACTTTTGCTGCTTCCAGCTACGTTCAGGAGGATCCCAGATCCTGGAGGGTTGCATCGCTGAGATCCCAAACATTTCCAGTTTGGATATTTCAGATAATGGTGAGGACATTTGAGCTTAACTGTTGTTTAGTTGTACAACAACCTGAATGGAGATTAGAACTGATTTCTGTTTCTGACTCGCCTCACTCAGGTTTGGACATGGATCTCACCACCCTTCTTGTCTGGTTAGCGAAGAACCGCTCCATCCGACACCTTTCACTGGGCAGAAACTTCAACAACATCAAATCCAAGTAGGATTAAAAGCCACAACAATAAAATATACTGTTGGTGGGCTATTGTAATATATGTTCTCTTGCAGGAATGTGTCTCAAGTCCTGGACAACCTAGTTCACATGATTCAGGAAGAAGAGTCGGTGAGTAAACCAGAAATTCTCTTTTCTTTCATCTCCACGAGAACATCCTTACATTTTAGATTTACTCTCTTTGTCCTCGTGATTAAATCATTTATTCGTTCCCTCTCTGCAGCCGTTGACGTCTCTGTCTCTGGCGGATTCCAAGCTGAAGTCCGACCTGTCCATCGTCCTCAACGCTCTCGGCAGCAACACCTCCCTGACCAAACTGGACATCAGTGGAAACTCAATGGGAGACATGGGGGCTAAGATGTTGGCCAAAGCCCTGCAGATCAACACGAAGCTCAGGTGAGCAGGAAAAATAAAGTTGAATTTAAAACTCATTTAATTGTTAAATCCTATGATTTTCTAATTGATTTATCGATTTGAGACATCGACATATATACTGGACAGTGGGTTTCCATAGGCTCCAATAATCAGTTTTTAAGCCAAAATGGGAGGTGGCCACCACCGCCATTTTGACCGTGTCACAGGTTCCGTCAAGCCCAGACAATTCCACAAAAGGGAAGAGAGGTGGAGCTGAGGGTGGGCCTGAAAGGCTGGGATCAAATGACGACACCCGTCGAACTGAAGCGATGTAGCTTAAAGCTAACCCAAAGCTAACGCAGAGGTGGGAGCTAAGCTAACGGAGGTAGCTACGTAGCTACAACCGGCGTTAACTGCACAACACCGGAGCTTCTGAGTCAGGGATGCGCCGGACTGACCGCTGGGTAAAACCGGTTGGAAAACATGGGTTTCCATCCGAGAGCTCCACAAGCCGGCAGCCTGCGCAGCAGACAGGCGCCGTGATCAGAGATGCGCAAGCTGCAGCTGCGGGGAGGGGACCATACCGATAGAACCCAGCTCCACCAACATGTTATATTTCAACCCATTTTCTAAAGTGCAGCATTATGTTAAATGCACTGGGTTTTACCCTATTACATTTAAATTTCATGGTTAAACAGTACATGTTAAAATCTAAGCTCAGCTCGGCAGTGACCTAAAATACATAAATATAATTTTACTTACGGAAAAATATGAAGTGGAGACTCCTTGGACGCTCTATTAGTGCAATTAATGCCACAGCAAGTCATTTTGTCCAACAATTGCACTAAAAATATCCAAAAAGAACGCACAAACGGCCAGTGTTGGGAGTAATGCGGTACAAAAGTAATTAATTACTGTAATGCATTGCTTTTTGTTGTAATGTGGTAATGTAAGGCATTACAGAGAAAGAAAATGGTAATATTTACTCGGTACAATTGTCAGTAACGCGGTAATTACAACGCATTTTTAAACCCAGAATCAAGATGTGTTCCTTAAAAATTCAAATTGCGGGAAACCCGAAGAAAGATCCAGTATCTGCATATATTACGTCATTTGTGGACTCAGCTTTGCGGGCAGAGAGGACGCAGCGGTAACGGCTCAACTACTCCAGCTGCGTCCTGCACGCGGCCGCTGTAACATTCACAAAATCGCTCCACTAAAACAAAATAATTCACTTGCGATCGTTCATATCGGCGCATATTCTCTGGTATTTTGTGCTTTTCTGACGTGCTTTGCCTCAGTTGAGTTCATAATCTGTGTCCCGGTGATTTCAACTCATTGCTGCTGGAGCGCCGCGCATGTGAAGATCCCTCTGGCTGATCGTTAGAAAGTAGGAAGTCTAGGAAACAGTTTTTCTGGAAAACGGAGAAAACATGCAGCATGCAGGAAGGTTAGAGAGAGAAAGAGCAGGAAATTATTCAAATGAAATCAAGAAAAAAAGAAAAAGTAGGCAGATTTATCCCCAATACACATTTTTACCAGTGAAAAGCAATAATATATACCGTAAATCCTCTAATACAGGCCCGGGCCTCTATTTGACTCAAGCTCAGCAAGCTCCAGGCCTTTATTGGAAGGAGGGCCAGAATTAGAGGCAGGCCTCTATTTCCATTTGAGCAAAATGAACTAATGGTTCATTGGAGTTTTTGACAATTAAAATTGCGCCCACATTTTCAAAGTTAAACACATTTCTTTTAACAACGGTAGTTTCTGCTTCAGCCCTCTCCCCCCTCCCCCTGCGCAGCGGCCGCAAACTCACTGATGCGCCTGCAGCCTCTCGGAGTTCCTGCTGCTCTAAACATTAAAATAATTATTTCATTTTCTGTTCCTCACTTCTGATTACCTTCAATGGTGTCTGTTTGTTGCAACCACCAGGTACAAAAACTAACTTGTTTTTATTTGACTATTTTTCTGTCCTGTCTGTTTATTATCTTCCTGCATCTCCTCTCAATCCTAAAGAAAAACTGCTACCTGGGTTCATATATATTCACCTCATGAGTTACATTTGAACTGCAGTTCTAAAAGATCTACCGACCGCAAAAACAGCGGAGTGCTCGCTGTTTGGCGGCCGTATCAGTGATCAGTGCGTCGGAGGACAAGGTGATGCGCGCAGCGCCCCGCTCCACAGCATGCAGCAAACGCATCAGGTGCAAATAAAAGACAGAAAACATTAAAGGAAATGAACTGACATGAACGATCGCGTGTTAAATTAGTTTTTGAGGTGGCGACACCTGATTGTTACTGTGGCCGTGCTCAGGAGGCAGATCTACCGACCGCGAAAACAGCTGAGCGCTCCCTGCTGTGATCTGTGCGTTGGAGGACAAGTTGATGCGCCCCGCTCCACAGCAGCGATACACATCAGGCGCAAATAAAAGACAGAAAACATTAAAGGAAATGAACCGACATGAACGATCGCGTGTCAGTACCTACGGTCTGGCACAGCGCATTGCCCCCACACTCCCCCCCCCCCACCCCACCCCCCCGAGCGCAGGAGCTTGTCACCTGCTGACAGCAGGCTGCTGTCTTTTCCGAGGGCTGCATCTTGCCGGTCATTATCACGTGACAGCGACTAGTCGATGACAGGCATAAAAAGTCACTATAGTGAAGTTGACTAGTTCATACAACCCCTACTGCTGCTCTCCAGAGTGTTCTGCAGCATAATCAGCACGTTCTCTTTGAACTTGATAGTGTAATGACCTGGCTGGGGTTGTAAGCCAGGTGCATTCTGGGTATTGTGTTATATGTGTTTCCTATCGTTCTGCTAGTTCCTATGTGCTGATTTGCGTGTTGTGTGAGTATTATGTAAGCCACAGGGAAGGTGATGTGTGTTCTGTGGAGCGGGTTGAATTAGCATGGTTAACTGACACCGTGACTCTGTGTGGTAGGAGCGTGATAGAGGATCGTGTCTGTAGCGTTTTAAACGTTGAAGAAAAAGCCTAATAAAGGTCTGTGTGAACCTCTACTGCCTCCTGCTGGTTGATTTGGGGACTATAAACCTGCCGCTGGGACGCTCATACTTGCTTGTTACTACATTCCACCCGGCCACAATAAGAGACCGGCCATTATTCACCTCAACTGACTCCGACACCGGCCACAATTGGAGACCCGGCCTTTAATTGAATACCGGCCTGTATTAGAGGATTTACGGTATGCATTTAATATTTATATGATAGAATCAGAATCAGAAAAAGTTTATTGCCATTGTCAGTGAACAAGCAATTCACAAACTAGGAACTTGTTTCGATACTAATGTGCTACATATAACATGAATAATAAATTTCAAAAATAGAATAAGTAGAATAAAATATAATAAAACTAGCATAAAACATTCAGCTATAAAAAGGCAGGTAATGGTAACATGGCCGATAACGTGACGTTATGTCAAGTACAGCAGACAATCATGGTTTTGTATTTATAAGCTGTTCACAAGTCTAACGGCAGATGGAAAGAAGCTGTTCTTATGGCGAGAGGTTCTGGTCCAGATGGACCGTAACCTCCTGCCTGAGGGAAGCGGCTCGAAAAGTCTGTGACCAGGGTGAGAAGGGTCAGCTGCTATCCGGCCTGCACACCCCCGAGTTCTGGAGACGTACATGTCCTGGAGAGATGGAAGGCTGCAGCCAATCACCTTCTCAGCAGAGCGCACAATGCGCTGCAGTCTATGTTTGTCCCTAACTGTGGCTCCAGCGTACCACACAGTGATGGAGGAGGTGAGGATGGACTCAATGATGGCCGTGTAAAACTGCACCATCATCTGGGCCGGCAGCTTGGCCTTTTTCAACTGCCGCAGAAAGTACATCCTCTGCTGGGCCTTTTTGAGCAGGGAGCTGATGGATGGCTCCCACCTAAGATCACCCCAGAAGTCAGTCCCACATCCAGGGCCGTATCAAGGCATTTGGGGACCAAGGCAAATATAGGCTTGGAGCCCCCACCACCTCACTCCTTGCTCAGTTAATCTAAGATGGCAGCGTGTTGAGAGTACAGATTGTTGTTGTTTTTATTTAATAAACAATCATTTTAAAGCACTGTTATTACATCTGACTGTTTTAACAGCAATCCTAGCTCAGACACCACATCACCTTCCACATATATGTCATGAGCTCACTGAGCGTCAGATTACCAGATTCATACTGAAGTTGTATTGGTAAAAGTAACTTAAAGTAATGCAAAAGTAGTGTAATGCCTTACAATTTAAAATCAGTAATATTGCAATGTAATGAATTACTTTAAAATGAGGGTAACAAGTAATAAATAATAATGCATTACAGTTTTGAAGTAACTTGCCCAACACTGCAAACGGCACAACTAATGGTCTAAGTTGAGAGACTGAAAATGACGGAACAGTTTCCAAGCCAGACCGAGGCTCTACTGAGGCCTTTCCACGGAGCTAGCTCTGTGGTCACGTGGGTCTGATGCTCATTAATTATACAGAATTTTAGGCTTTTAATACACTTAAACAGAAGAGTGAGGAAAAAATTCACACCCTCAGAGTTGTCATGAGTGTAAACTAGATCATTTAAACCAAAACATGTTCTGGTACCAGGCTGTAAACCTGTTTATATCTGCTGTGAAAATGGTATTTTTAACATGGGAGTCAATGAGGGTTTGCTCGCTTCTGACACCAGCCCCTAGTGGATGAGGGTGGAACTGCAACTTTTCTCACTTCCGCATTGGCTTCATTTTCAGACCCGAATTGTGGGGGCTTGCATTGAGACCAGAAAAAGAATATTTTCTAAATAAAAATGAACAAACATAGTGAAAATTGCCCTAATTGTACAAGAATAATGCCTTCCTACGTGTTTTTGCTTTGTGTGATTTCAGGACATTAATGTGGGACAGAAACAACGTCAGCTGTCAGGGTTTACAGGATGTAGCTGCTGCTTTAGAGAAGTGAGTAGAAAAACAACACCATGGAGAATCTGCAGCCTGCTACTGACTCGTTCTGCTCTGTTCTCTTGTTCTGTCAGAAACCACACCATTCGTTTCATGCCTGTTCCCATCATGGATGCTGCTCAGGCACTGAAGGCCAATCCAGAGAAGACAGAGGAGGCTTTACTAAAGGTTTGTTCTGTATTATCTCCCTTGTTTAAGGTGAAAGTTGACTTTTATTTAATCGTCGTCTTGCAGATGGAGCAGTACCTGCTGAGGAACCATGAGACGCGTAAATACCTGCAGGAGCAGGCATACAGGCTGCAGCAGGGAATCGTTACCAGCACTACGCAGCAGGTGGACTCTACACACAAGCACTTACCTTTCAGTCATTTATCCCTGCAGCGATCAGAAATCGGGTTTGTTTTTTGTTTTTTTTTTGTGACGCAGATGATGGACATGATGTGTGTGAGGGTGCAGGACCACCTGAACTCTCTGAGGTTCTCAGAAACCATCTCTGTTCTGGAGGACATAAAAGTGGCAGAGAACCTCATGAAGGATGCTAGAAACTCCAAAACGGTAGGAGGGCGTGAATCAGAGCCGAGATGGTGGAGTTATGGCCTCTTCAGGATAAAATTCACCAACCTTGTGCTTTTTTTTTCCAGCTTCTTCCAAACCTGTACCACCTGAAGAGCAGCAGCTCTAGAGAGGCCTGTGTTGAAGCCATTCAGGACAAACTGGAGTCGATGGCCGGAGAGGTGGGAACGGTGATGGATGAGCAGCTGCAGGTAAGCTGAATGTGGCCCCAGCTGCTAAAGCCCTGTGTGAGAACACGACTGTATGTAATCTTTTCTCCCGGGCCTCAGACTCTACTGGTGTCTATGGTGGATGCTGCTGAGGGGCTGTGTCCTCATGTGATGAAGAGGAGCAGCCTTCGTCAGGAACTGCTGAAGGCCGGCGCGGGGAGGATGACTATCCCCCGCAGCTTCATCACCAACACGCTTCTGGAGCAGTCTGGGGTTGACATCATCAACAAGATCAGGTTTGTTTGCTTTAAATAGTGTCATGTTGTTTTTGTCTGGTGGTTTATTCTGTTTTATTTTATGTTTGTGTAAAAAAAAAACAGCGAAGTGAAACTCAGCTTGGCTTCGTTTCTGTCTGATCGGATTGTGGATGAGATCCTTGAGTCTTTGTCCGGATCACAAAATACTCTGGTTAGTGTCCGTTTTTTGTTCAGCCCTTTAGCTGTTAATTTATTTATTGTTGATCATTTCTCCCTCAACCTGACTTCAGGCGGATCATCTGATCAGAAAAGGCCAACCGCTGCTGCATCACGACGTCCACATGGAGACAGAAGTCTTGGATGAGACGGTTCTACAGCAAGAAAACCACCAGAAAGCTCAAAAACGAGATAAAGAGCAGAAATATGGACCGGACGAGATGCAATCCCTCACGGTATTAGGAGTGTTATCAAACTAATCTTTATGAAAGTTTGTCGTTTTTACAATCAAACTTGTTTGGTTTTACTTTTTAACACGTCCTGACTTCAGATGACCCCGAAATCCAAGAGAAAGAGCATTCTGGTCCGAATGCTGAGACCCGTTTCCGTGGCTTTTGGTGAGTGACAAGGCAGAAAATACACAACAGCAAGATGCATCTTAGTTCTGCATTTAGTAATAAGAAAAAAAATTGTTTCAGAAATTTGAAACACCAGCTTTTTAACTGAAGGAACTCCTGAAAACCCATAACTGACTACCGTAAATCCTCTAATACAGGCCCGGGCCTGTATTTGACTCAAGCTCATCAAGCTCCAGGCCTTTATTGGAAGGAGGACCAGAATTAGAGGCAGGCCTCTATTTCTATTTGAGCAAAATGAACTAATGGTTCGCTGGAGTTTTTGACAATTAAAACTGCGCCCACATTTTCAAAGTTAAACACATTTCTTTTAACAACGGTAGTTTCTGCTTCAGCCCTCTCCCCCCTCCCCCTGCGCAGCGGCCGCAAACTCACTGATGCGCCTGCAGCCTCTCGGAGTTCCTGCTGCTCTAACCATTAAAATAATTATTTCATTTTCTGTTCCTCACTTCTGATTACCTTCAATGGTGTCTGTTTGTTGCTACCACCAGGTACAAAAACTAACTTGTTTTTATTTGACTATTTTTCTGTCCTGCCTGTTTATTATCTTCCTGCATCTCCTCTCAGTCCTAAAGAAAAACTGCTACCTGGGTTCATATATATTCACCTCATGAGTTACCTTTGAACTGCAGTTCTAAAAGATCTACCGACCGCAAAAACAGCGGAGTGCTCGCTGCTTGGCGGCCACATCAGTGATCGGTGCGTCGCCGGAGGACAAGGTGATGCGGCCCGCTCCACAGCAGCGAAACGCATCAGGCGCAAATAAAAGAGAGAAAACATTAAAGGAAATGAGCCGACATGAACGATCGCGTGTCAGTACCGACGCTCTGGCACAGTGCATTGCCTCCCCTCCTCTGACAGCAGGATGCTGTCTTTTCCGTGGACTGCATCTTGCCGGTCATTATCACGTGACAGCGACTAGTCGATGACAGGCATAAAAAGTCACTATAGAGCGGTGAAGTCGACTAGTGACTAGTTCATACAACCCCTGCTACTGCTCCCCAGAGTGTTCTGCAGTATAATCAGCACGTTCTCTTTGAACTTGATATCAAATTTTCACCTCCTCGTCGTCTCCGCACGGTTAAAGTTACCCTCGCGGTCTATCACTGGCAAATCAAAAGTGAGACGATGACACAACCGCCCCCCGTACTTGCTTGTTACCACATTCCACCCGGCCACAATAAAAAACCGGCCATTATTCACCTCCGCCAACTCCGACACCGGCCAAAATATGATACCCGGCCGTTAATTTAATACAGGCCAATATTAGAGGATTTACGGTATATCTGTATTTGGGGGCTTTCTTTGATATCGAGAGTCATTTTCCAAGTCACTGTTTACATTTAACAGTTTTTATTTATCCATACACATTCTGACTTTTGCACCTTTGCTGTCTTTTCATCTCCCAACAGAGATGGAGTTTGACCTGGACAAAGCTCTGGAAGAAGTTCCAATCCATTATGAGGACCCGCCTCTTCCCTCTCCTCCTCCTTTGCACACATCAGACAGGATGTCATACTTTGGAGATTTCCCTCCTACTCCAACAGATACAAACTCTGTCTCTTTGGGGGAGCTACCTCCCGTGGAGCACAAGCCTCTGGAAAACTGCACCAAATTCCGACCAAAACCAAAAAGGAGGAAACCCAGCAGATCACCAGTAAAAAGCATCATATTTGTTTTGCTGCACAAATACTCAATATTCTGTTTGATTTTAGTCGTTAAACACGCATTATGCTTCAAAGGGATGTCTACATGTTAAAACTCTGAATTATACTTTGTATTATTTGGTAATACATATCAGCTTTTTGTTTGCCTTTTAGCGGCAAGCCACTGGCCTCTCTGTGCCACAGGATGCAGAGCAGAACGGCATGATGGGAAAGCTGGATGAGGGTGTGGATGACTTCTTCACCAAGAAAGTCACAAAACTCAGCTTTAAGTTAGTGTTGTTATTTTATTTTGAAAAATACAAATTTGCATTCATTTTTACTTTTGTTTTCAAATACCCTACTTACTAAAATGTGTGATAGACATTTAATTTAGGACGTCTCTGACCATAATTTTATTAAATTTTTTAAAGCAAACAATGAAAAAAGTTATGTGGTCAGCATAAAAGTAACCAAGATATTTGAGATATATTAAAATCTGATGTAAGATTGGCTTGTCTCTAAATACTTTACAGTTTCCCCTTTGCGAGAAGTCCCTCCACCATTACTCCAGAATCAACAGATAAAAAACGGGAATCCAGGAAAAGTGGCTTTTTTAATTACATCAAATCTCGAGCTTCTCGCTCAGAAAAGACCACTGGAGCTTCCTCCATCTCACCACCTCATCCTTCCCCTACTTCTTCTTCCACTATCAACCCCATCCATGAAATAAGCTCTCCATCATCTCCTACACTTCCTGTGAAATCCCCCGTCATGTCCGTGGCAGAAAGTCATCCGGAGCTCCACAGGGCACATTCCTCAGACCACACAAATCTTGAAAGAGAAGCTCCTCTGACTGCCCCCAAACCTGTTGAAGAGGAAAAAGAGGAGAAGACTTTGGAACTAGGGGACCACCTAGAGAAGGCTGAACATGCAGAGAAGAAGGAGAATGTGGAGAAGAAGGAGACTCCTCACGTGCATCGCTACATTGGTGTTCCTATGATGGGGAAAGACCTGCTGGCTGAGATGAAGGCCAGACAAAACAGAACCAAGCAAGAAAAAATCGCTGTGAAGAAGGTTGGTTGGGTTTGTAGATAATCAGACTACAATATTTTACTCATCTGTTGACATCCATTATGATTTAATAAAGGTTAAAGTACAGAAGGTATTAATTAGGGATGCCTGATATTATCGGCCGATATTGGCAATAAAATTTTATGTCGTAAACGCACAGCTAGGAGACAGGTTTTGTTTTTGGTTCTACTAAACGGACACTAGGGGGTGGTAAAAGCAAGCCAAAACCAACTGGTCTCGCCTTTAAATATGCATAATAGGGGATAATTGATGTTAATGTGTGAAATATTTGGCAAATTTTTACATTCGTGTAGTTTATCAGTTTAAAGTAACACTTTAAGCTATTGCTTTCAAACTGGTTTCAGTGGTTCTTGAGCCATAAAGCTTCACATGGGACAGCACTCTGCTGCTCCCTTCTGGCCAGAAACAGCACTAAACAACTTTGGTGGTTTTGGCAATCACTAGTGGGCTGTTTGTACCTGCTTTATGGCTTCACCTTGATGGTAGCAGATGTAAAGGTTAGCAGTTAGAAGTTTGCCAACAGTCAATAAAGATTGCAGAAGAAGACATTTGCTTTTTTGTTGGCATCATGGTTGAACCTGGAATTAAAATTAAGAGAGTGATGTCTGTGGAGGCGAAGCTAAGCGCTAAAACCAGAGCTAACATCGACCTACACTCAGTGGTTTCAGTTACAAACCAACTAAAATAAGCATATGTTCATAAAAGCATGCGGCATGCAACAATCTGTCTGATGAGACTTTGTTTGCAGGCTGATTCATCACCAGGAACAGACGAGAAGGACACAGACAAACGTGAGTGTGCTCGTTACTGTTGACTGGGTCCAGGTTGGATTTTCATTCATTTTTTGTTTTTACCTGTCCTGCTCCGATAGTGAATGAGGCAATGTGGTTGGGCTGGGTGTCTTGTCAAAGCATCATTATCATCTTAGTCCTCATTATGGTCACTAGGTTTGCAGGGAAAATGCTGAACGTGTCTGCCGTCCATCACACAAGGACACACAGGGACAACCAGCCCGATCACTGTTGTACAAGCACCTATTTTGCTGTGTTTTCTACTTTTAATACCTCAAGAAGTGACCTCATCCTGGAATTGTGCCTCAGTCAGAAGACGAGACAAAATAAGAGCATGCTTGTAAAGTGTAATGTTACGAAACAGTTTTAATAATTGATTTATGTTGTTATGATGTTTTTGTTTGAAGTATGAGTCAAGTATGATCAATTGCACAGTCCTATCACGTGCTCTCTGGTTTTGATCTGTAATTTGTCTTCTAATGTCTTTCTTATAGCCACGTCAGATGACCGTCCCACTGTTAAGGTGGATCTTCATCCCACTTCCAAGCTTGATCTCCATCCTACTATTAAGTCAGATATTCATCCCACTGTCAAGTTGGAGGTTGATTCCACTTCCAAGGTGGATCTCCATCCTACTTTCAAGGTGGATCTCCATCCCACTTCCAAGGTGGATCTCCATCCCACTTCCAAGGTGGATCTCCATCCTACTTCCAAGGTGGATCTCCATCCTACTTCTAAGGTGGATCTCCATCCTTCTTCCAAGGTTGTCCATCCCACTGTCAAGTCAGAGGTTGATCTCACCACCAAGGTGGATGTCCATCCCGTTGTCCCAGTAGACACTGAACACTCCAAACCAGAGCCGATTCCCAGGTCCAGACCACCGAGTGTCACCCAAAAACAATCTCCAACCCAGGCCACAAAATCCCCTCTGGTACCTCGCACATCCGGATCCCTGAGTCCATTAAGGCAAAGGCCTTTCAGCATCTCCGTTCTCGGTATAAACATGAAAAACATAAAAGCACTATAATAAACAATTTTGTGAGTTCAAGGACCAATCAGTCATTTTACTGTTCGTGTTTCAGATGACTCTGTCGACATTCAAGTTGGGAGTACGTCTCCCAAAGCGCCACTTCCTGCTCCTCGCCTGAAGAGGGCGCAGTCAGAGCAGGACCGAGGGAGCGTGAGCAGCAGCTCTTCAGGACCCCTGTCTCCACTGGACGGTCACTATCTCTGTTTCTGATTTTCTAATGAGTTTAGCTGTAGAAGTGTTAATATCACACACATCAGGATGAACAAAAACAGCTTGTGAAGACGACCAACGTCACTAAAAGGACATAAAACGGCTAAAAATACAACAGTTAATTTAACAGGTGACCAGATGTTTAATGGAGGCTTTGGCGCTCGACGCCTCCACACACCAGCACACAACACGGCTGATGCAAAGGTCCATCACACTCCGAGCAGATGCACCAGTCCCAGCCTGTACTTGCTACGTCCAAATGTCTGTGTGTGTGTGTGATTTAGGAGTTTGATGTCCCACTTGTGTAATTAACACTTACAGGAACTCGTCCTTCTCTATAATCAGATCAGCGACATGTCGTTCTTAATTGTTGTGCAAAAAGATGTGATTTTAAAATCACGGCGACAGGAAGAAAAGGGAATTTGGCCATTTTAGGGAGCACACGTTTCAGACGCGGTCTGCTGCCATTTGTTGTTTAAAACCACTTTTCCTCAACATTTAAATCAAGTTTCAAAACTTTTAGGTAGCTAGTGATCATGAATTATACGTTCTTTAATACATGACTGACAACTTTGTAAAGATTATCCACTTACTTTTAGCACTTACTGTTAGATTTTTTTATAAATGAGCCACATGACCACAATTTATTCTTCTGTCAGTAAAGTCCTCATTTTTTCCTATTTATACATAACTTTGTAAATAATTGATGAAAAAAATGGAATATTTTGTTTCTGTTAATTGACATGATGTCTCTTCTCGTTTCAGCTGTTTTTCCAGCGGACGGCGATGCTTTTGACCAACCCGTCACAGAACTGGAGCCTGGCTCCGGCAGCAGA
Source organism: Nothobranchius furzeri (assembly GCF_043380555.1). Lineage (NCBI taxonomy): Eukaryota > Metazoa > Chordata > Actinopteri > Cyprinodontiformes > Nothobranchiidae > Nothobranchius > Nothobranchius furzeri. Next base: position 12,443,899 of record NC_091759.1, read on the forward strand.
CAGTGGTCATCCCTGAAGCGATCATCCAGCCCTCCGTCGGTCAAGGAGGACGCCCACGAACGCGCAAAGTCCCTTCCCACTTACGGTTCGGATGCTTCTCTGCATTTATTAAAATATTATAATTCTCGTGGGAAAAAAAGTTGGGGTAAGCTGTTGGAAATATAAAATTATTAAAAACCTCCAGCAATTTTATATATATATATATATATATATATATATATATATATATATATATATATATATATATAATTTTTTAAAACCGTTTAAACAACATTTGACTTTTTTAAAGGGGTAAAAGATGATTCCAGCCTTTCCATTATTTCACCATATAAAATTTTGGTAAATTAGAAAATTATGTGAAGATTCTATTGGTCCAACAGGCCTCTGCTCCTAAAATAACCTCTAATGCATTTTATTTTTGTTTCCTCCTCAGTGAGGCTACCATCTCAGATGGAGGCTGATCTCAGTCCAGCTGAGGGAGAGATTCCCACTGTGACCTCTGACCTCAATCCTAACAACAAATTTGAGGACGAGTCTGGAGATGACCCTCCATCCATGTGATTCGTTTGCTCTTTTGTTTTTTAATCCTGTTGGACTGCCCCTTTGTCAAAAGCAGATGTGAAGAAGCTATGATCTCTTTTTTAATTTCCTTTAAGAGCTTCAGCTCACACGGGTCAGTGATGAAAGGATGTTCCTGATTCTGCGTAAGTTCAAGTCACATGGGTTTCATCTGATGTGAGGACGCTCTGTGGTTGTTGTTTAAACATATCCTGCTTTAAACCCTTAATTTAGTCCAAAGAACTGAGGAGAATGAGTATCTACGGGTGGGTTCAGGTAACTCCGTAGTTTGTTTTCATACAAATCATAATCATACACTGCAAATACTGGTTTTCAAAAAAGTTAAAAAAAAATGTTGTTTTTAGACATTTTATTTCATGTTTAGTCTAAAAATGTATATTATCTTGCAAAAGCATCACTACTTGAAGGTAAGGTAAAAATATTTAGGTATTTTTTCTTGTTTTCAGTTTTTTAAAAAAAGCTAAAATTGCATGGCTAAAAAAGTTTTAACTATCAAGTTTTCTAGCATTTTTACTCATATTTAGCTTATTTAAAGTGGTGCTATTTTTGGATATTAGATTTTTTTTTTCTTTTTGAAGTAAAATTTAATATAAAATGTTTAAAACCAAGACTTTTTTTACTTCTTTGAGAATCTGTTTTTGCAGTGTAAAATAGTTTTTTCTGTAAACTCGAGCCACTCACATTAAACATAAAATCAGCTGCTAACAGGGAGGAATTCATGCAACAGCTGTTTTTATTTCATAGAATCAAACATTTTGGCAAACCAATAAATGTTTGATTTTTTAAGTTTCTAGTTATTTCTGCATGGTTGCATCAGAATAAGCTTCTGCATTTTTCACCTCACTAAGATTTTTCTTTCTCTTGCTTCTAAATTTTCTTAACTAAAACAAAACAAAACACTTAACATAAGGATTTTAGGACATGAGCTCGATCAGGTGACTAAAATAATTCAAAACATGACTGAAAATAGGGATGAATTAAAAAAACTTTTTTGTTTATAAATATCTAAATGTTTATTTAAAGTTTTTCTTTTTGCAGTTGAACCTTGTTTTAATTTTTTTTTTTTTACTTTTAGGGTGAAACCCTTTTTTTGTTTCTGGAGACGTTTTGTTGACGTTTTCACTTCCTGCTGTTTACAGATGTTTTACATGACAATAAAAATAAATGTTTCTGGCCTCATAATTAAATGAACTAATTACCCATCATTCCTGCTGCTGTATCCTCCTCAGAAGACGAGTTGTTAGTGATTTATGTTGCTGTACTTCTGCACTTAATGTATTATATAGAGTGTAAATATACTGTATACCGTCTGCTTAAGCTCTTGTTTATTGGATACATTTGGTTTTGTCAGATTCATGAAACTGATTTATATTATGAGCAAAAATGTGATTATTGGTGGAGCTTGGTGATGGTTTTTCATTGTGATTTTCATTTTATTGGGAGAAATTTGTCCCTGAATTGTTCAACTTGTGTTTTTTTTTTTTTTTTTCATTTTTCCTTTTAGCTTTGAAATGTGACTCTTAGCTATCAAATGTTTTGTATTTCTATGTTTAAACCAATAAACTGAGTCAATGGTT